>NW_027533264.1:1279025-1294079 GCF_008692635.1 Crocuta crocuta
GGGCGGTGGGGGAGGGGGCGGGGCGAGCAAGCAGCAGAACCCAGCGATCCATGTACTCTGAATCTATGCTTCATGTCATCCTCCCAGAAAGTCCAGTCCTGCTCTGAGGGGAGCCTCTTATTTGAGGGAGAGAGGGTGGAGAGGTCTGGCTTTGCCTCCTGGACTATCTGAACATCCCAGAGAAATAGCCCTTTTCTTCATTCTGTCTCCCCTCTCTCTGGCTCTCAAGTTTAACAAAGCATTATCATGTGTGTATGGTGGTTGTGAGCTGGTGGTAGTGGTGGTGATGATGGTGAAAGTGGTGTAGAGATGATAATGGTATTGGTGGGGGTGGTGAAGGTGTTGATGGTGATGGACGCGGTAATGATGACAGTTAGGGTGGCATTGGATGTGATGATGGTATTTGTGGTGGTGGATGATAGTGGCGTAGGAGCTCTTTTCAGAATCCTATGCTCAGATTTCGAGAGCTGGAAGAGAGCTTACTTAGTTCCAGCTAATCTACGGAGGGCCTACTCTGTGCCAGGTCATGTGGTGCTTGCTTCATTTCCACAGCAATGCACAGAGATTACTGTCTCCTTTCATAGATAAGGACACTGAGACCAGAGATAACACATGACCTGGCTCCTGGCTACAGCTAGTAAGCCATGGGAGGTAATTTAAACCCTGAGTCCTTTGACTCCTAGCCCCATATTCCTTCTCTGAACCATCATGAAGCTACCTATGTTTCATAGCAAGGGAAATGGAGACCCAGGGAGGTCAACTGATTTGCCCAAGGTCATGCAGCAATTAGAAGCAGAGCCTGGCCATTTCCTCCTCACTTCTAGGTCTTAACAGCCTTCTTTTCACCAGGGGCTGGGGTCTCATTGAAGAGTACAGAAGAACCACCTCTGTACCCTTCACAGCCCAGACAGGGGTCCAGAGTCCAGACCTTCTCAGGCTTCTGGGGCAGACTCTATATCTGCTGTCCTCTTGACCTTGTACACTGTCAACTCCAGTGTCCTCTCCAGCCTCAGAGTGAGAGTGACAGATAACCCAGCTGTTGCCTGACCCATTATACTTGACACTCCCTCCCCCAGATCTGACTGTGAGCCTCCTTTGGCCGGGACACCATACTGTAGCAGCTGTGACTGGCATTGAGGAAAAGGGACAAGGGCTGGCACCCTCTACCCTCATCCCTGTCTTTGAACTCTGAGGTGGTGAGCATAGGGGTCCAGTCATCTTGCTGCTCTCCTCATTCTTTTCTGATTCTGGACCTTAGTCTCCTGCTTAAAAAGAAACGAATGGGTAGGTTCCCCTCGACTCACCAGGAGTTAGTGAAAAAAGGAAGAAGATGGAAAGAATTGGGCCCAGGCTGCTTATTATTCACAGACTTCCTCCCCCAGGGAGACTTCTGGGATTCACCCCACACAGTCTCACTCCCCCTGACCCCTTTGACCATTCCTTCAATCTCAAAACTATGTATCCGACTCTAAGTCTTGAGTCATGGTGATGATGATGTTAGAAGTGATGGTGATGGAGGCAGTAGTGATGGTGGTAGAGGTGGTGGAGCTGGTGGTGATGGTGGTGATGGCAGCAGAGCTGGTGGCGATGGTAAGGCCTCCTGGAGGAAGTGGGAAAGAGGTTGGCTCATCAATACCTTCTTCTACCTCTTTGCCCAGCTCTTTAATAACAGCTACTATTTATTGTGTGTCACCATAAACCAAGTGCATGCTCAGTACATTGTATGTAATAATTCATTTAATCCTCCCAACAATGCTCTGAGGCATGCCCTAATATTTCAGAGGCAAGATAGCTGAGGCACAGAGAGGTTAAGTAACTTGCCTAAGGTCATACAGCTAGCAAATAGCAGAATCTACACTCAGCCACAGGCCTACACCAGAGTCTTGACTCCAGAGGCAGAACTCTATGCATGCTGGAGAGCTGTGTGTATGACTTAAAGGGGCTCCACTATCTTGAGGTTTCTATGGCCAACCAGTACCATCTGACTATCTTCCTGCCTCTCTGTCCCTTGGAAGTTCTCCCAAGGGAGGAGGGGATCAGGGATACGTGCAAGAAATCTAGGTTCCACCAGTTGGTGATCACAGAATGGGGCTGGGGGCACTTTGCCTGGCCCACGGCTGGCAGCTACCCCAGCTCTTGCCTAGGGCTCCCGCCCTGGGGAGCTCCATCCTGCTGGCCTCCCTCCCTCCCAGGATCTCATTATATCCCTAAGAGAAACTGACAGCCTCAATATCTTACTTTGCAAATATAGTTTATTCCTTCAATAAAGCCGCCTGCGCAGGGGAATGTTTAAGCCCCGCTCTCCCCCGAGAGCCTCATTTGAATTTCTAAAGTCTTCAGTCCTCCAATGGGGCAGCCGAGTAATGAAAACACAGCCGCTTACAGGGGATTCATTTCCTGTCCGGGCTGTCACCGCCACCACCGCCACTGCCACCACCATGGAAGAGCTGGACTGACCCACCAACAGAACTGCTGTCTACCTGGATGCTGGGGGGTAGGGGGCAGAGAGGCATTAGCATTGGCCTGAGCCCCCAGGGCCCCCTCCACAGGGTCTCTATGACCAGGGGGCCCTACACAGCATCTCTTAGGCCAGGATGCTCCCCCAGGGACCCTGCCCACTAGTCCCTGGGGGGTGAGTTCAACTCCCTGGCTGGAGCCCCTCACTCTAGAGTAGCCCCTACCCCCGACCCCCATGGGAGTCTCTAATTAAAGGACTGGCACGCCCCTCGGGGACTCATTAGGCCCGCTGTGCAGAGAACATTTAATCATTGCTCAGAGCATCGATTGGAAAATCAATTTCTTTGTCTCTCCGCACGCGGCGCTGGAGAAGTGGGGGGAGCGCTGACCTCCTTCTGCTGCCATGTAAAGTGCCGCACATTTAATCAGGGAACAGAAATCAATTAGCCACTTACGAGGTTGGCTTTAGTTACCGAGTCGGCAGGCTCCGCGCCGCAGCTCAGCCGCTGACGGCAGCGAATATCTCACACCCCACCAGGCTGGCTGCCCTGTGCATCCCACCGGCTCTCGGGGGTCCCCTCCCCATGCTGGGCACCTGTCATCCACGGAGACCCCCGAGAGCCCCCGAGGAAGCCTTGCAAGGCTCTCTAAACTCCCCGCTCGAGGTCATAGCTTCCCTGGCTGACCCCTTCCCACTTGACCCCCTGACCACCAAGGGCTCAGTTCTACCACCCTGAAGGCTACAAGCCATGGAGACTCAGCAGAGGCTGGTTCAAATCCCAGCTCGCTCCCTGCCGGCTTCTGGGAGGTCACGGACACTTCTGAACCCCTCTGAGCTTCAGCTACCTCATGAGCACTCTACTCACGAAACAGGAAGAATGATAGTCTCTGCCTCACCAGAGGGCAGTGAAAACCCAAAATTTCCTCAAGTGCCTCCCAAAGGGCTGAGGCTTGCGCCCGTGGGGACAGTGTCCTTCAGCCTCATAGTCAGCCAGGTTAACGGGGGACAGGGCGTGTGAGCCCTGCAGGACAGGGCAGGTGGGCCCAGTGTCCTCCTCCCCTCCTGTTTTGCCACCACCTTCTGGGGACAGGACTCTGAGTCACCTCTGCGCCCATTGTCCCCTCCTGTCTGAGCACCCCACTCAGCTCCGGGGGTACAAGCTTCGTAGCGCTGCCTCACACACCCAGCGTTATACACACCCAATTACACAGAGTTGTACACAGTCTGCACGCCCCATTACACACAGTTCCGCAGTTTCTCCCACAATGACAGTCGCAGGGCTCCCGTCCCCTCACACGGTGCACACACCGCCTTCACACACGCACAGCCGCCCCGCCGCTCCTCACACACTCAAGCACGCCTGCCCGGTGTCACCTGCGGGCCCCCGTCCCACAGAGTTGCACACCAGTGGGACGCGCGCACACACGCACGCACATGCACACCCGTTCCGTAATAATATTAGACATGCCATTTCTTTTGCATGACAGTTCCAGTGGAGATGCTCAGAGCTGTCACTTGGATGAAAAATAATGCATAATCCTCGTCTTCCTTCCTTCCCTTTCTTTCTTCCCTGTTTAATGAGCTCCTAAAAATATTCCTTGCTGTCTCGCCGAGGCTGTGGGCTAAGTGTGAGTCAAGCCTCCCACCGCCTCCCCTCCCCAACCCCTCCCTGGGCCCCCTGAGTGGGCTGCAGGATGAAGGGTCCCAGCCAGTCTCAGTGCTTGGCCAAGCCCAGGTCAGGCTCCGAGGGTCTCTGACTCCCCCCAACCCCAGGGAGGCCCCCTGAGCTGGGAATGAGACACAGGTGGGAGCAGGAAGAAAGGCAGAAGTCTCCCTCTACTACCTGACCACCCTCGGCAACCCCCTCACAGCTGCTGACCAATTTCACACCAACGGTCTCACCCACCGTCCCACCCACGTCAGGAGGGAGAGGCCTGCATGTGGCCAAGATGCTGCCTCCTTGAACACCTGCTTCACTCTGCCTCCCAAAACTCAGAGGAGAAAGGAGGAAGGGCCTCCCTGAACCCCTAGCTTTCTAGCAGCCCCTGAGCCTGGCTCTGCTGGGAAAGGTACAGTTGTCACAGCTTCCTCCAATTCATCCTTCAAGCCTCACATCAAAGTCACCTCCTCCCCGAAGCCCCCCTGATTCACACAGGAGAGCTTTGTTCACAGTACATATTGACACACTTTCATAATATGAAATTGACTGAGGAGAGGCAATCGTGTGCCTGGTAGGAACTTTGTCTCTCCGTGGGACTCTCTCCATCCTATGATTTGTTTTCTTATGGTGTCACCACCCCCCCACCCCCCCAACGGTATCTGAGCTCCTTCAGACTGGGAACCTGCCTGGCCTGCTTGGAGATACGGATGGGTAGGTGTATGGATGGATGGAGAGAGTCAGGAGCCTAAATGTCCACCTGGCTTCTGTGAACATTCGCTGTGACCTTGGGAGAGGCAAAAGCCCTCTCTGGGCCTCAGTTTCTCTATCTGTAAAGTGGGAGGGCTGGGCCCTGTGGCGTGCGAGCCATCTCGCAGCTCCGGCAACCCTCATTCTACAACTCTCTGTAGTGACAGATGGAGAAAACCTGTCTGTGGCCTTTAACGCCCCGTGCTACTGCGTGAAGGCGCCGTGGCCTTGGCCGACATGACAGGCGCTCTCTGTACAGCTCCAGGGCTTTCTTTTCCCAGTCTTTCTCTGCCTCCCGCTTTTCCATACCTCTTTCCATACAGCTCCAGTCTCCTCAATTCCTCTTCCATGTCTTCCTTGAGCCCTCTGTCCCTGTGCCTGCTTTTTCTGCGCCCCCGCATCCTACCCATTAGTAGCTCAGAGCAAGTGTGCCCCCCCCCGCCCGCGTCCCTTCTCTCCCTCGCCTTCCCTCTCCCAGCCCCACCTGCGCCAGGAGCCCCCTCCCCACGGGCCTCCCTGCCTTGTCCCAGCAGCTCCAGTCCCGAAAGGTTAAGCTAATAGCAGCTCCTTTCCCATCAGCTGCTCCTGTTTGTTCTACATAATTGCAGGAGAGGGGGGTCCGGGAGGGGGCCCTCTGAGTGGTAGCGGGTGTACAGGGAGGGGGGGACGCAGCCTCGGTCCTGGGAAGGGGAGCTGGGTGAAGGCGGCACTTACAGAAATGGGGTGGCAGGCAGTGCGGGTGCTGATCACAGGCGACAAGAATTGGGCAGAAGGCCCAGCCGTGGCCAAGCTGCCTGGAGAAGGGGAACCTTCGGGCCCAGACAAGAGTGGTCAGAGACGTTACTACTCCTGGCAGGAGAATATTAACAACAGCAAGAGCTGTAAATAACGTTTATCAAGCAGGTACCACATGCCGGGCACTGTACCAGGCACTTTCCTGCCTTTATCTCGTTGCTCTTCACAATGATCCGAGGAGGCAATGTAGCTCGGGGGCCCATTTTTTGACCTGTGCCCATTTTCCAGGAAACTGAGGCTCTAGGAGGTTAAATCACTGCCCAAGATCACATGTTGCTAAGGGAGAGCCTCAGGCAGAGATTGTTCTTAGCCGCTCCTGCTCAGAGAGGGTTAGCACTTGCAGGGAGATAGGAGGCCAACCCATTCCTTGTCCAGAGGGACAGACAGAAAGAGACTTGCCCAAAGTCACGGAGCAAGTTGTCGCCACAACTGGACTCAGGTTTCAGGTCTGCTTCAGAGGGGGTTGCTGCCCTTCTGAGCTGAGATCCCCTTGGAGACTTTCTGTGGATGGGGGGTGCTTGGGTGAGGGGTGAAGGGGCAGACAAAGCAGGTGTCCTGGGCGGTGGTGTGGAGCCCGAGCAGGCATGGCAAGCACGTGCGCAGTTGAGAGTGCCACCTCTCTGCCAGGGAGGGGCAGCCCTGGCCTTCTGCTGGTTTGAGTACATTCAATAATTCATCAAGGACAGGGAAGAGCCCCGGAACAGCGGGCAGAAGGTGGGGTAAAGAGTGTCACAGCAAGTGGCCGAAATTCTCGGCCCACCCGGGAAGGGAAGTTGCAGACAGGGAGTCAGTGTTTGGGTCCTTAGCCCAGCTCCTCCGGCTGCAGACCTGGGACCATGCTGGCCTCCACTCTCAGGTCTGGGACTCCACTCATTTCATTTTCTCCAGTCAGGACAACCTGCCTCTTTTATTTTCTTTTTAAGATTTAATTTAATTTTTATTATTTTTTTTTAAGAGAAGTGGTTTTTTTTTTTTTAAGTTTATTTATTATTTGGGCAGGCAGAGAGGGAGAGGGAGAATCTCAAAGTGTGAGATCATAACTTGAGCGGAAATCAAGAGTCAGACACTTAGGGGCACCTGGGTGGCTCAGTCGGTTGAGCATCTGACTTCAGCTCAGGTCATGATCTCACAGTTCTGGAGTTCAAGCCCCTGCATCGGGATCTGTGCTGACAGCTCAGAACCTGGAGCCTAGTGTGGATTCTGTGTCTCTTCCTCTCTCTCTGCTCCTCCCCTGCTCATGCTCTCCCCCTCTCTCTCTTTCTCAAAAATAAACATTACAAAAAATTTTTAGGGGCACCTGGGTGGCTCAGTCAGTTGAGCGTCCGACTTCGGCTCAGGTCACGATCTCAGGGTTCGTGGNCACTCATGCTCTGTCTCTGTCTCAAAAATAAATACACTATAAAAATTTTTTAAAAAAATGTTTTAAAAGAGTCAGGCACTTAACTGACTGAGCCACCCACCCCAGGCACCATTTAAGGTTTTATTTATTTATTTATTTGTATTTTTTTTAAATGTTTTATTTATTTCTAGGAGAGAGAGAGAGAGACAGCGTGAGCAGGGGAGGGTCAGAGAGAGAGGAGTCACAGACTGAAACAGGCTCCAGGCTCTGAGCTGGCAGTCAGCACAGAGCCCGACGCGGGGCTCGAACCCACGAACCGCGAGATCATGACCTAAGCGAAAGTCGGACGCTTAACCGACTAAGCCACCCAGGCGCCCCTAAGGTTTTATTTTTAAGTAATCTCTACAGGCAATGTGGAGCTCGAACTCATGACCCTGAGATCAAGAGTCACACGCTTTTCTGGCTGATCCAGCCAGGTGTCCTTAGACTTGGGGGCTCTTGAGAAGGGTCTTCCCAACTCCGCTTGGACACTCAGTCTGGGGTGCTCAGTGTCTCTGGAAGTAGGGAAACTTTCTCTTATGGAGAACAATGTGCTTTTTGGAAAAACTGTCCTCACAGGTAGTCGAACTCCATTTCCTTGTGATTGTCCCATGCAAACCTGATGTCCCCTGTACGTCTGCCTGCAACCTGCAGCTTGCCTGGAGCTGGGGTGCTGCACTCAAGTGTTGCAGCCCACTGCCTACGCTGGATCCCCCCAGCACCCACATCTGCAATTCACCGCAAGCCAGGGTGCATGCCCTCCCTCCCACTTCCCATCAGCACCGCAGGGGGCAGCTGAGAGGGGCCAGGTGAGCAGATGGCCTTATTTGTATTCAGAGTGGCCAGGCTGTGCTGTGGTTTTCTCTGTGAGAACTCCATCCTCTCCCCTGGCTCCATCTTTTGAAACTCCTCCAAGCAGCATCAATAATGGGAATCGATTCATCAATGAGCATGCTGGCCTTGAGGCCCACAGCCGCAGTGGAGCTTTGCAGTATCCCTAAGTACCTCGGCTCTCTGCCCCCCAACGTCCCAGGCATCACTTCTAGGGATCTGGACCTGCCTTCCCGTCTGCCACAATCCCAACAGAGAAGCCCCCACCTCGGCCCTAGGACAGCTTTGCTTTACAAAGCCTGGGGCGTCATAGCCTGGGATTGGAGGGAGCTCTGGGGCGGGGAACCAGGGGCTGAGCTCAGTGTTGCTTTCTCAGGCATCGTGCAGAGTGGGAGACAGAGTGCCATGCCTTCGGGCTGTGGGAACTGACCACTCTGCCCCAACCTCCAGATACTGATTACTCAACATCTACCTCTCAACACTGGTTTGCCAAGTGACCATCCCCAAGAGTCTTGAGGACCCACTGACAGCCCCAACCTCCCAACACCGATGGCTCAGCCCGGCCAACTATTCAACGTCGACCATCCACCACTGACCAGCCATACTTAATGGCCCAACATCGATACGTTAATACATCCTTACAACACTGGCTGCCCATCACCAACATGTTTACCCCACCATCTGGTAATGACTCTCAATACAGATCTCCCCAAACTGACCACCCCAAATTAACCACTCCAACCCACTCTCCACTGGCCACCTAAGATTGTACCCAACAAGGACCCCACCCCCCAATTGCTGACTATCACCTGTGCATTACCTACAGCTCTTCAGGTGTCTGCTGGTCACAGCCCCACTGCCCTAACCCTGGCTGGGCACGAATGCAAATTTCCTCCAGCTTCTGGGACCTGTCCTGTCAGCCAATGGTGGTGGCCTGGTGGGTCTCCAGTCTTGCTCCTCTTCATCTGACCAGACCCTAGCGACTCCTCCCAGCCGGCACTGAGCAGCTGCAGTTTGGTTGGAAAGGGTCTTCCTCGCTGTCCCTGGGCTGTCCCCAGAGAAATATGGTTGCTGCCTGCTGGATGCCTCCATCATCCCACCCTCCCCCCTGCAAGCCAAGGTGTTAGTTGCTAGGAGTGAGCTTGTGGAGGGTCATGGCTCTGGGCTGGGTTGATCTCATGGGGAAAGCCCCCTAGACTGCTGTCCTCAATTCGAGCTGTAGGTGGAAGTGGGCACCTCTCCCTGCCCTCCCCCTTCTCGAAGCCAGGCAAAGGGCGGAGGATGGGGGTTCATGGTGAAGGAGTTAGACACAGCCTCTGAGGAGGGGCAGGGGACAAGGTGAACCAGGCCACCTTACAGGTGGCCTGTAAGGTCAGCGAATGGGCGGCAACCTGGCCAAGGGAAGGAGACAGCAAGGGTCTAAGGGATGGCAGGGCCAGAGCCGAGGCCAGAGGCGGGAAGGGGGTGCAGTCCTCGGCCGTGCGCTGCTGCCGTGGCTCCCGGCCTCTCCTGATTCCCTGCTTAATGGAAAGCTCCATAGAGGCTCATATAGAGTGACTGCTTATGATCCCCCTTCATCAAGGACTCGGAACCAGGGCCATTAATTAGATGAGGGAACAGCTGCTCTGGGCCTACAGGCCAAGTGACAGGAAATCAGTCTGTCCCTGGAAGCTCTGGCCCAGCCCTGGCCTCAGGATCGGGAGGCTTTCTGTCCACCCTCATCCTGTGGAGCCTGCCCAGAGACCTGCGTGTGCCAGCTGTGATCCCCTCACCACCGCCAGCCTTGGAGCCGGGGTGCAGCACATCCTGGTAGGAAACTGCCTCCTGGATTAGACTCCTGGATTAGACACCAAGTTATGTCTCTTCCCCAGGCCTCAGTTTCCCCATCATTCCGACGAGGAAGGCTGCTGCCCCAGCTGTCCTGAGCGCTGATGTCTGGGCTTCTCCCCTCCTGTCCTGGGCATGGCCACAGACCCCTGGAACTTGTCCCCAGCTGAAACCAGGCTGAGCCTGATGGCAATGACTTCTCCTGGGTTCTCCACTCCTTTTCTGCTTTCTAGCCCCATCTCAGGGATGAGTGTCCACCTTCCCATGGCACGAAGGGAGGGTGGGCCCTGCTTTGTGATGAAGGACAGGTCAGGGGAATCGGAGGGGGCCTTGGGAGCTGAAGGAATGGAGATGGAGGAGATGAAAGGCAGACCAGAGGCCAAGATACCTGTCACCCCTTCAACCTGCCACCTTTAGATGATGGGGCAGAAATTTGTAGAGTGCTGCAAAAACTGCCCTCTGTCACTAGAACTTCCTGAGGTTCCTTCCAGCTGCAGGGGTCTCTGAGGCCATGAGTCTAAGACTGACCAGGCAGCATCTGTGTCCCGCAGCTGTCTGCTGCGGGAGTGGGGAGGATGGGGAAGGTTAAGACGTGGCTCCTAGTGCCCAGGCCCCTACTGTCCAGTAGGGAAAATGGGACTCCTGCCCTAGAAACCGCACGAGTGCAGCATTCACCGCACTCCCCGTGTACACACACGTGCACACATGCACACTTGCACACTTGCACGCAAAGGAGATGGTAGGAAGAACCCCAGAAGGCTGGCTGTTTTCTGCTAGGAAGTTTTCAGCAGGAAACAGAAGTTAGTCTGGATCTTCAGGACTGTACGGGGCATGGACTGGTGGGGAAGAGATGGAGATGTTCCAGGCAGAAGGAGAAGCTGATGCAAAGACACAGAGGGGATGCAGGGTGGGGGTGGGGGGGGGGAGGGCATGGGGATCACATCACCAATTTCATGAAGCCTGGAGTTTGGGCAGGATGTGGAAGACTTGTTAGGGGACCTCTCAAAGGCTCTCTCTAGCCATGGAGGCTATTTTCTGATCCCCAAACCTGAGCCTTTGGGGTGATCTGTTTTGTGTGCTTAAGGGCACTGTGGGGAAAATGTTGAAAATATGGGTACCTTGGAAAAGCGGTATTTTTTGCAGTGGAACATTTTCCTCTTGCATTTTTCTTACCTCTTCCCCGGTTGTAGGACCCGCCAGTTAGATTCCGGGGCCAGCCTCAAGGAACCCTCATCCCCACAGGTAGATGGAGGTGGGGGTGCTACTCCCTCAGGACCACAGCCAGGGCCCTGGTACCCGAGAGTAACAGGGGCCCCGGTATCTTGCCTCCTGACTTTGCACGCCTGCCCTTTCTACTTCTCTGGTTAAAACCCAATCCCGTTCTGCCTGGTCCCAGGGCTCCCCCCAACAGGACAGAAATCAATGAGCAATTTGTTGCTATTTGTAGATCCACTTTCTCTGCCAGCCCCCAACCCCAGCCAGTCCTAACCAAGTTCGGCCCTGCCTCCGCAGTCAGGTGGACTGGCACTGTGCCCAGCCAAATAGAGCCTGGTGCTCAGTCAGTACCTGGGGTTGGGGGGTGTCAGAACCCAGAGGTCTCTGCAGGGGCCAGAGCTGATCTTCTACCCAGGTACACTCCTGAGAACCTAGAGGAAATAAAGACAAAGCAAAAGCAAAACATTGGCCCAGGAATCTGTATTTTTAAAAAGCCCCTCAAGGGGCTGCTCTGGGCACAGCTAGGAAATTAGCCGCATTGGCTGCTGTTAGCCTTCCTTCCACCTGCTAGCTTACCTTCTCTGTGCCTCAGCATCCTCCTCTGTGATACCCGGCCAGTAATAGCTTCAGCCTCCCAAGGTTGCCTAGAGGCTTAACAGAGAAAATGTAGGCATAAGGCTTAACTCAAAGCCTAGCACTTAATAGGCATTCAAGAAACGATTGATGATAATGGCAAGCTTTGAGGCCAAGGGCTCAGAGTGAGCCCTGACACACTGGCCTTCCCTGGAGGCCCCTGAGAGGGTAAGCCTGATGTCTGCCCCAGTGCAGGGTGCCCAGGCCCCCTCCCATGGGAGGTGCATCACCAACCAGTCCCCTGTGTGGTGCATGAGAGAAGGTTCTCAAGGGCATAGGCAGGTTGGACTTGAACCTCAGAGGTGGAAAGAGACAAAACGCTGACTCCCTAAGGATTCCTGACCCACCAGTCGGGATGCTGCTTGAGGAAGCTGTTGACACCCCTGAGGTGGTCAGTTCCTCAGGGTATAGGGCAAGCCATAGACAGCCTGAGTGGTGGGGGGCAGTAAGGCAGAGTAAAGCTGGATGCCTCCTCCCAGTGGGAGCAAGTAATCAGTTCTAGATCCCCAGATCTTTGGCTGACTCAAAGCGACCTCATGTGTCCACCGTTCACCTGCCGCTACCTCAAGAGACACAGAACCTAACAGTTACAGGTGCGGATTTGAGCTCGGCTCACCTCGGTTTCTTTTTTTCAGTTCCATTGAAGTATCATTTACATACAACAAAATGTACACATTTTAAGTGTTCGAGTTGATGAGTCTTGACAAATTTATATGCACATATAACCACCACTACAATCAGGATGTAGAACATTTTCATCATCCCCAAAAGCTCCCTCGTGCCCCTTCCCAGTCGATCCCTAGCCCTCCCCCCAGCCCCAGGCAACAACTGATCTGCTTTCTGTCACTATAGATTAGGTTTGTCTTTTCTAGAGTTTCATGTAAATGGAATTATGTAATATGTACTCTTGGTGTCTGGCTGCTTTTCGCTTTCCATAATGTTTATGAGATTCATCCGTGTTGTTGCTTTGGCAGTACCAGTAGTTCATACCTTTTTATTGTTGAGTCAGAGCCCACTGTGTGAATATGTGATCATTTGGCCACCTGTTGATGGACACATTCGTGTCATTTCCAGGTTTGGGCTGCTGTGAATAAAGCTGCTATGAACGTGTGTGTGTGTGTGTGCGCGCGCGCAAGTCTTTGTGTGAATGTATATTTTCGCTTTTCTTGGGTAAAGACCTACGGTGGAATGACTGGGTCCTGTAGTAATTGAATTCTAAGACACTGACAGACTGCTTACAGTTGCACCTTTGTACATTTCTGCGCTCGGCGTATGGAAGTTCCAGTTTCTTTACAATCTCATCAGCGCTCAGCATGGTCTGTCTTCTAGTGGGTGTATAGCGGTATCTCCCTGGAGTTTTATTTTATTTTTATTTAAAAATTTTTTAATGTTTATTTATTTATTAAAAATTTTTTTAAATGTCTTATTTACTTCTGAGAGAGAGAGAGGCAGCATGAGCAGGGGTGGGTCAGAGAGAGGGAGATACAGAATCTGAAGCAGGCTCCAGGCTCTGAGCTGTCAGTCAGCACAGAGTCTGACGTGTGGTTCGAACTCACAAACTGTGAGATCAAGACCTGAGCTAAAGTTGGCTGCTTAGCTGACTGAGCCACCCAGGTGCCCCCTCCCTGGAGTTTTAATTTGAATTTTCCTGATAATGATGTTGAATATCTTTTTCATGTGCATGTTGATCATTCTATATCTTTCTGACCATTTTAAAAAATGAGATTGTTTTCCCGTTATCGAGTTGTAAAAGTTCTCTGGATAGGTTTCCTTTGTCAGACATAGCTATTACAGATATTTCCTCCCAGGCCGTGGCTTGCCCTATTCTTTTCTTAGCTGTCTTAATTTTTTTTAATTCCTTATTTCATTTTATTTTGTTTTAGAGAGACAGAGTGTGTGTGTCCATGCCAGGGAGAGGGGCAGAGGTGGGGGGGAGGGGAGAGAATATTAAACAGGCTCCATGCTCAGAGCAGAGCCCAATGTGGGGCTCCATCTCATGACCCTGGGATCATGACCTGAGCTGAAATCATGAGTCAGACACTCAAGCAACTGAGCCACCCAGGCGCCCCTTACTTGTCTTAATCTTGACTCTGCTAGTTCCTTATGTGCAGTCTTGAACTAGTTAGACTTTCTGACCCTTAACTTCTTATCAGTAGAATGGGGATAATAGTGCATATGGTGCAGAGGTTTGGGACATTCAACTCAGTTTGTGTACGTAAAATGCCTGGACCCAGAGGGGGTCCTCAACTCATGATGGCCATCACAACTATTATTCTCAGGCAGTTGATGGCTTAGCCTTCACTTCTGTGTCTGGTCCTGATGAGGCAATATGTTTTGTCTGTCCATCTGGCTCCTAGGGTCCCACCACCAGCCAAGGCAGGGGCGAGATGACTTGTGGTATCATCCCACGTGACCTGGGCCCCCATCCACCCTGTATGCTGGCCTCACACACAGATTTGGACACCACAGGGTGCTGGGCCTGGTGCCATCCTGGAGCTTCAGAGAGAGAGAGAGAACCCCTATCTCCCACCTGCGAACCCGCAATCATTCATTCACACCCCCAATCCCTTAGTCACAAAATTTACACAAGTGCATCCACACAACCCCGTCACATTCCTTCCGGCACTGGCACACACGCAGACACTTGAGCCAAAACTGAAATGCGGCGATCACCTGCTCCCAACCCCCACTGCCGCTGATCAGGAGTGATGGCCTCCCTGGCCAGAGCATATATAATTCAGAAGTTTGGCCCAAAATAGTTCTGTTCGGGCCCAGCCTCTCAGATAAGGGAGGAAGAGTAGCAGGTGCAGCAAAGGGAGTGGGGACGGTGACCTTGGCCCTGGGGGAGATCGTGGAGTCGGCCTGTAGCTCAGGTGCCTAGGCAGAGCCTGGGGAGGAAGAGGAGCTTCGAGAACCATCTGAAAGGCTTGCTTCCCAAGCCGAGGGGCCCCTCTTTCTCCTTTCCCCACTCACATCCCCAAACCCTCCAGCCTGGGGAGACAGGGTGCCCCACGGGGCGGCTGGGCGAGCAGTCCGGAGAGCTGCACTGTCTGCATCAGGCCATTTACATGTGCCCAGGCCTGCAGTCCCCACTGGTGTGTCTCCAGCTCCCGGCCACTTCCCTAGGGCCCAGGAAGAGAGGGACACTGCTCAGTTGAGGCGTCTTTGTCCCAGGTCTCCTCACTCACCAATCAATCAGTAGATAAGTCTACAAATATTTACTGAGCACTCGCACGGGTAAGGCCAAGTTCCTAGGACATTGGAGGGTGCCCGGGCTGTGCATAGAGAACCGCACAACTTGCCAAGGAGGCGGGCCATTCACAGGAAGGACAAGGACTGGGCCAGGGAGGGACAGGCTGTGGGGGTCGGGGACAGGGCTCCCGGAAGGCTTCCAGCTGAAGGTGTGGTTTGAACCAGGCCTACCTGGATGAAGTGTCGGATTTGAGGAGACAGAAAAGCAGGAGAGGGGTGCCTGGGTAGCTCAGTCGGTTAAGCGTCCGACTTCGGCTC
>NW_027533264.1:1294160-1298391 GCF_008692635.1 Crocuta crocuta
ACCCTCCCTCCCCACGCTGCCTCTCTCTCTCTCTCTCTCTCTCTCACACACACACACACACACACACGCACACACAAATAAATAAAAACATTTTAAATTTTTTTTTAAAAAAGAAAGAAAAGCAGGAGAGAGAGGTGTGAACTGGGCGAGGAGGCTCAAAGGTACACAGCTGCTAAGACTGGCTGATGGAAGCAGGCTCACGTGAGGAATTTTAAATTTTTTTTTAAAAAAGAAAGAAAAGCAGGAGAGAGAGGTGTGAACTGGGCGAGGAGGCTCAAAGGTACACAGCTGCTAAGACTGGCTGATGGAAGCAGGCTCACGTGAGGAAGTCATGGGGCTGGCCTGACCTGTCCTTCACCCTCCCATAGCTCAACAAGGACAGAGACGGCACCATGTGCAACCCCCTGGAGATGCCCCTCAAGATTCTGTCACATGGTGTTAACCGTTCTGCTTTGGAGCCAGCCTTCTGGGGTTCAAATCCTGACATTGCTACTTCATTGCCCCATGACCTTGGGCAAGTGACTTAACTACCTGTTTCCTCACCTATCACATGGGGGTGATAATAGTTCCTACTTCGTGGCTTTGTCAAAGAGAGAGAGAGAGATGCACATGAGGTGCTCAGCCTAGGACCTCCTAACGGTCTTGTCTTCCTTAATCCACCTGTGCAGAGAATGTTTCCGGGACCCAGATAACTAGCTGACCAGGAGAAGGTGCTACTGCCCAAAGGTAAAGAGATGGTGCTGCCAGATAGAAAGCAAGAGGGCTTCCTGGCAGAGGAGGCCTTTGAGCTATGATTTGATTCGAGGTGCCTCCTCCAGGACATCTATAGGCAAAGTGGACTATGGGGTCCAGTGTTATAGGTGCCGTGTTATCTAGGGGACCCAATGCTCCCATGATCCTGTGGGGTCCCACAGGGCTTTGGTTTTGCTTGAATCTTCCATGAATGAAGCGGGTATGTGTGTTCCTCTGACCCTAGCTTCTGAAGGGCTCCCCCCGCCTCCGCTTCATCTCCATCCATCTCTTTGAGCCTCCCAGTCTCCCCATCCCTTTGCCTCCAACTCTCTTAGTCTCGCTAATTTTGTCTTTCCCTGGGTCTCAGCCTGCCTCCCTCCCTCGTTCTGTCTCTCAGGCTCTGATTCTGCCCTCCTTATCGCTCCCTTGCTCTCCTGTCCCTCCAGACCTCCCCAAAACCCCGCCCTCTACCTGGGACTGGACACAGGGGAAACGAGGAGGGCGTAACCCCCTGTCTCTGAGGGCCCGCCCCCAGCCCAGCCCTATCGATTAGGGCTTTCTTTGGGGGGAGGGAGACATCAATGTCTGTGCTATAAGCCTCACCAGCGCTGCTAATATTAGCCCAGGAAGGCAGCTCACTGATGGATTAGGAGAAATTAAGAATTCAAATTCTGTAATTTGAATTGGAGGGCCGCTGCTTGCTGACAGCTAATACTTCCCCAGAAATTAATGAGTGAAAGAAGGATGGCAGCACTGGCTTCCCTCTTTGACAATATAATTTTCCCCTGATCCGAGCCTTTGAAACCTACCCCCAGCCCCCAAGCAGGCGCTCGCTTGGAGGGCTGGGGTCCTGTTTGTCTCAGGTCTTATTCCTGGATCCTCGTGGATCCCAGAAATTCCCAGGGCACCGGCCTCCTGATTCCCGATGGAGCCCAGCCTGGGCCTCTGCCAGCTGGTGCTCTCAGCATGAAGGCAACCAGGTCAGGGAAAGGCAGACCTTCTATCTGTCCCTCCTGGCTTCCCGTGGCCCCAGCAAGTGTCTGCACCTGTCTTCAGCCCGGGATTCTAGTCTGGAAAAGGGAGATAATAATCGCTCCCTGTCAGGGGTGTCCTGAACACAAGATACAACCATCGTGCTTACTTGCTTGCTTTTCTCTGCCTCTTCTCCCTGTGCATCTCAGCTACCTCCAGAATGCCCACCAACATCCCCAGGGCCAAACCGGACCCAGACCTTCTTCCTGCAGGAAGTCCTCCTGGGTTTCATCCTATTGACATTGACGGCCCATAAGTGCCCAGGGTCTCATTTCTTCCCCATCTTTTCCTCCATGTATTGGAGTTCCGGGTGACTCCAGGAAAGAGGTGTCCTGCCTCTAAGACAAGATTGTCAACTTCCTGGAGTCACACTGGCCCAGTCCCCGGCCTCAAGAGGTGTTAAATCGGATGGATGAATTTAACCAACATTTTCTTTTCCCTTTGTACCTGCCCACTGTCCCTCTCCCGTGCCCACCAAGTGCCCTATAAGTTCTTGCCTATGACCCGTACACGCTGGGGTGTGTCAAGGCCTGGCCTGCCCTCCCTGCAGTGCCAGCATCCATGTCTAGGTGGGGAGGTGCAGGGGGACACATTCACTCCTGCTGTGGGCAGCTCCCTGGAGCACATTTGCCAAATGGCAGCTTTTAAGCAATTTCCATTTTTAAAAATGTATTTATTAAAAAATTTTAATGTTTATTTATTTTTGAGAGAGAGAGAGAGAGAAACAGAGCATGAATGGGAGATGCAGAGAGAGAGGGAGACACGGAATCCAAAATGGGCTCCAGGCTCTGAGTGGTCAGCACAGAGCCCGATGCGGGGCTCGAACTCATGGACTGTGAGATCATGACCTGAGCCGAAGTTGGATGCTTAACCAACTGAGCCACCCAGGCGCCCTTCTTTATTTATTTTTAAATAAACATTTTATTATTTTTGAAATGTTTCATTTATTTTTGAAAAATTTTTAATGTTTTATTTATTTCTGAGAGAGAGACAGTGTGAGCAGGGGAGGGTCAGAGAAAGAGGGAGACACAGAATCCAAAACAGGCTCCAGGCTCTGAGCTAGCTGTCAGCACAGAGCCTGACGCAGGGCTTGAACCCACGAACCGTGAGATCATGACCTGAGCCAAAGTTTGACGCTCAACCGACTGAGCCACCCAGGCGTCCCTGAAATGTTTCAGGTTTTTTTTGAGAGAGCCAAGTGGGGGAAGGTCAGAGAGAGGGGAATGGAGGATCTGAAGTGGGCTCTGTCTTGACAGCAGGGAGCCCAATGTGGGGCTTGAACTCACCAACCTCTGAGATCCTGACCTGAGCCAAAGTTGGATGTGCAACAGACTGAGCCACCCAGGCGCCTCCTAAGCAGTTTTTTTTTTTAAAGTGCTGACATAGTATTCATTTGGCGATGGGGAAAAGTCACCAGAGAGAGGGCCCTGGGAAGGCCAGACCTCGGGGCACACGTAGATGGCATCAAGGGAGGTCCTTTCTTGTGTCCTTCCTGCCAACCCTTCAACCTCTGGGGCATATCCTGCCCCTGCCCTCCTGCCCCGATCGCAGGCTCTCGCTCTCATCCTGTCCCCTGGTGGAGATCTGGCTCAGAGATGGGGAGGGACAGGTCTGCTGCTGGGGTCCACAGACCCTGTAAGGCTAAGAGCCCACAGGCCCCCACGGAGATGGCCACTGAGGAGTTGGGGTTGCACTTCTCCAGCCTCAGAGAGGACAGACACATGGGGAATCAGCTGAAATAGCTTCCTTCCCAGTTGGGAGGGGGCCGCAGGGGTCACCTAGGACCAACTGTCCCTTTGACAGTTGTGGAAGCCGAAGCTCAGAAAGATTAGTACGTAGTCAAATCCCAATGATCTGCCTAATAGGGAGAAAGCTGGCACAGTGATCCCTGGAGCAGATAATCCCAAATCCCTCTAGAAGGCTCTGCTGGATTCTGGAAAATCAGATGTTCTTTCCAATTCTGCTTCCTTGGGGCTAGCGTTTGAGCAAAAGTTTACTCCCACGGGGGCTGGGGCTGAAGGCAGAGAAAGGTGATTGTCAGAAAAGCAGTTTCCTAAGTTGCTGAAGGTTGCTTTGGGCCGGAAACGCAGCTGCTAGAATCATCCACTCCCCACCCTCAGCCTGCTTGCCCGCGAAGCCCCCGTACTACCTCCACCACCAATTTTTTCTCTCCTGCTGAAGCTACCCCCAGATCCAGGGTGAATATCAGGGAGAGGGTGGGGGTCTGGGAGGAGTGGCTCAGAAGCAGCTACAGCTTCTCCAGGCTCTGGGGCTAGTGGGCTCCTCCTTGACATTCCCGAGCTGCTCCACTCCTGCCCCGCGACGGCCCCTCCATGCCCAAATCGCCTTTTCCCAGATCCAATTAAAATGGTGTTTGGAGCAAGGTTGAAATAATCACATAGTCATTTTCTCCAGTAAAGTTACTGGCTGGAGCCCGATTTGAAAGCCAAGCTGGTAATTGAATCTG
>NW_027533264.1:1298461-1299601 GCF_008692635.1 Crocuta crocuta
CAGAGGCCCTGGGCCACGTGCCCCTCCACTACTGTCCCTCACTATTCATCTATTTCCTCTGGTCATGGATGTCTCTTGGGGTAGCAGGAGTCCCAGACTGGGGAGGGATGACAGATCCTGAATTCCTGTCATTAATTAGACTTTCTCAATTCACAGGTCTGGAGGGGGAGGCCACGTGTCCAAGATCACCCAGGAGGTCAAGCAAAGTTAGGACCCCCAATCAGTCTTCGTCTCCAGCCAGAGCTCTGTCTCCACCCCAGGTTTCCTATCTTCCATGAGGGAAGCTTGGGTGCCCCAGAGCTATACCCTCCTCACCCTCTCCGGCCCTGCCCACCCCCCATCTCCCCAGATTCCCCTGTAGGTGCCCCCCCACATTCTCTCTGTGGTGGAAGATAAGGGCTTACCTAACCTGCCTGCTCTCTGGTCCCATGGACCTGCTTGCCATAGGCTCTCTGCACACCTTCAGCTGAAATGTCCACACCGAACGTCCTTGGCCTGTCCTTTGTGATGTCCTTCCTCCCGGCACTAGACTAGGGATCAGGATATCTGTCATTCATTCATTCATTTCTTCCTTCTTTGCTCTCTCCCCAAAATAGTCAGTATGCCTTACTGCATGTGAGGTCCTAAGCCGGGTGCCAGGCATGGGTGGGGAGAGACAAAATGGTAGCTGCCCTCATGGCCCAATGGCCAGTACGAATGAGTTAACAAGTATAACATGATAGGAAGTCCCTTCTTGGAGCTGGGGAGACAGGTGGCTTCCCAGCTGAAGTGACCCCGAAGCTGAGATTCCCAAGTTGAAGAGGAGTGTCTTCCCACAATGAGTGCAAAGGCTGAGAAGCAAGAAGAAATCCAGGTGTCACCTTGGGCAAGGCCAGGCCTCGGTTTTCTCATCTCTAGAATGGACTCCCCTCTCTGCTTCTGTCACAGGGTTCTAGAGAAGAATGGATATGGGTGTTCTTTGTGAGATGGAAAGTGATGGTGGGCTGAGGGGGTGGGGGTTTGTCCCCCACCCCTGACAAGGGGTCAGGGCCTGGGGGAGGGTGGGTCAATGGTCAGGATTGGGAGGGGAGAGCAGGCTGGAGATGGGGGGTGGCTGGAGCTCAGTCCTTGTTCTGCAGAGCCCTTGGGTTCCATGGGGTT
>NW_027533264.1:1299624-1306533 GCF_008692635.1 Crocuta crocuta
GAGCTGTGGGAGTGGGGGGGGGTTGGGGGGGGGCTGGGCCCAGCCCCTGTGTTCTGCCTCCAGCCTCCGCTTGGTCAGTACCTTCTGGGCCTTGAGCAGCCCAGGCCCCACGAGTCACAGTGAGGCTGAGGGGGATCTGGTCCCCCTCCCTGCACCTCTCAGCCCATCAATAAACCCTCTCTGCCCTCCCTGCCTTCAGCAAAGTTGATGCTAGATATGTCATTCCGGAGCTGACTGCCCACAGGACCCTCTCACCCACAGGCACCCAGCCACGGGCGAGCTTTGTGTTTCTCTTACCAACGGCCCCCGGCATGAGCCTCCTGTCCCCTGGGCCCTCCTAGGCCCACGCCGGTGGCCCCAAGCCCTTCCCGGCATGGCTGGCCTCCTGGTCAGCAGCTGCAGGGGTGAGTCACAGCTCTCATTAGAGCTTAATTAATCAATTGAGTTAATCAGACAGCTGAGATGTGCTGTGGTTGCAGATGGAGGCAGGAGGGAAAGAGCCAGAGCGTGAAGGGCTGGGTCAGGTGAGCGGCTGCTGCCAGGGCCAGGGTCGGCGGCAGAGCCTGGTGGTTTGGCGAGGGAGGAGGGTACCGGCCAAGTCCACACCTGAGATTCCTGCAAAGGAGGCCGAATGGGTTCAGCCAAGGCCCACAATGGGCCGCTCGGAAAGGTGCCCTTTGTTGGGCGCCAGAGGCAGAGCCTGGGGAAGGGGAAGGCAGGACCTCTTTGGCCCCTCGCTTCCTGTCTCATTTTGTACCTTGTCACTGTGTCTCTGAAAGCCATTTGAAATCCTTATTTGAATGGAGTGGGGAAAGGAAAGAAAGAAAAAAAGACCAAAAAAAGAAAAAAAAAAAAAAAGAAAAGGTAGGTCCTCACATTCCCAGCAATCCCAGTCCAATGGGGGAGACCAGATGCCTACTGGGGACCCAGACAGAGACCCAGACTCAGAGAGACACAGTCTCTCCAGTTGAGCTGCTCAGGCTCTGGACATCTGGACTAGGGGGAGGGGGAGAGGCCAGAGGGACTGGAGCCAAGGGCGGGCAGGAGTCCAGGAAGGATCCTGGGAGGAGGGGAGCACTGGAATGGAGTTTACATTGTGATTTACAAAATGTTGTTTCATCTATTTTTTCTCATATCTGACCTTAGTATTACCTTGGGGAGGGGGGGAGCGGCACAGGAAGTGTGACAGTGGGATATAGATTCAGAGAGGACTCATGGGCACCCCCGACAGACCCTGGCCCCGAGGGGTTTAGCCTGCACAGGGCAACAAGCTAGGTGCCACCTCCAGTGACCCAAAGCGTGAGGCTTTGAGAGATAAGGGTCCAGGGCCTGGGACACGCAAGGAACTGTGGGAGATGAATGGGAGGAAGGCAGGTATTTCTGACTAGGCTGTGAAAGGCTGCCCTGAATGGGTGGCCAGTGAGCAGGGCTTGTGGGATGGGTGGGGTCCCAGCACGTGGAAGTGGACTGCGGTTGCAGGAAGGTGGAGGCAGGGAGGGTGGGCTGCACTTGGCAGGGTCAGTTAGTCCCGTGAGCTGGGCTGGAAATGAAGTTCCTGTCTGTGTTAGGAAGAGAGGGCTTTATGGTGGAGGGTTCTTTGAAGGCCAAACCAGCGAGTCTGAAACTGCATTTGGTAGGCGTTGGGATCCCGTCGAGTCTCTAGCTTGGAAGAATGGGCTGATAGCAGCTTTGGAGAGAGGATGTATATAGAGTTCTGTACAGGATGGAAAGATGGAAGAAATCTGTAGCAGGAAGAGGGAGAGAGAATGTGTGTACGTGTGTACATGTATATGTGTGTATATTGTGTGTGTGTGTGTATTTGTGAGTGTGTGTGTCTAAAGCAGTGGTTCTTACTCTTTTAGGAGTCACTGACCCCTCTAAGCCTTCACAAGAGCTTAGACCCTGAACTTGAAAAAACGCACATACACAAGGTTTTGCTTTCGATGAAGGAAAGGGTGCTCTTGGATCTTCTGAAGGTCATTTGCTGGACCTCTTAGGGTTTAGAGCTCCTAAAACCCTAGCCCTTCCCCTTAGCTGCAGAGTCTGCAAAAGCTATTAACTGAGAGCTTACCATGGCTCCCAGGACCCTGCGGGGGTGCTGGGCAGCCTCCTGCGTCTCCCCATACCTTTCCCCTGGCAGGACAATTCTGTAGCCAGGACCGGAAGTACCACTGGGCGTGGGGCTGGGGCCGCTTGGGCACAAGACCAACCAGCCAGAGGCGCGAGAGCTCCAGGCGGCCAGAGCCTCTCCCCTAGCTCCCGGCATCAGCTGAAAATGTCAGGCTAGACCCAGGGGGCTGCCTCCCGGCCAGCCCAGAGTGCCCTTTGCATTGCCCTGAAATAGCCCTGTTCAAGCCTCCCCACAATTTCTGGTGCTGAGAATAGCCAAGAAGCAGGACCCAGGTGTCCTGGCTCCAAACCTGGAAGCTTCAGCTAAGCTGTTTCTGGGTTTGCTGTGTGGCTCCTGGAGAATCACGCCATTCCTGGGCCTCTGCCCCGACCCTCCTCCTCCAGCTGGAGCCTGCTTTCCCCGNGCAATACAGCCACCGTGGAAGGGGCAACCTTGGAAGGGGCTCCCCCTCCCAGCGCCCCCATTTTCTCCTTTCCTCACACATGCACATAGCTTACAAAGCATCCTTTTTTTTTTTTTTTTTGCTGGAATGGGTTTGCACATGACCCTCCCCATTGATAGGCATGAGGCTCAGGAAGGCATGAGGCTTAGATCCCACAGCCAGAAAGCAGAGGCACCTGGAATGAAAGGAGTTTCCAAGTCCAGCCGGCCGCCTTGTCCCTCCACACCAGGCTGCTCCAAGTGCCAAGGGATGCCAGAGAGCTCGGTGTCCACCCAGCGCCAGGCCCTGCCCAGGAGAACTGGGGGCCTGTGGTGGACCTGCTGAAGGAAGACGCTGTCATCGGTCAGCATCCTCTGCCCACCACCCTCCCCCCGCCCCAGAGCCTCCTTCTGGGGCGCTGGGGCCTCTTCACAGTCACAAAATTGACCCTCACAGGGGCGCCTGGGTGGCTCAGTCAGTTGAGCATCCGACTTCAGCTCAGGTCATGATCTCCCAGTTCGTGGGTTCAAGCCCCACGTCAGGCTTTGTGCTGACAGCCCAGAGCCTGGAGCCTGCTTCAGGTTCTGTGTTTCTAGCTCTCTCTGCTTCTCCCTGACTTGTACTCTGTCTCTCTCTCTCTCAAAAATAAATAAATGTTTAAAAAAAAGAAAGAAAAAGAAAATTGACCCTCACAAAAGGATGCTCTGCTTTGCATTTCATAGGGGCACACTGTTTGCCCTCTCTTTCCAGAGGCCCCTTCCTACTGTCACAGAAGCAAAAGCCCCTGCCCTGTGGGCTTCTTATTCTAGATCTGTACTAGTCCAATATGGTAGCCACTTGCCAATGTGATCACTGAGCCATTGGAATGTGGCTAGTGCCACGTGTTGAAATGGTAATACTTTGGATATATATGGAGTTAAATTAAAAAAAAAAATTAAGCTGGGGGCACCTGGCTGGCTCAGTTGGAGTGTCTGACTCTTGATCTCAGGGTCATGAGTTCAAGTCCCACATTGGGCATGGAGCCTACTTAAAAATAAATGAATAAATAAACATTATAAATGGCCTAAGTTAATTTCACCTATTTCTTTGTACTTTTTCTTATTTTTTTGAACCTTATTTATTCAAGAGAGATAGAGAGAGCAAGCGGGGGAGGGACATAGAGAGAGGAAGAGAGAGGGAATCCCAAGCAGGCTTCATATTGTCAGCGCAGAGCCCAATGCAGGGCTTGAACTCATAAAGCGTGAGATCACGACCTGAGCTGAAACCAAGAGTCGGATGCTCCAACCGTCTGAGCCCCCGCGGCATCCCTCTTTGTACTTTTTCAACATGGCTGCTGAAACATTTTAAAGCCCATATGTGTCTCACATTCTATTTCTTTTGGACGGTGTTGTTCTAGAAAGCGATAGCTCCTCACCACTGCATAGTGTGTTGTAGGATCTCATTGAAAACTGTGAGAGAGGAGTGGGAGTTATGTGGCTCCATCTCACAGATGAGGAAAGTGAGAGCCGCCGTGAGGTCAAACCACTTTGCCAAGGTCATGTAGCCAGGAGGGGGAGGAGGCCAGATACCAAATCAGGTTTTCCTGACGGTAGAACGGACACCCACTTCCCAAGACAATCCAGAGGGATGCCCCTCTCTCCCCATGGGTGCTGATCCCCCTCCCCCTTATTTAGTCTCGCAGCCCCTGCTGGGACTTCTCCCCTCCCCATGCCCTGGGAACCTCCCACTAGAAACATCCCCCTGATCACCCCATTAAGACTAATGCCTCTTGGCCCTCCGGCAAAAACTGCGTCTTACTTCATGTTAGACTCTGTGGCCTGTGATTCTGCTCATCAAAGCTGGTGCCTTTGCCCCATCATTAAAAGCGCGCTCTTTCGCACCTGCTGCCACTCACGGAAGTGCCCGGGGCAAAAGAAGCATCAGGCCACTGCTCCCTGGGACATGCCCACTTTCTCTCCCACTTTTGATCTGATCCTTCTCTGCCCCTGTCCACCTGGGTCCCACCCCGTCTGCCTCTGCCTCCTATTCCGGGAGGATGAGCATATGCAATGAGGTGAGGGGACTGTGTCTTTAACTTCCCCCCCTGTCCGTCCCTGGAACGTGATAAAAATACCCGGCATTGATCTTTTTTTCTTCCCCTTCTGCCAGGATAATGTTTACCCAGGTGTCAATCAGGAGAAGAATTTGGCTTCCTAATTTCTCTTCTCCTCCCCGGGGGCCGCGCGTCTCCCCGCCTCACATGGACACTGAGCTGGAATCAAGGTTACTAATAATCCCCCAGCACACACAGCCACCGAGAGCACATATATTAAAGTCACATATTGATTTATATTTTTGGGTCCCTCTGCCTTTCTGCCCAGCCTCAGCCTTTCTCTCTGCCAAGGAGAAAAAAAGAATTACACAGCTATATTTATCGCCAAGATGTTTAGTGTAAAGAGCATTGTGTCCGAAGCTAATTCCCACCCCCTGTCCTCTTTGGGAGGTATTTAAAAAAAATAGTGTGGCACTGCCTATCCATAAGCATTTATCTTTTGTTGTTCGTTCTTTAACTTTTCCCTGAAGGAAGTGGTGAGAGATTTAAGATAGACTGTCAGAAGGACTTCCCGATTGACAGCGGTTGCTGTCCCCCAAGGGGGCTGGTAGAGTAGTCTTGCCAGCAGAGATAATCCTGTGGCAGATGGGGGGAAGGGTCGGTAGGAGCCTGTGTGGAAGGTAACTTCCAGAGGTCACTCACCAGTCCAAATAGCACCTTATAATCAGTGGCTCACAATGTACGGTCCCATTTCACAGCTGGGAAAATCAAGAGGCTGAGGAGTGAGTTTACTTCTCACTGGGGTTCCAAAGTCCATGTCAGTCTCGGCTTTCCATCCGGACTTTGAAGTTGATAGGAAAAAAACCACCTGTGTTCCAGGAGGCACGGGTAACCCAGGCCCTGAGGAGGTGAGGTAAGGCTCTCAGAGCCCTAAGCCTGAGACCCACAGCCTTCCCCCACACCTCTCCTTCCTCCCAGAACGCCTGTCACTCTGTCGGGCAAGGCAGCCATTTAAAAATGCCAAGTTATTTGACTCCAGGTCCCTCAAGGGGCTCTCGGAATGGAAACAGCATTGAGCATGGGAATTCACCCATTTTTTTTTTTAAAGATTAAAAAAAAAAGTCATCTCAATGTGGGGCTTGAACTCACAACCCGGAGATCAAGAGTTGCATCCTCCACCAAGTGAGCCAGCCAGGAGCCTCGGCACTGACTTCTTAATGCCTGTCGGTGAGTTTCTTGCCCTTTCACATACCGTGTCTCCTGTATTCTTCACAAATGCTCTGGGAGGTAGTGTCAGCCCCATTTTCGACATGGGAAAACTGAGGTTAAGTGACTTGCCCAGGGCCATACAGCTGGAAAAAGGCAGGTCTCAACCACAGCCCAGCTTCCTGACTCGTTGGCAGGGCTCACCACCTCGCCCTCTGCCACGGGCATAGCCTCCTGACACTCAGCCTATGGTGACCTTTCAGAACCGTTCCGCCTCCCTCTGTGGCCCAGCCTTGGGGCTCACCTCCAGGCCCATCTAACTCTCCATCCTTGACCCTGAGAAGCAGTTCCTCTTCTGCTTGTACCCCAGATGCACCTGGGCTGGGGTCAAATGTTCGTTCCCTGATGGAGCCCAAGTCCTGCTGTTTGCTCAGCCTCTGCGGGGGACTGGGGACTCCGAGGGGCTGGCTACCCCCTGCTTTCCCTTTGGTATTTTCCAGTAGCTTGATTCAGTTACTTCCAACTCCGGTGTTCCTCACTTCATTCTGGAACCTATTTCCCCCCCAGCAGGGCTGAGCACTAGTATCTATGGAGAGCCACCGTGTGGGAGCACAGCACAGGGCGCTATCCCTCTCTGTTGTTGACCCCCACAACAACCCTGCAAGGTCAAAGTTGAGCCTCTTGTTACAGATGGGGAAACCGAGGCTCTGGGAGCATAAAGAACTTCTCCCAGGTCACCCAGAGGCTACGAGAAGTTAGTGGGATTGGGTCGAGTCCCATGTGACCCAAAGTCCTTGCTTTGGAGCTCACTCTTTTTTCTTTCTTCTTCTCCCCCCCCCCCTTTTTGGAGCTCACTCTTTAGCTTACTCCTGGGGGCTGTCCCCATCAGACAGGCCGGGTGAAGGCGGGGGGCCAGACAGCGCCGGACGCGGCGGGAATCAGCAACGAGGACCCTCCCGGGGAACTTTTCCCATTGAAAATCTGTTCCCCTCGCGGCCACGGGTGATGTATGGCTGGAGCTGATGAGAAACGTGCGGCGGAATGGAGGCGGGCGGCGCGGCATTGAGATTCCGCGGGGCGCGGGGGCGGGGGGGGGCGGCGCAGGCCCTGACACGGGCC
>NW_027533264.1:1306569-1321073 GCF_008692635.1 Crocuta crocuta
CGCGCCCAGCCCGGGAGAGGCAGAGCCCAGAGGAGGGCCGGCGGAGGCGGTGCTTGGAGTGGGGAGCTGCGGCTTAATCAGCACCGCAGAGCTCGGGGAGCCCACTGCGTGCCAAGCGAGGGACACGAATTGGGCTAGCCTGGACATCCCACTCCGGACGTCCAAGCCTATGTGCTCGGGCAGGTGTCCCGGGGAAGGAGGGGCCCCAGGGTGCTGACCCCCTTCTCCCAGTGCACCCACCAGAGGAACTTTGATGACGGCCTTGCCCTTCAACAGCATTCACAAGGCGTCTTTCCCGGCGCCGCTGCGTTGCTGGCGCGCTGGGCCCATCTCCTTTCCTATGTCTGCCCGTTTGTCTATCCTTGGGGTGGCCTAAGCGTTGAGGGTGAATCCAAGCCAGGCCCCACCCCTGGCGGGGTCTGAAGGAGAGGGTTGGGAATTGGGAGGAGCAGTGAGATCCTGGGGAAATGGGAAGGGGTTCTGGGGAGTTGGCTACAGCCTGGGGCAGGGGAAGGATCTTTGGTTGTCACAGTTGCCTCCTTTTGGGGTTCAAGACAAACACAGCAACAACAGTCATTCACTGGGCAAGTTATTCCACAGAAAAGTTTCTGTCCCTCAATGATCTTTCAGTTCTTTGGGGGAGAGACCCTAGTGCTGGGAGCTAATCAATCAAGGGTGTTGGGAAGCAGAGGGATCTCGGGGTCTGCGGGGTAGGGCTGCCTGGGGGGGGGGGGGCGGGAGTTAAGATTGTTCTGGGAACGATGTGATCAGGGATGGAGGTGGGGGTGGCAGAGGCACCCAGGTCAGCGTGGAAGGTAGCAGTGGGTTCAGATGGTTCGACAGTGGAGGGAGTTGGGGTCCTTCCATCTGAGCTTCTTGAGGGCCAGATGTGGGAGGTAAGGCAGAGGGGCTGAGAGGGGAGGGGAGGAAGCCCATGTCCCCTCCCATGTTTCTGTGCTCCATGTTCTGGAGCAGAAGAGTGGCTTCCAGATTTACCCCTTCACCAAGTGAGGCCCGTGCTGGTCCACTCGGCTGCAGGCTGCGGCCCCTTTCTTCCCCTCCTCCCCTTTAAACCCCCTTTCCTGGCCCCCCAGGATCCCCTTGGTTCCCAGCTGGGTGTGGTAACACAGGTGCTGCCTCTGTGCATGGATGGTTTCCAGGCACCCAGATGGCTCTGATGGGTCCTCTGGGCCAGGGAGGCCTGGGTGCCAACCCCATTCCCAAACACAGGGCTCTGGGAGAGATTGGTCTCACCATCCCCCCTCGGTCCCCCTTCTACTCCAAGCTGTTGCCTCACCTCCCGGGCCCTCCTCATGGGCCCTCAGTGCCCAGTTCACTCTCTTTGTGGCTTGGGACATGGGTTTCTTACAACAGAGGAGCTGGACCCAGAGCTTAATGTAAGGATGAGGAAGAGCCCCCTCCTGGACCGCCCTCATAAGCCACCCCCCCCATCCACTCCTGCTCTCCCACCCCTCTAAGGGCTGCGGCACTCCTCAGCTGAAGCCAAACCGCTTCCCAGCCTGCAAGCCGGCTCTCTCCTGTTCTCTCCCTCCCTCCCTTCACTCCCCGGGCGCTGAGCTGTGGAGCAGAATGATTTCCTGTAATTGGCCAGCAATCCGGCTGCCCGACTTGTTCTATCAACATGCTGGTTAGCTGGAAATTGTATTGGAATCTGAGCGCTGGGGAGGCGAGGGTGGGGAGCCCAAGGAGGAGGCTCTTTGGGCCCCAGCTAGGTGCAGCCTCAGCTCTGTGGGTGACAGAGGAGCCACGGCCACATCTCTTCCTAAAAGAGCGGGAAAGCAGCCCACAGGGCCTCACCACCCCTTTCATCTTCCTCCTCTTCTGCCATCGCTGTTGTGTGTGCGCGCGCGCGTGTCAGCGCGCTTGCCCCCTCACCTACGTGCCCCCCAGGCCCCAGGTCATCACTCCCCCCACCCCCATTCCCTCTCCTGCCCGGGAACTGGTTCCTCCTCACCTAAAGTGGGTTTGTTAGAACGAGGGGCACTTAAGCAGACCTAGCTGTCCCTCTGCCATCCAGTACCCAGCCGAGGAGGCTCATTATGGGGTGCCCCAAACCTCCCCAAGGAAAGAAGGCTACTGGACATCTGAAGAGGACTTGATAGTAACTCCTAGACAAAGAGCCAAGGTGTAGTTAAAGGGGTCGTGAAGGTAGTAGGAGAGGCATGTGCTAGGAGTCCAGAAGCTTGGAGATTGTGCGCGTTGGTTCCTTGGGTCCGATGGCTCAACCATAAATTCTAGCCCTGCTTCCTTCACTCCTTCACCGAATTGTTAGATTTCAAGGAGATAACTGCGTGAATGTGCTTTGTAAACCGTAAATCTCTGCTAGTTACCCTAGGGCCAGCCCGAGCCAGGGGTGGGGGCGGTTTTAGGGGTCTTGTCTGTCCCCTTCGCCCCCACCTAGAGGCCATGCGCAGCCCTCACTGGTGTTTTTGTCGCTCCGCGGCGTGGGTAAGGCCCAGAGTCCGGGAACGGAGCGCGCGGCCCGAGCGCGCGGGCGGAGGCTGGGAGGCCAGGGTCTCAGGCCCGTCATCCTCGCGGGGGTGGCAGGGGACACATCCTTCCGCCCCGCAGCTCCAGCAAAGAGGACTCGGCGAGCTACACCGCTTTTTAATTAGCGCCCGGGGTAAGCCTCCCGCCGCAGCCGCTCGGCGCGGGATCAGAGGCGCCCGCGGTCCGGGAGCGGAGGCGGGAGCGCGACCGGGGAAAGTTAGTAACTGCTTTGCAAACGCCCGCCGCGGAGCCCCAACCCCAACCCGGGCGGGTGCTGCCACCTGCCGGCCGGAAGGGAGGCCGCCCGCTCCGCGCGGGGCTGGGCTCCCGGTGGCCTGGCTCCCGCTGTCTCGGGGCTCCGGATCCCCAGGAGCAACCAAACCGTGAAGTCGCGCCCCTGGGAAAGTAGGCCTTATTCTTCTTTTTTTTCTATGTTTTTAAAAAATGAGCTCTACGCCCCATGTGGGGCTTGAACTCACGACTCAGAGTTTCATGCTCTACCAACTGAGCCAGCTAGGCGCCCCCAGTAGGCCTTCTAAGGCTGCCTTGGGCCACAAAGCCTGGGAAAGGGGAGCGGAGAGGAGGGATGTGGGATGTGGGGCAGAACCAGGGTACCTTAAGGCTGGCGTTTTCTGCACACCTTTCAATCTGGCCCATCCTCTGACATTTTTGCATTTTTGTGTCAGATTCAGCACGGGAGAAAATAATTCTTTGGAGCTTTACAGTTTGCAAAGGGTTTTTTCACTGTCCTCCATTTATTAAGTCCTTTGATGGAAGCATTATGAAGCTAACTTGATAGAAGAAACTCTCGTCGGGAGATCACTTTAAGGAAGCAGAGGCGGTGGGGGTTAAGCAGTGACTCTTGATTTCAGTTCAGGTCATGCATGAGCTTATGGTTCATAAGATTGAGCCCATCGTTGGGTTCTGCTGCTGACAGCAGGGAGCCTGCCTCCGATTCTCTCTCGCTCTCAAAAAACAAAACAAAAACAAACAAAAAAATCCCCTAAAAACTAAATTAAAAAAAAAAAAAAGGAGGCAGAGCCCAGATGCAGTCCCCAGGCTGAGAAATCTCAGGGGTGCAGCGGGCAGAGGTTCGGAGCCCAGCTCTGTGACCAGAATCAGACCCCTCCACTGCTCTGGGGCAGAGTGATCAGTTATCTGTTACCTATGGGGTGTTAAAAATCCAGCATGCCTTCCAGAACATCACAGGCGTTCACAAGGAGTCATTTTCTCAACGACTGGGGGGTGACAGGGCTGTAAGGGGTCTGTGCCTTTTCTTCTTTTCCTCCTCTTGCCTGGTGCCATGGNACCACCCCCTCCCACACAGCCAGACACTGAGTCTTTCTTTGCCCCTTGGGGGTGTACGGTGACTTAATGAGCTGGCCTCCGAGGTATAAGCAGCTCTGGGAAAGGGGGCACTAAATATGGCCACCACAGCATTTGCATTTGTCACACTCATTTGTGGCCTTAATAGGCTGCTGGCCGCGGGATCAGCACCTCAGCAGGTCTGCCAGCTCCAGCAAGAGAAAGCAGAGGTCTGCACTGGTCTAAGTGGTCAGGGAAGGAAGATGAAGCAAGTGAGTGGGGATGCCGCCCCAGCGCCTCCACCCTCCTCTTGTAGGACACGCCTGGGGTCCTCCTGGGGCCCCACGAGAAGTCAGAGGGCTACTGGAGAGGCGGAGAGGTGAAGGACCCAGGCCTCAGCATGGGAGGAGACCAAGCGTAACCCCAAATGGCATCAGCCACGTGTGGGAACCTCAGTCAGTCCACAGTGCTAGAGGAAAAACAACAGGGCAGGGCACTTCAGATCAACACACTTTATTAAGCACCCATAGCAATTCAGCCTCTGCGCCGGAAACACAGAGATGAATGAGACGCAGTCCCTACCCTCTAACGGCTTACAGTCTAGTAGGAGAGACCAATCAGCTTTTGGCAGATTACGATTCTGTGGATTAAAGTAAAAAAACTTTACAGGTTCTCCCAGAGCACCTGACCCAGCCTGGGGCTTCACATGGTGCTTGAGCTGGGAGTCATCCTGCTGCAGAGAAACAAAAGGTATTCTAGGTAAGGGAACAGCACAGAGAAGGCACGGAGGCAAGAAACAGCCTGGTGCGTGAGGACTACACGGAGTGGGTGGCAGACGGGTGGCAGATGGTGAGCCTGGGGNGGAGAAATGCCAGGGTGGGGCAGTGCGTCATCCCATGAGGGGCCTAGCATTACCCACAAGGGAGTCCTCACCGCATCCTGGCCGAGGGCTTCAACCTCAGGGAGAATCCTGTCTGAAGGTGGCGGCCCTCGGTCCAGAACTACTTCCCTGGTCTGCGGAGCAGGTTTCGGTCATGATGGGGCATGTGCTTGGAGAGGGCTCAGGCCCCAGGGAACCTCCCAGCTTCAACAGTGCCAATGGCCCCAGACAGAGCGCCTCTCACCTGCACCCCCAAGAAACTTACACAGTTTCCTATGGTTGCTTTCATGGCCCATCGTGGATTCCATTCGGTAGGCGGTACAGCGGGAGGGGCCCGAGGGAAGGCGAGGAGGAGATCTACTGACAGAGGGCTGTTTCTCTGCCTCAGGAGGGATGCACTCCAAAGAAGGGTTGGGCCGGTGCAGGGCTCAGCCCAGATTCAGAGGGCGTGCGTGCTGAGGGCTCCAGAGGAAGCAGGATGCCTTTGTTACCTGCTTCAGCCTCTGAGGGGATGGAGGCCCGGGGCCTCCTGCGCTGGGAGCGGCCGGCTAGGGGGAGGGCAGGAGGTAGCGGGTGAGCAGGTAGAGGAGGCCGGCGATGCCCGCTAGACCCGTCAGGACCCCCAGCCTCAGGGGCAGGTACTCGAGGGAGCGCTCCAGCTCGCCATGCAGGAGGACGACCTGGCGCTTGGTGAGGCTCCACTCCCCCGAGTTGTCTAGGACGTGGTGGGCCATGCGAACCTTGTCCTTCAGGGGCAGCTGGGCCTTGATCCGGGCCTCCGCGTCCTCGCGGTTCAGGCCGTTCCGCCGCATCAGCCGTGCCAGCTGTGTGTCCCGGTCACTGAGGACAGGGCGGGAGGGCTGCTCAGGCACTGTGGGCCCCAGCCTCCCTCCCGCTGGCGGGTGACAGGGACGGGCCACCCCTTCCCTCAAACCTCTTTCGGGTCCCCCCGGGTCAGGGAGGGGTGCTGCCCCCACCTCACCCCACTCTGTGAGGACCCCCGGCAGTATGCCGGGCTGTCTGGACTCCTTCCCGGAAACAGGAGGGAGAAGGGCTGCGGCAGCTGTTCTCTGCCATCTGGGGTCTCGCTGCGTCGCCATGAGGCCTGAGATTTCCCAGTTATAAGATGGGAAGATCCGGTCATCTGGCATCAGCCGCGTCCTGGATCCCTGGGTGGGTGACCTTTACTGAAAAGCCTGTGCCTGCCAGCCAATCGCTTCCTATAGTTCCCCTGGGACTTGGGCCTGCTGCATCCAAAAGAGCTTCCTGAGCCCCCACAAACACCCCTCTCGTTGCCTCACTACCCCCACCCCTTCACATTTTGAGCTGGGGGTGGTGGCTGCTGTGCTCGATGCCACTGACAGAGTGGGACAGGCAAGCCCCAAGGTGCTTCCGCTTAGAGCGAGGACTTGAGAGCTGGGTCTGGTCCTTGGGACAGCACCAAGCACCGCAGGTTAAGCCAACCACCACCCAGTCTCCTGGCTCCAAAAGAAATTCAAATAAAATTAAATTAAAAATAAAATAAAGTAAAGTAAAATAAAATAAGAAAGAAAGGGGTGTCTGGCTGGCTCAGTTAGCAGAGCATACAACTCTTGATCTTGAGGTTATAAGTTTGAACCCCACATGGGTGTACAGATTACTTAAAATCAAATAAAATCTTAAACAAGCAAACGGAAACCAAAGGAAATTCAGGGAGTATGTCTGTTGCCCCCTCTGATATTAGCAGGTAGGTCCTTCCTCAGGAAACTCCAGCTTGCCTTTGGCTACACAGGAACCCTGGGCTGTCCTCTGGGGTCACCTCGAGCCCCTCTCTAGCTCTGCGGCTGCCTGAGCCCCTCAGTGGGGACAAGAGGGTGTGGGCCACGGCAGCTCTTCTCTGCCACCTGGGGTCTCTCTGCCTTGCCACTCGGCCTGAGTTCTCCCAGTTGTAAGATGAGACGATTGAACACTACGGTTTGGTCTCCACTTAGGTGTGGCCTAGACCAGAGGCCTTCCTGGGATGTGTCTTCCACTGACAGACACAAACTGAACACTAGTCAATTCCAATGGCATTCAGAACAGAATGCTCCAGAAAATCATTTCTGGCTGGCTGATAAGACCTGTAGAGGGGCGCCTGGGTGGCTCAGTCGGTTGAGCATCCAGCTTCGGCTCAAGTCATGATCTCATGGTTCGTGGGTTCGGGCCCCGTGTTGGGCTCTGTGCTGACAGCTCAGAGCCTGGAGNAATAGGACTTCTGATTTCCTTTGTTATGAGGACAGGGTCCTGTCAGGGTCGTGGGGCCAACCCCTGCCTGGCTAAGAATAAGGACTGGATCTTAGTCATGGACGCTGCAAATCTGGGGCTGGGTAAATCTGGGTGAAAGCAGGCAGGGGGCTCAGGGCCACCTGTGAGTGCACATCCTTCAGAAGGTGTGGCCTGGATCAGAGGTCTTCTTGGACTGGGAAGGCAGAGCTCCCTACAGCCCTTCCTGGGGCTCAGACACAGCCCCATGTGGTTAGTTTAAGGAGTGATGCTATTTGTGGTAATAGGATTTTTACCCAAACACTTACTCCGCAATTGGCAAATTCCTCAAAAATGGGAATAATCATGCTTCAGTATAATCACACTTTGGTAAATGCCCCATATTATTTCAAAGGCACCAGGGACAGTCTGATAGTTAAAGGAATCCATCTTTAGTTTTGTAAAGTGTAGATCTCTTTTATGAAAAGCAAATACTTGCTCATTCACATGTCTCTGGCATCTCTCAAGTGTCTGAAAGTGGGGTGTGAACGGCACCACGTTCCAGCAAAGGTCCCTCTGGCTGATGAGCGGGCCTGGAGGATCTGTAGAACAGGCTGGATCTGGGGCGCCGGGGCGGCTAGGTTGGTTAAGTATCTGACTCTTGATTTTGGCTCAGGTCATGATCTCAGTTTGTGAGTTCGAGCCCCACATCGGGCTCTGTGCTGGCGGTGCAGAGCCTGCTTGGGATTCTCTCCCATCTCTCTTTCTCCGCCTCTACCCCCACTTGCTCTCTCTTTCAAAATAAATAAATACACTTTAAAAAACCCCAGCTAAATCTATGGAACCCAGGAGCCACAGCTCTCTCTGCTCTTAGCCAACAGACCAAGCTGGAAGGAAAGTGCAGTGAGAGAAAGGGGCAGGTATGGAGTCTTCTGGTGACTGCAGATACGACCAACCGGTGTCCTCACCTGCACTGGAAGATTCCCCCTATCCTTTTCTGATCCCTTGGGGGCAAAGTTCCAATTGTATTAAGACCCCGAGAGAGTACTTGGCTTTGGTTGATAGTCTTTCACAAACAGGAACTAAAGAACCCAGAGAGGTTGCAGGTTTACAGGGGAGACGTAGACCAGCGGGGGAGCCGTGAGGGTGCCTGAGCCCTAAGTGGCAGGCTCGGTGGGACGCTGTGGGGGAGGGCAGGGTGAAGCTTAGGGCATGAGCACTCCGGGCCCCACCTCCTGTGTGCTAGCGGCCTCCCACGCACCAGTCTCTGGAGAGCCACACTGTGCCCAAAATACCCACAAGAGCCCAAGTGCCCACTTCTGTGTCTGTTGTACTGGTGGGTGGCATCCAGGAAGCTTCTGGGAGGCAGAGACGCCCTGCAGCCTCATCTACTCTCTCACCCCACTGGGACTGTGACTCATTTTCTCTGACAGTTTGATCTGGCTCTGTTTGCCAAACCTATATTCTGGTTTGCTTCATGTCCTGAGGGATTCTGGGAACAAAGCTCCTTCCTTAGCTGGACTCTGACAGTTGGCTCCCAGCAACCGTCCATTCATAGGTGCTGCCAATGGGCGACCCGGACTCCCCCTCGAGAAACTTCCCCCTCAGGTTTTCTCTTCTGTAACTCAGAAGTATCAACTCCTGCTGGAAGGTAAATTGAGTGAAGTAATAAATGTGGGAGCTGTCTGGAAAATTGAGAAGTGCTAGAGGAGGGAAAAGGGAGCCCGTGACTAAACAACATGGTAGCTCAGGGCATCGGGGCTGAAGTGCCCCCAACAGCCAGCAGGGGGAGCCCTTCCCAAGCAACCAGAGAAACCTGGGGGCCTTGGCTTCCCACACCTACCTGGGGCATATCTGGGTCAGGCACAGAAGTCGTACCTGTAGGCTCTAGACACAACCACCCCAACCCCCTGCACTTCCTGGTTGCCCAGTGGAGTCCGGGCAAAGCGATGTGGGCCGGTTCCCAGGGCCCACCTTTCCAGCCTTGGCCAGGCCTGGCCATGCCCCACACTCACCAGTACACCACCACTGTGTGCTTCATGTACTTGAGCAGCTTCTTGGTCTCAAACAGCAGGGGGATATCCAGAATCACATAGCGGTATCCTGGGGAGAAGCCGGGAAACCCACAGTTCAGTTTTGCAAACACTACGTGTTAGGCCCGGGAGCAGAGGTGAAGCTGTTGGTCCCCACCACTGAGAGCTCCCTAGCAAGGGGGAGACCTTGCAAGGGTAGGCATAACCCGAAAGCTAGCCGGTTCTGATGCCATTCGTAACAGAATACTGCAGTCACTCTTGACCAGATGAGCAGGGAAGAGCTTGTGGAAGGGACAGTGTTTGTACCAGCCCTGAAAAGCAGGTGGGACTTTGATACTTGAACATGAGTGTTTGGAGGTGAAGGTTCTAGGAATGGGGAACGGCAAAGCATGCGGAGCAGTGAGGTTCTGCTGCTCTGGCCGTAGAGGCCTTGCATGATGGGCAGTGAAGCTGGTGAGGTGATCGGGGCGTGCCCAGAGGATTGAGTTCACCTTGACCTTGGACCTAAAGAGTTGTTATTTNTCCGAAAGCTAGCCGGTTCTGATGCCATTCGTAACAATACTGCAGTCACTCTTGACCAGATGAGCAGGGAAGAGCTTGTGGAAGGGACAGTGTTTGTACCAGCCCTGAAAAGCAGGTGGGACTTTGATACTTGAACATGAGTGTTTGGAGGTGAAGGTTCTAGGAATGGGGAACGGCAAAGCATGCAGAGCAGTGAGGTTCTGCTGCTCTGGCCGTAGAGGCCTTGCATGATGGGCAGTGAAGCTGGTGAGGTGATCGGGGCGTGCCCAGAGGATTGAGTTCACCTTGACCTTGGACCTAAAGAGTTGTTATTTGTGAGACACAGCCAGAGTTGGAGGAGACTGGGGAGTTTCCAGGAGGAACCTGGCCCTTTCTGCCCTGCTTCACCCATCTTTGCTAAAACAAAAACAAAAACAAAATAACAACAAAAAACCCCAAAACACCAGGGGCAGCTGAGTGGCTCAGTTGGTTAAACATCTGACTTCGGCTCAGGTCATGATCTCGCGGTTCGTGGGTTCGAGCCCCGCGTCGGGCTTTGTGCTGACTGCCAGCTCAGAGCCTGGAGCCTGTTTCGAATTCTGTGTCTCCCTCTCTCTCTGACCCTCTCCTGCTCACGCTGTCTCTCTCTCAAAAATAAATAAAACGTTAAAGAAAAAAAAACCCAAAACACCAAAACAAAAGTGTGGCTCCCTGCTGAAGAGGGGTCCTGCATGGCGCTCTCTACCAGTTCTTTGTGAGAGGTTCACATGCGGGCAGCAGCCATAGCCCCAAAAGGAAAGAGGCTGCTTTTTGGTGCGACAGGCAGCCTCCAGCCTGAGATGGCAGAGATGGGTCTGGAGGTGGTGGGCGGTTATGACTAATAAAACAGAACGTGCTCCAGTGAGGGAAACGGCTTTGGCTGGCCCTCCCAGTACACTCCAAGGCCAGTCAAGACCCACAGTGGGAGGGCGTGTGCCCAGGCTGCCCACACAGGAACACCATGAACTGCACACTCCCAGTTCCCTCCAGGCCAGTGTCCACTGGGTATGTGCAGGAAGCTGGCGAGGGTCCAGGAGCAGTGCGAGAGAGGGATGGGCGCTGCCTCTGCCCACAGATGCCTGCCTGGCTGGGATGGCCTCCTGCCGCAAACACTTCCAACCACAGAGCCAGACACACGGCACGCCAGTTCCAGGGGGGTCACAGGGAAACTGGTGCTCCAGGTGATGCAGAGAACAGGGGTGACGGCCCAGGCTGCTGGTTTTCCGGTTCCCCAGGATCTGGTGCTCAGGAAGCCCAAGGAAAACGTTCAGCTGAACGAGGGGGTTAGGAGAGTGGGCTCTGATGACGCGCCTGGGTTTGCAGCCCCTCCCTCCCCACTTTCCCATGTGACTTTGGGCCCCTTCACAAACCTCATCTGTGAGCGAAGGCTACATCCCTCACGGGGAGTGGTAAGGACCACATGAGTGAAGGCATGTAAGCTACTCATCGCCTCCTCACCCAGACGTTCCCCAAGTGCTCCATTAATGATGGCTCTTATTACCACCATTCCCTGGAAGAAGGGGGGCCGTTCAGTGCCCCCGTTCCCCTTCCAGCTCAGAACAGGAGCCAAGACCAGACCCTCTCCAGGCCTCTTATCTCCCCTTCCTGCTCTGCCCCCCCTTCCCTCTCCCCCCACTGTCCTTTCTCCTCGGCCCCTCTCTCGGGAGCTCGCGGCCAGCTCTTTGGTTCACCGGCAAAGGGCTATTCAGCTGTCACATCCCTCCTGCTTGATAAGCTCTGCAAACTATCCTGACTCTATTAAGACATCCGTCTGCCTACACAGAGACCTCCCCAACAGCTGGTGATCTTATCTGACGTTTGATTATACCAACTTTGACAGTTGTATTTGTTATACTCATCAGGGAAAAACTGGGACTGTGGAAGCCACAGCTGTCGTCCCCATTTTTCACCTTATCGAGCTGAAAAGAGCTTTCTGGCTTTTATTTAAGTGGTGGTGGTTGGGGAGAGGGGAGGCTGGGTGGATGACACAGCAGGGGAACTTTGGAGCGGGTGACATTATCCGATGCTTAATTTCAGAAGGGGAGAGCCGCCACGGCCTCAAAGCCCTGCAGATGTACTTGCAACTGGCCGGGGAGCGAATGCAAAAGGGCAGGACTGAAAGGCAGAAGGCCTCGCTCCTGGGTGGGGGACAGGCTTCGCAGACACAAGAAGCAGGACAAAGGCAGAAGGAGTCCAGAGACTCCCCTTGAGGGGGGAAGGAGGGAGGCCTGCGGCAAGGTGCAGAGATGCAGAGCAAGCTGGTCCAGCAGGGAGAATGCCTGGAGCCCACCCTCACCCCGGCCAGGGCAGGGGAAAAGGGGTAGGGGTGGGGGTGGGGGTGAGCAACGTTATGGATGTCTGTCATCTCTTTCCTTCTGAAGGGAGGTATGGGCCAGAGGAAGTTGGAACTTCTCCCTACCCTACATGAGAACTTGATGCACAAGAGAATAAAATAAGGTGTTTGGCCAAGATCATAGTGCAAAAGCCAGGAGAAAACCTAGAAGGCTGCCCCATACCCTCCAAGAAGGAAAGTCTCTGCATCGTGATTGATGGTGGGGACACAAGCAGCCAGGCCTTCCACTCTGATGCCGCCCACATTCTGCCAAAGGCCGGTGGGCAGATCTGCAGGGTCCTTCAGCCAGCTTTCCGGCCTGATCTCAAGCCACTGCTCTCTGCTGGCGACTGACCCCATCCTGCATATCAGGTCGCCCCTGCCCAACACCAGCCTGGAGAACAGGCCTGACATCGTGGCTATTGCTTGGGGAAGGCTGATAACCTCCATGAGAAGGCTCCTGCCAACTGAGCACAGACTCTGGCTTTTCACTCTCCTTTCTTTCAATCCTGGCACGTGTCAGAACCTCTCTCCACCAGGCCCCAGAGGATTATCCCCTGCTTACAACCCCTCACTCTGCACCTGCCCTGGCCATTTGGGACCCTCCCCAGTGTCCAGTCTGCAAGCTTACTTTCCCAGGCAGCCCAACCAGCACCAAAACTGACTTTGACTGTGGTTTATACCGTGCAGTGAGGGACAGGCACTGATGTGAACCCGGTTCCCCTAACAGCTTCTCGAGGTTGGCATTATTATTAGCCTCACTATGGAGAGGACGGGTTGGCTCACTCAACAAAGTCACACAGTTAGACGCTGTGAAGCTAGGACTTAAGCCCCGGTCTCCAGACTCCATTATTCATCAGCTGGTATTACTCCCATCCCTGCCAGAAAAATCAACTTACTTCCTGGGGATCGCGGCTCAAAAGCCTCAAGTGTCTCTTCTCATTCAATTGTCAACCTCTTTAAATGCTGAGGGACATGTGCACCTTTCCTCGGGGGTTGGCACGGGGGTTGGCACAGGGCTCTGCGTGGGGGGTGCAAAGGAACAGCGTGAACTTGGCAGCCAGGACAGCCAGCGCCTCTCTCTGTGGCCAGCCTTTCTGCAGAGGAGGAGGGCCCTGGCGCTGGAAGGAAAGAGCTCGTTGCACCTGTCCCAGGCCCTGGGTCTTACCTCGGAGGAAGTACTTGAAGGTCTCCTTCATCATTTCCTTGCGGATCTCAGGGTGCGTGATGGTGTTGAGTAGATGCCGCCGGTCGGGCTGGTTGAAGATCAGGTCCCCCAGGACCTTGCGATTGATGTTACCATTCTCCAGCAAGACCTCAGTGCCAAAAGCCTCCACAATGCGCCGGTGGGCAGGGTATCCTGGCTGGACGACTGTGGCATGAGGAGGGGGGCTGGGTCACTCTCCAGGGCCTCCAGGCCAGCCAGAGGCCCCCAAATGACTAGGGGCAAAATGATGGGGGAACCCAGGGGTGCCTCTTTCAGTTGGAGCGAAAACAAAACGAGAGGAGGGAAAGCAGTTAAGGAAGAGAGTGCACAGAATCCCTCATGTTGGTCACAGGGTGAGGTGTAGGAGAGGGGAGAGGAAACGGGGTGGGGAGAGGGGCAGTGTGGGGCAGGGAGCAGGAAATCAGACCGGGCCTGACGGAAAAGGCTGTCCTCTCCTCTGAGGCCTTGAAAGGACTTATAAAAAAGTGAGACAGGGGCGCCTGGGAGGCTCAGTCGGGTCAGCGCCCGACTTCAGCTCGGGTCATGATCTCACCGTTTGTGAGTTTGAGCCCCGTGTCGGGGTCTGTGCTGACAGCGCAAAGCCCAGAGCCTGCTTCCGATTCTGTGTCTCCCTCTCTCTCTGCCCGTCCCCCGCTCCCTCTCCTGCTCTTTCTCTCAAAAACAAACATTAAAAAAAGGTTTTTCTTAATAAATAAATTAAAAGGTGAGACAAAGATGAGACAAGATGGCAGAAAGGGGCACAGGGGAGCTGCTGGGCACAGTCCCACCACCTTCCAACTCACCCTGCCGGGCGATGACGTCAACGTCAACCACAGCACAGCCCAGCTGCTGGAACACCTGGATCACCGAGCTCTTGCCTGAGGCGATGCCCCCTGTCAGGCCCACCAGGAACATCTTCCCAGGAAAGAGGAGGCCAGCGAGAATGCAGAGCCGGGAGGCGGGGAATTACCGGAGCAGGGCACGCTTGGCCAGCGGGACGGCCTGCCCTGTGGACGACAGCAGGGCCTGATAAGTGTCACGCCTGCATGACCCGGGGAGAGGGAGGCCCAGGAAGGGAAGAGAGACGCAGCCTGCCCATGCAGAGTGTGGCCTTCTGAGCGTGGGGGAATCTGGGTCCATCCGAAGACAGAAACTGCTTTCAGGACAGGCCTCCAGTAGCCTTTAGAAAACACTCACAAACTAGGTGAACCAACACAGTATAAACTTAGCAGTCAAAACGCTGAGTTGGCAGAACCAGGTCAGGTGCTGCCACGCACGGTGTTTTCTGGAGGCGGTGGTACCCCGCTGCAAGCGAACTTCCCATAGGAAGGGCACACCTGTCTCTCCGTGGCGAACCCAAGGCACCTTCCAGGTGCCCACAGAGCTGTGCCCTCTCTGGCCTCCACTTTATAGTCTGGGACACTGAGGCTCACAGGGTCACAGGGGAAAATGCCCTCCCCCCCCCGGCCTTCCCCC
>NW_027533264.1:1331496-1341814 GCF_008692635.1 Crocuta crocuta
CAGCACTGAGACCTTCTGGGTGGCTAGTATCGACTGAAAAGAATCCTCCCTCTTCAACCAAGAAGTGGTCCAGACGGGGAGCTCAGCGGAAGCAATGGCTCGGTGGCCATTAGGCCTGAGGTTCAGAGGGTTTGGATCTTGCCCACGAGGGAAGGATGACAGGCTGCGGGAGGGAACTCTGAGCCTGGCCTTGGAACGTGCGGCTCCCTCAGACAGAGCGGCTGCAGCACCGCGGAGGTGAGGCGCACGGGCCTCTTCAGATCTGGTTCCTCCGCTCACAATGCTCTGCAACCCTGAACAGGTGGCCTGTCTCTCGGAACCTCAGTTTTCTTATCCATAAAACGGGGGGGGGTGAGGGCAGAACCTATCTCACAAGGCTCTTTGCTGACTGAATGAGGAAATGCACACAAAGCCATTTGCACAGTAAGTGTCTTGTAAAGGAATTGAGGATGGAGACATAGGATGGGAGGCAGGGGCTGAAGTCACACTGCGAGGCACAGAGATTAAAAAAGACGTTCATGAAGTTACGTCCCCATTCTTGCAACCTCAGACTATCTCACAAAAGACTTTTTCAAAATAAATGTTTATATATTTTTGAGATTGAGATTGAGAGAGAGAGAGCGAGCGAGCGCACAAGCTGGGGAGGGCCAGAGAGAGAGGGAGACAAAAGATCCGAGGCGGGCTCTGTTCTGACACCAGACAGCCTGACGCGGGGCTCGAACTCACAAACCGCGAGATCATGACCTGAGTCAAAGTCAGATGCCTAACCGATGTTCCACCCTGGCACTCCGCACAAAAGACATTTTTAAAGCCATGCTGCATTTTTGGGGAGTAAACAGGGTCACCACATCTTGGACTCTGTCCCCAGGCTGAAAGAAATTAAAGTGAAGGCCAGGTCTCTCCCACCCCTCCCTCAGCATCAAATCACTTCTCTAGGACCTTGAAATCTGTCATGGGATTTTTTTTTTTTTTTTTTTATAATGGCAGATTTACTGTTCTAATTGCACTTTGCTTGAGCTTATACCGAAATGAGTTTGCGTCCCCTGAGGACACACCAAGTGACAGGGGAGACAGCTGCTCGGATGTGGGTGCGGGGGGGACTAGCCCAGAAGTTTAAATCTGCCCAGGCTCGCTCTTCCAAGGCAGCCAGGGGCGGAGAGAAGACAATACCCACCAGAGTCGTCATCCAAATGGAGAGACCTAACTCAGTTATTAAACCATTTATGAAGCAGCTCTCCTCAATCTGGGGCTGGAGTCGCCCCCAGGTGGTCTCCCTCCAGCTTACATAAAGAAGACTTAAGGACAGGGTTCAGTTGTCAGAAAAAATTTTTTGTTCACTCAGCTGAAGCTTTGAAATGGAAAATCCAGCAACAACGGCACTATAATCCCAGCTCTGTGCTGTTGTCCCTAAAGCCGCATGATTGCTTCTCTGCAGAAGGCCAGTCTGAAAGGATGGGAGTGGAAGGCGGAAGGCCCAATGACCCACTGCCTCTGACCCCCTCATTGCTGAAAACAAGCTACTTCCCCTAGTCACCCGACTTTGCCAGACGTGGCTGAAGGGGCCCAGAAGAGCATGTGACCTCAACTCTTGCTCGTTCACAGGCCCAGGAGACACTCTGTCCCCTTCCCCAGACACACTGGATCACAATCTCTAGCAACTGACGGGCGCCCGGGAGGCTCAGTGGTTGGATGTCTGACTCTTGGTTTTGGCTCCAGTCATGGTCTCACGGCTCACTGGGTTTGAGCCCCACAATGGGGTCCAGACTGAGAGCAAGGAGCCTGCTTGGGATTCTCTCTATCCCTTCCTCTCTGCCCCTCCTTCACTTGTGCATGTATGTTCTCTCTCTCAAATAAATAAACTTAAAAAAGAAAAGAAAAGAATCTCTAGCAATGGAGCTTCCTTGGCAGTTCTGCTGCATCACAGGCTTGGGATCGACTCTAACTCTTCATTAAGGACCAGAGAGAGGAAGGGACTCACCCAGGGCCAGGGCTACTAATGGAGCCCTGAATTCCATTCCTACCTCTGGGTCTAGATTCCTGCCTTAACGTACTAAGGGAATGAAAATTTAATTTATCTTTAGACTTAGACAAAATAAGGACAGTGAATATGGCTATATGCAGATTAATTCAGAGCCAAAGAAAGATGATGTCTAGATGACCATACTGGTGCTCTCCCTCTGCAGACCGGCGTGACGTCTTACGGAAGCCACCAGAGCACAGATGCAAATTCCGGGCTCCGCTCTGTCCCGGATTCCCGGGGCAACCTAATGAATTTCTTCCCTTCTCTGAGCCTCGGATGACCATCTGTGGAAACAGATCAACAGCTGCTTGGCCTCTGTCAGGAAGGCCAAGGAGATGGAGGAGCACATGCTGGGGAGGCCGTGGACTCCTGGCTGAAGGGGGACGGGCCAAATAACAGCTGTTATAGTCCAATAAGCCCCTCTGAACTCCTTCCTTCATCAAGCGCGGCCTGAGCGCCTCTGTGCTTTGCAGCTCTGCACCTGGGACTCCCAGGTAACTGAAGGAGGACTTAGGTCTTGCCTCTCGGGAACACTGGAGGGAGAGACAATAACAAATGGAACCAGCCAGGAAGGACAGAGCACCAACAGGTGAGCCAGGGCAGTCACGTGGTACTCCCCCTGGAGGGAGATGCAGCGAGCAAGGGCCCAGGCCCCCTCCAGGCTGAGCCAGGAGGAAAACAAGGCTGAGGTTTCAACGGACTCTGAGTCTCACCCAGAACCGTCTGGTAGCTCCTTTCCAGGCACCCAGGGACAAGTGACCACCTCTTTTCCCTCTTCCTGCTCTGGCTCACAAGTGCTTCTCCAGAATCCACTGATTTCCCCTCCTTCCACTGCCATTCACCCGCAGGCAGCGGGAACCTCACAGCAGCTCCTAAGCCTGGTCCTGATCTGAATCCCCTGTGGAACTTCAGAAAAGATCCAGAAACCCAGGCTCCACCCTAGCGTCCCCGGCAGCTGGGCACCAGAACCGCTGCTGAAATGGAAGGTCATAGACTGGATGTCGAGAAGCCCGGGTCGCAGCCCCTCTGCACTCTGCCACAGAGCTGTGTGACTGCCGGAAGCCTTCCAATCAGCCTGGCCCAGGCTGCAGACCCCACCTCCGTAAATAACAAACAACCGATTCCCCAAAAGTCTGCCCCTGCCTGAGCCTCAGTGTCCACACCTGTAAGAAAGGGGCCGATGCTGACAGGGCATCAGCCCCAAGGGACGCTGTTGGGCATGCTGGGGCTCTCTTTCTCCGTTCTGTGGTTCAGCACTTCCCAGAGCTGTCAAGAGATGCCCGCCTGGGTGACCAATGACTGACAAGACCGCTGGTGGCCTGGGAACCCTCCTCCTCAAAACCAAAAGCTGTTCCCAGAGCTGGAGGAGGAAGGACGACACTGAGTCCCATGGTAACAGAGAAAAGCTGATGCCTAGTACGAGAAAAATGGAAGCTGGATTCTGGGAAGTAATCCCAGTCCTGCATTCACGAGCCAAGGCGGGACTCCAGTCCCAGGGGGGGGCCACATCCAAGTCCTTTCTTCTCCCTTATTCTCCATGTCGGGAGAAGGGCAGCAGGGTGTAAAGAAAAGGGTCATGGAGGTGGGGTCTGCACCCTGTGAAGTGAGGATCGAATTCTGTGCTCCGTAAGTGGGGGAGGGGTCCCTTCCATTGAGGTTCCCCAAGCCTGCCTTTCATTTTTTACCTCTTGGGCCCCAATGGCCCAGAGAAGATGAAGAAAAAACATTCAAGGAGGAATAGTCTTAGGGTCCCTGGCTGGATCGGTCAGGGGAGCATGTAACTCTTGGTCTCAGGGTTGTGGGTTCAAGCCCCACATTGGGTATAGAGAATACTTAAAAATGAAATCTTTTTTTTTTTCTTTTAAAGTCTGTCTTGGAATCTTCTCTGGGAGTGTTTCTTAGGGAAAAATGAGAGTGGGCTGCTGGCTACTCCATGGGCCTCCAGACCCAAAACCCCACGGCCCTGTGCTGCCTCCACAGGACCCACCCTATGAACCTAAGTCCCATCACCCTGCGCCCAGACCTCTGCAGTGGCCTCTTGACTTGACCCTCTAGTCCCCTGCCTGGCTTCTCCCAAGGTGGCCAGGGTCAAGGCTTAAAGTGGACTTTTAATCACGTCACTTAAAACCTTTGGGACGCCTGGGTGACTCAGTTGGTTAAGCGTCTGACTCTTGATTTGGGCTCAGGCCGTGATCTCATGGTCGTGGGATTGAGCATCATGCTGGGCTCCGAGCAGACAGTTCAAGGCCTGCTTGGGATTCTCTCTCTCCCCCTCTCTCTGCCCCTCCTCAACTCGTGCTTGCTAGCTCGCTCTCTCTCAAAATAAATAAATACGCTTAAAAAAAAAGAAAACCCTTCACTGCCCTCTTCCGTCTCCTCCTAGCCTGCCTACCTTTGACCTCTCTGCCCCCACCCCCACCCTGTCAGGGAACCTGCTGCACACCTGTCTTCTGCCCCTGAACGCAGTCTCTTTCCCACCTCACAGTCTCCATGTACAACATAGTTCCCCTGTCACCACGCTCACCTCCTGGCTAACTCCCCTGGGTTTATTCCACATCCATTGAGCCAGTCAAGCTCCAGGCACTGCTCAAAGCAAGAGTGCCTGCCCCTTCCAAGTGAAGCCTCTACGTTACTGCGGGAGGGGCGGGTGTAAACAATAAGCGCCCAGTGTGTGTGACGATGAGGACCTGAAAGCAGCCAGAGGACACACCACAGCTCCACTCAGAGCAGTTCTCCCCACCTCCCACCCCTGCCCCCGACCACTCTCTGCGCCATTCTTTTCCTTCCCTGTACCCATTGTGTTTGTGCAACTGTTTTCAACGTGTTGGATAAAATAAGCCCCAAGAGGCCACCAGCCATGTCATTTGTGCCCCTTTGTCCCCGGTACCTAGCAGAGTGTCTGCTGTCTATCCACCAGGTGGATACTGGTACCCAGGTGAGTAATGCTGGTCAAGTTACTTGACCATTCTTGGACTCAGTTTCTTCATCTGTAAAATGGAGCTCATGGCACCTACGCTGAGTCCCTGTGAAGAGCAGAAGAGGTCATAGATGTAACGTGCTTAGAACAGTGCCAGCACTCGCCAATGCTCCTGATTAGTTATGAGAAAGTGTATGAAAACTCTTTATAGGGTGAATGGCTTGATGACTCCACGACCAGGGAAGGGAAGAAAAAAATGCTTGGGCTTGCATTCTCCCATCAGTGGCAAGGGGGAGGCTGGAATCGACCTCCCAGCCTGCTCCCTTTCCCATTAGGACATGCTGCTTGAAGCCAGTAAATCCCTCCTGGGGTGGGGGTGGGGGGGGAAGGAAATAAACAAAACACCCAATGGGTTAAACAGAATAAGAAACTGATACCTGAATGGACACTTTCTTTCCTCCCTTGGGAGAGCTCAGGACTTAAGTTGGAAGCAAGTTCTGTTTCTTTGTGTCTCCAAATCAACACCCCCAACCTGCTTGTGCTGGGGCCAGGACCGGACTCCCTCATTAGCTTGTAGCTGCCTTTCCTCCTCCTGCAGCCTCCCAGGATTTAACACTGGGCATGCCTGCCCTGCCAGACACTTCTCCTTCGAATCGCTTTCCAAAAGGGATGTATCCATTTTGCTCCAATGATCAATATAATCATTCATGAAAACGAGTCATTCCCCGCCTTGGGACCCAATTATTTTCTTGTGGAACCAGTGGTTGCAAAAATATATTGTTTTCCAGTTAACTAGTAAGTGCTATTTTTATCTATGCTTTCCCCACTCCTAATCTTTCATTATTGGTGAGAGGCTGCTGTTTAAACCTGAGTCCAAGTTCTCGTCCGCTAGGCCTATTAAGTCACTACCTCCTCCAAACTGCCAATTACCTGGAGGGAGCCACAAGAGAAGGTGTTGGCGGTAAGTCCTCCTCTCCCTTCCCCTCTGCCAACACCAAGGGGAAGGGAGGGAACAGGTCACTCTTCTCGAGCACTCTCCAAGCACAAGCCATCAGTCCAGGGAGCTTCTATGGGTGGGCAGAGAGACTGTTTGCACTGGACTATGTTGGTGCTTATGCAGAAAAAGGATCACAGGGAATACAAACTCTCAGGGGCTTCAGAGTCATGAGGGCCTCAGCTGGGGTCTCAGCCCTGTCCCTTAACTAGCTGTGTGGCCTTGGGCAACTTCAGCATTGTAGGCTTATTCCCTTGCATTAAAAAAATGTGATTAATGACGACTACTCATCGGTTTTATCAGGATTAAATAAGAGGACGTATGTATGTCACCGTCACCTCATCTTCCCCAGTGCGTGTGACACTTCACAGTCATTGCAATCTACTCCACCTCCCCAAAGGGCACCTGCACCTTTTCGGTTGCTCAGGCCAAAAATTGTGGTGTCCTCCTGGCCCGACACAATCTTCATCCCACCCACTAGCGCCCCCTGCTGGCCCTGCCCACCCCGCGTCTGCACAACCCTGCTAGACACCGCCGGGTCCATCCATGGATTACTGCAGTAGCCTCTGAGCAATTTCCTTGTTGCCACCTTTGCTCCCCAAGTGTCGTCTCTTCACAATACAGTATCTGGTGTGAACCTTTAAAAATGCAAGTCCAGGGGCACTGGGTGGCTCGGTGTTTAAGCACCCGACTTTGGCTCAGGTCATGATCTTGTGGTTCGTGAGTTCCAGCCCCTCGTCGGGTTCTGTGCTGACAGCTCAGAGCCCAGAGCCTGCTTCAGATTCGGGGTCTCCCTCTCTCTCTGCCCCTCCCCTCCCCATGCTCTGTCTCTCTCAAATGAACATTAAAAAAATTTTTTTTTTAAATTTTAAATGTTTTATTTATTTCTGAGAGAGAGAGAGACAGCATGAACAGGGTAGGGTCAGAGGGAGAGGGAGACACAGAATCTGAAGCAGGCTCCAAGCTCTGAGCTAGCTGTCAGCACAGAGCCCGATGCGGGGCTTGAACCCACGAACCATGAGATCATGACCTGAGCCGAAGTCGGAAGCTCAACCGACTGAGCCACCCAGGTGCCCCATTAAAAAAAATTTTAATGCAAGTCCAATAATTTTGCCCCTCTGCTTAAAACCCTCCAATGGTTCCTCTCTCACTCAGAGCGCCAGCCAGGCCCTCACAGGTTCTACAGGGGCTTCGTGATGGCCACGGACCTCTCTCCCCTTGATCTCAGCTCACCCTGCTGCTCCTTGACTGTCAAGCACACTCCCACCTTGGGCCTTTGGACATACTGTTCCTTCTAGATGGAAAGCTCTTCCCCCAGAGAGCTGCCAGCCTACTCCCTCGTCTGGCTGACAGTTACTCTATCAGAGACTGTCCCGAACAGCACCCCCATTTCACTCTCTGGTCTCTTCACTGTTCACTTTTCTTCACAGCACTTATCAACTTAGCACCACTTGACATATTACGTATCTTCACGTTCATTTATTGTAATCTGCCTCTACCCAGAATCCGGGCACTACTGTATCCAAGGTACTTAAAGCAGGGCCTGACAAGTAGAAGGCCCTCAAAAAGTTATCTGCTGAACAAATACATAAAGCATGCAGAAAAACGTCCAGCTCATGGGTGAGCAGGAACTTGACATTAACTATTTTAAAATAAGAGCCTATCTGTTTCAGAAAGCCTACCATGGAAATCACAACATCTTTTCCACATCACTTCCCGCTCCTACATTTCTGGGCTGACAACTTCTTGGGCTCACAGATGAGGAAACTGAGGCAGAAAGTATCTGGGAAGGTGTGGGTTCCAGTGGGCAGGAAGTAGAGTATAAGGAGTAGCTGCCCACCATTCGAGCACCATCTATGTGCCAGGGACGTCCCTCATCCTGTCTAATCAACACAACAACCCAATGAAGTCAGTTCTTTGGATCTTTCCCATTCTAAAGTGGAAGAAATGGAAGTTAAAAGAAGTTAGAAATCTGCCCATGTATAGATCCAGGTGGTCTTCACACTGGGGACTGAGAACCCCTGGAGCGTGCAGGAAGCTCTTCAGAGGGGCACAAAGGCACAGTGTAGGAGGAATAAATTTCCACCTCAATGCCCATTGCCTCTTCCTCTGGAAACAGACCAGCTTGGGAACGTGTCTTCATCCTCTCCCTTCCCAGGTCCCCCTTCACCCTCTCCCACCTCCTAGGTTTCAAAGAAAGGTACAACTAGCCAGCCACCCATGCCAAATCTCGCCATGGTGCCCTATCCCTAGTACGAAATTACTCTGGCACCATCAGAGGGCACTTTGAAACATCAGTATTCGTGTGGCTATGTGCCCGCCCAGAGCGACAACATAAATCCTCCTGCTGAGTCAGGTGGTTTCCAAATCTTTGCCTTCAATAGTTAAGGAAGACCTAAAAGAACTGTCTGCTGGCAGGTCATTAATAATTGATTTCAGTGACAGCTCACTGTGATATTTTGGCCCATAACTCAGAGGGTGTTCAAAGAATTGAATAATATTACCACAACAAAATGCCTTCAAGTCCTGCATGTTTATACATGAACAGACTTTTTCAGTGCTTATAGACATGAATCAAACCTCAGCTCATTCTAGCAAATATACGTGGATGCACACATGAACTTTAGAAAGTTCTACTCAGCTTATTAAGAGAAGCGTTTCAAATAAAATTTAGGTTTTTGACAATTGATCAAAACCAGTTGTTTTGATCGATTGTGTATTTTACAATTATAAAAACCCAAGTCAAAAGAAATTGTTAATATTATGTCCACAAGACAATTTTTGAAAAAGTTTTACTTTTAATATTTTTTGTTGTTTGTTGCAGAGAAGTAGGATGACAAACCAAAGGCCTTCAAAATCTGTTATACAAGAAAAAAATTCTGTGGAGAAAATTAGGTGAAAATATAAGTTCAAGGAAGAAAAATAACAATGTAAAATTTCAAAGGTTAAATAAAAACTGGTTTGTATTTTTTTTCCCAGAGGATAAGGGAAATCAAATCACTATGGTATTGAGATTCCATTGCACAGGTTTAAATGCCTGATGTAACAGTTTCCTTTTTAAAGTGTCAATATTCACAGTTAACCAGAAATCATATTCTTTGCAACTACTGAAACTTCTAGAGAAAATTTTTAGTTATCTGAAAATGTGCCAGTAAATAGTTTCCAAAACAAACCAAAAATCCACTGCTTGCCTGCCTTCAGTTATCGACCCTAATCTTTTCTCCTAAGGCAAGGCACCAAGGAAGGATCTGAACCCTTTAAACATATTACCCAGGAGGACAGGTTCAGACCTGGCACAAGACAGAAGAGGATCCGGTGTGAACTTAGGGCCCTGCTCAGAGAAAACCACCCCAACCGGCCTGTCTACTTTGCATTCATCAGCCAGAGTGCTAGCATTTCGCCTTTTCCCAAGACCTAGATCTGCACCCAGTCAAATCCATCTGATTTATTTACGTAAAATCAGCCATCACCATCCCCCAATAAAGAAGGAAGGAAGGAAAGAAAGGAAGGAAGGAAGAAAGAGAAAGGGAGGGAGGAATTAAATAAGGAAGAAAGAAGCCAAAAACCCATATTGAAGGCTTCTATTTCCTCATCTTTAAAATTAGGACTTAATGTCAAGATTCACTCGGGTGATAATTTTCCCATAACTAAAGGAGAAAGAAAACTTCATTAGCTGACTCAAAGACAACGGTACCAAAGTCTCCCCTGGGACCTAAGGGATGGAAGCAAAGCTGGCGGCCAGGTCACCCTCTTTACAAGTGAATCAGTGGAAATCCACCATGCCGCCCAGGCCTAATGGGGGTGAGGGGAATCTTCGCTAAAACTTTATGCCCAGTCCAGCCTCCTGGGGAAGAGGGAAGCGGAGATGATGATCACTCACCAAAACAGCAGCTACCCAGCAAAGCACTTTCAATCCACCCTACTTGATAAGTATCATTCCCGTCTTCGAGAGGAGCAAACGGACAGTGGGAAAGCTACTCGAGTTCACTTAACCGGAAGGGGCAGAGGCTGGACGCAAAAATCAAACAGGTCTGACCACAAGTTCTGTACTGACTTTGGACTGAATCTGCGTTTGAAACCAAAATCGCTGCCACGATTTCGGTTGTAAACCTTTCTCCACGTCCACAGCTGTAAATAGCACCCTGTTTAGTAGGGCTGTTGCCAAGGCAACGAGCCGTGGATGCAGAAGCGGTCGCCCCAGAGTCTACTACATAGTACGTGCTCAACAAATTGTAGCCAAGGTTGGGGGGGGAAGGCGCGTACGGTGTGCTCCATCACGCAGCACGCCCGGTACCCCCTTGGGCGGTGGTTCTGAGCACCCAGAGCCAGGCCGGACGCCAGGACGAGCCCTGGAGGCGAACTCGGCTCTCCGAGCCGGAAAGAACAA
>NW_027533264.1:1341834-1388431 GCF_008692635.1 Crocuta crocuta
GGAAGTCGCACGGTCCGGGATCGCTGGGCAGCACGGGAGCCCAGTGGCTGCTCCGAGGTGGGAGCCAGAGCGCATCTAAGCCCAGGAAGATAACCCCGAAAGTCCTAGTTCCAAATTTAGGCTTTGGCCATCACTCGCTGTGCTGCCCTTCGCAATGGCTACGGCAAGTTTACTGAGCACCTTCAAACTACAGCCACCTAAGAGCACTCTATAGGCATTAGCTCATTGAATTTTCACAGTACTTGAGGCGGGTACTGTCACCATCCCCATTTCACACAAGAGGAAACGGATTTTTAGAGATTAATCCATTTGCTTACTTACGGTATCAGTTGGTTGCAGAGCTCATTCTGTACAAACAAGCCTAGCTAGTCACTCTACTAGATGATCGCTGCTATGCTGCTTGTTGAAAGCATCGGAAATACAGAAAAACATCTAACAGTGCTTCACATATTGGTGGTCCTTAATTACCCTACTTCCTTTCCCTCTCTCTAAACTGTACCTCTACTTTCTGCTTCCTTTAAGGTATTCCTTTAAGGAATCTTGTCTGTTTCCACCACCAATAGCCTCAGTGCCTAGAACAGTGCCCACCACAGTAGGAATCTCATACACTGAAGGATGAAGTAATTCAGTGTTTTTCTCTGACTACTCCAGTCCCTGAAACCTTTCTCCTTAATGTCAACAGCACCGGCTGCCATTACCCAACAAATAGGTTTCTGCCTCATGGTCAAAGGGCCCTTTTGGTTCAAACACCAATCCAGTGTTTGGAATCTCCTCCACATCATCTATGGGGTCTATACTTGGCCATGTCCAGTGTCAGGAAACTGTCTTTCAAGATAACTTCATGATGTTTTTGAAGTCCAGTCCTGGCAGGAAGAAAGTTTTTCCTTCGGTAAGACAGTATCTCCCCTAGTTCTAATCAGTGGGGTCAGGCAGAACAATTCTAATTCCTTTTCCATAGGGCCAGATCTAATGGCCCTGTTCCTTTCTTAGAACCAAACAATTTACAGATAGCCTAGCTTTGTGGCTCTCAACATTTCCCCTACTCCTGACACATCAGAGGGCTACACGGGCTCCCATCAGTAATCATGGCTGCCATGGCAATGACAGGAATAGGACTCTGCTTTCCTTCTTTCAAATTATCAAGCTCTTCCTGAAGCATGTTGTTAGGAAACCCCTGCAGATGATCCTGCTTCTCCTAGATACTGCCTTATTGTATCTGGGATCTCTGGCATACAGGCCAGGGGCTTGTCTTTTAGGTAGGCATCCTTGTGGTTCAATGGGCCAACAGCATGTTCATCTCTACTCTTCATCTCTGCTGAGATGATCCCACAGGATGGTTGAAGGATGCAGCAGGGGCTTCAACCCACGCACAACCTTGAAATTGAAGCTCCACCTTGGCAGTTTGGAGGTGATGCCATTGACAATTTTTTTTCAGCTCAAGCACATAACCTCCTTTATTCAGGATGGCAATAATAAAGTGGCTCTAGCTGCTTACACGGTCTCACTTCATCCTGACGATGACCTGTATCTCCGTCACCTCTGTGTCCTTGGCATTAAGGATGATGCATGGAATATAGTGCCACTTCAAGTTGTTTGATGAGCAATGCTCTTAGTCCAAGAGAGATGACTCCTTTGACTCCTGGGTCTTTGACTCTTGGTTCTTGAAATTAAACTACTTTCCTTATGTTTATTTTAAATAAATATTAATATGCAATTAACTTTATACCATACCTTACAAATACCATTAATATTTATTCTTTATTAAACAGCTTAAAAAAATACTCTCATAGGTTGTCACCAACGGAAGATAAAGTCCAAACTTCTTAGCCTGACACTTAAGGCCTTCTGTGACCTGGCCCCTGGGCACCCCCTCTGGACATTATGTCCTATTGTATGGTCTCCCTTGGGAAGAACCCAGGAGGAAAGTAATTTAGTTATTGCACCAGACTTTGTATTAAAACACCAGGTGCAGGTCTGAATTCATACTAAGTAGCAGTGAAAATTTGGACAAATTCTTGAACTTCTTCTCTCCTTGTAAAACCGGAATGACAATTGCCCTGTTCATTGGACAGCATCAAACAAGACCGTTGGTGATAGGGATCAAAGCAAATAGTGTGCTGGTACATTCTGTGAGCAATAAAGCACCATCCGAACACAATGGGTCACCATACTGTGTGTTCTGTTCTCTGCCCTTTACTTGTAACGTTTCCACAGCTGAAGCTCTTATCCCTTCCTTCTCACCACTCATACATTAAGGAATCCAAGAAATATATCTTGAAAAAATATTTTAATGTTTATTTTTGAGAGAGAGAGTTGGCAGGAGAGGGGCAGAGAGAGACAGAGAGAGAGAGAGAGAGGGAGAGACAGAATCCAAAGCAGGCTCCAGGCTCTGAGCTGTCAGGACAGAGCCTGGTGCAGGGTTCCAACTCATGAACTGTGAGATCATGACCTGAGCCGAAGTCAGACACTTAACCGACTAAGCCACCCAGGTGCCCCAGGATTCCAACAAATATTAATTGAGGGCCTACTCTGTGCTGCCCAAGGGATATAGAAGTGAGGAAAATCCAACATATTCTCTGCCTTCATGGAACAGTGTCTTCTCTGGGGGACATGGCTGCAAACTGGATAACCACACAAGCAGAAGTAAAACTGCAGCGTGTTTCCAGCTCAGGGGTGGATCCACACAGCCCCCAGAAATCACAGTGAAGAATCTAGCACTTCAGTTGCCTCCAAGGCCAAGTTCAAAGTCTGCTTTCTCCAGGAAGCCCTTCCTAATAATGTTACTCTAGAGATCTGCACCCCCTGCCTTACCCCAAACTTCAGTTAACTTATCTAACTCATTTAATCATACCCAGTCAGGCCTTGTTATTTTGTCCTCAAATTGCACCCACTTTTCCCAACCTCACTGTGCGTGTCTTCCGGGCAGGGAATGACTGGCACTATTTTTTCTTTTAAAGAATTTTTTTAAATGTTTGTTTATTATTGAGACAGAAACAGAGCATGAATGTGGGAGGGGCAGAGAGAGAGGGAGACACAGAATCCAAACCAGGCTCCAAGCTGTCAGCACAGAGCCTGACGCGAGGCTCGAACCCGTGAACTGTGAGATCATGACCTGAGCGGAAGTCAGACGCTTAACCGACTGAGCCATCCAGGCGCCCCTGGCACTCTTAAGTCCCACAGATTTAAGCTACGGAAGGCTGGACCCACTGTGTTCCAGGCCCATGTGTCAGGGACTGTCATAGGAAGGAAGGGTGATACCTTTTCTAAACGTGAGCTCCAGAGAACCAAAGACCATTTCCCTGTCCCTTATTCATGACTGAGCTCACTAGCTCTGTTCTTCTGAGGACAAACACTCCCTTCCTTAGGACAGCCAGGCTGCTGCCTAGTATGATCTTTCTCCAATAAAAATTTGATCGTCTCTCTCCCCAGCAAAAAATCTTTAACAGTGGGGCACCTGGGTGGCGCAGTTTGAGCATCTGACTTCAGCTCAGGTCATGATCTCACGGTTCCTGAGTTTTTGCCCAGGCTTGGGCTTACTATCAGCATGGAGGCTTCTTCGGACCCTCTGTCCTCTCTCTCTCCACACCTTACCCCGCTCAAAAATAAATAAACATTAAACAAAATCTTTCAGGGATGCCTGGGTGTTTCAGTTGATTAGGCATCCAACTTTGGCTCAGGTCATGATCTCACGGTCTGTGAGTTCGAGCCCCGCATTGGGCTCTGTGCTGACAGCGCGGAGCCTGGAGATTCTGTGTCTTCAGATTCTGTGTCTCCCTTTCTCTCTGCCCCTCCCCCACCCACACTCTGTCTCTCTCTCAAAAATAAATATTTAAGAAATTAAAAAAAAAATCTTTCAGCAGCTTCCTAGAGTCTTCAACCCCCTCAGCATGGCATCCACATCCCTTCCTGGACCAGCTCCTGACTGCCTCTCCAGTCTCCACCTCCACAATGCTCATATCATTCTTGCTGCAGTAGCTCAAAAGCACCCCAGTCTCAGGCAGCTGGACTCCCTCCACCCCTGCCCTTCCCATTTGACTGCCTCTCCTTTGAAAACTCAGCTCAGCGGCTTTTTTGGTCCAGAACCCCTTTCCCTGGCTTAAGGGTCCCTCCAGGCTCCTGCTACATCTGGTGTTCCCGCGGTCTTACACACTGTGCTGTAATTGTCAGTCTGGGTAGCTACCAACTCGTGGAGTGAGCCCAGGCGTGTCGCTCTATCCCTGATTCTCTACTTCCTGCCATTGAGCCTGGCGTGCGGTGAGTGCTCTGAGGTGTTAAATAAATGAACCACAACCTGGCTCAGGCCCCCCTAGGCCCATTAGAAGAAACAGATCTCGGGCGTGCTGGGGGGACGGCAAGGGCCTTGGTCTGTGACCGACATTGTGAGAAAATTCCTGATGATCACAGGTAATGCTGACTTCCCGGGAAGGGAAATAATTTAACAGGTATTGACTATCTTAGACACTTGGTGTTTTCCCAGCATTGTCTCATTTTATGTAAGGACACTGAGGCTCAGAGAGGTTGTAAGTGACTTGCCTAAAGTCACTCATTTAGGTAGAGGTAGAGCCAGGATTTAGAACCCAGGGAGTCAGATTCTGAGGGAGTCAGACTCTGAAGCCTGTTCTCTTAATCACTATACTCTACTGTCTCCAGTAATAACTGTGAAAGGATAATGGAGGGATCCACAGCAGGAGTAAATTCCAGAATTTGTGGCGTTTCAGAGGCACATTCTTCAGCCACCCTTGGGCCCTGCTGCACCCCACTGCCTTTGTATAATGCTTCTGCCGGAATGGGGAGGCTAGAAGAGCCGGCACAGCTAGATGGAAGAATCCTGCTATTTTAATCTGATGAGGCACTCAGGGAGCCAGGAATGTTTACCTTGGAAAAAGGAATTTTAGGGAACCAGCCATAAAAAGAAGAATATGTAACAGTTATCTAGAGGGACACAGGAGTTACAGGGGAGTGGGGAGGCACACATATGAAACCTCTTGGAATTCCAAGAAATCACCCCCAGACCCAATTTAGGACATTCTGCACTGCACTGCTTTTAGTGATCATTCTGTTCCAATGTGACTAAAAAAAATCACACGTGGCAATATTCAGTTTTAAGTGGTCATTTTAGGGGCTCCTGGGTGGCTCAGTCAGTTGAGCATCTGACTTCAGCTCAGGTCATGATCTCGTGGGTTCAAGCCCTGCGTCAGGCTCTGTGCTGACTGCCAGCTCAGAGCCTGGAGCCTATTTCAGAGTCTGTGTCTCCCTCTCTCTCTGACCCTCCCCTGCTCACGCTGTCTCTCTCTCTCCTAGAAATAAATAAAACATTTAAAAAAAAATCTAAAGATCCTGAGAGAGAGGACATAAATGCCCTTCAGGTCCCTTCAAACTCTGAAATTCTCAGAGGTGCTGGATTCCAGAACTTTGGGCTGGTATTTGCATTCTGAGTGTGGACAATCACATTGCCTGTCTACCTCCCAGAAAGGCTTTCCACTGAGCAAACTCTGCTCAAGTTTTTTTACATGAGTGCCTATTCTCAGCACTTTTTTGTTTTTTTAATGTTTTATTTATTTCTGAGAGAGAGAGAGGCAGCATGAGCAGGGGAGGGTCAGAGAGAGAGGGACACACAGAATCCGAAGCAGGCTCCAGGCTCTGAGCTAGCTGTCAGCACAGAGCCCGATGCGGTGCTCAAACCCATGAACCATGAGATCATGGCCTGAGCTGAAGTCGGATGCTTAACCGACTGAGCCACCCACGCGCCCCTCTGCTCCAGTTTGCAGTAAAATATAAGGCAGTGTCTTTCTTAAACTTTGTACTATGAATGGCAGGGTCCACAGTGGACCCTATCGTCACTCTTCCTTGGTCATGTTTCATTAGCTTTCATTCAACCTCTGCATATCCATGAGAAAAGAAAATACAGAATTGGGAATTAGAATACCAGATATGGGTTCTGTTTCTGCCATTAGGTCTCACTGTGATGTCACTCACACACACACACACACACACACACACACACACTCTCTCTCTCTCTCTCACACACATTTTTGGCAAGCCTAATTTCCTTCAAGTCCCCTTCCCTACCTACTTTACAAGGTCACACGAGCTAAACCACGTGAAACACTCAGAAGTTAAATCCATCTAACACATGTAAGGCTTCATTATTATCATCTTTGACTTCCCCCTTTGGCCTGCAGCTGCATACAAGCACTCTTGGTCCTGGAGAGAGGAGTGTGGGTGACACTTCTCAATCTGAACGGGTGTCTTTCCCTTCTAACGTCAGATATAAATGATTAGGGGATTATCTGTTGTTTTGGATCATATTTACTTCTGCTCTTGCTACTGAGAAAAATGAAGAACTGACAATATTTAGTGCTTTGAGTCAGACGGGAAGTGTTTCTTCCCACTTCATCTTTCTTTCCATGTTGAAGAATTTCCCAAAGGCAAAGATCATTTCTTTTTTCAGTCATGGAACACTCTGATGATAAGAACATGTCCTTCCTGTACAATCCCACAATCCAAACTGCATGGGTAATCTCTAGAAATGGGAACCAGATCTTCGGGCGCGGGCCTCAAGGTTCAGGTGCAGTTACTCAATCACAAGGGTGAGACCCAAAGGATTGAAGCATTCAGTTCAGTCCATGATAAACATAGATTAAGAGGTTACAACTACTTTCTAATAACTGTACCAAACAATGGGCCTTTTGCAGTGGTAAAGAATTCAAAGGACCTAAGGGCAGACAGATCCAAATCTGAATACTGATTTTGCCACTTACTGGCTATGGGATCGTGACATTTACCAACCAACCTGGGCTACATTTCTTTCTCTGGGGGATAACAATACAATGCACATTCTAGGCTTGACGAGAGGATTCCATGAGATGTACGAAAAGCCTTAACAACAGACTCTGGCATATAAGTGCTCATTAGAGAGTAGATGTGGAGAATGACAGGGACATTGTGTGAGCTTCGTGGAGCCCCAGTATCTGGAGGCCAAGAAGCGGCCAAGCTTGGCGGAGCAGTCAGGTCTCCTGACTCAGGATCAGTGCTCCGCACACCACAATCCACCACTTCCAGAACCAATCTGCCTTCTTACAGCAAAGGCTCTCCAAGAAGGCCTGACGCATTCAGGCTCCCGGTGGGTAGCACCCGCAGCGCTCAGTCCTCACTACTTACCCGGGAATGGTAACGGTCCTAAACGGCAGCCAATAACGGCTCACCTGTGGTTCAGGCACTAACAAGGGCAGGCTGAGGTCAAACCTTGGATTTTGGCGCCTCATCCAGAAATCCTACTTCTGCATCGAACTACAGTTCCCAGCACACCACGCGGCCGCCCCGTCGCGGAACGCCGGCCCAGCCAACCTTGGAGCCCTTCTTTCCTCAAAACGGGGCTGAACGCCCAGGACTTCCGGATAGTGCTGGCCCCCCCACCTCGGACAGCCTCCCTTCATGATTTCTGGGTATTGTAGTTCACCTTGTTCCGGTTTCGAGGGAATGAGGTGTTCCTAGTCACGGCTTCCTTCACCACAAAAACTACAAAACCCAGAAGATACCGCAAGTTCCTCTCGTCCAATAGGAACCCCTCATGTAGTGAGGCGCGGAGGCCGGCTCTTGCAACTCAAGATGGCGGACGAGAGTGAGACAGCAGTGAAGCCGCCGGCACCTCCGCTGCCGCAAATGATGGAAGGGAACGGAAACGGCCATGAGCACTGCAGCGACTGCGAGAACGAGGAGGACAACAGCTACAGCCGGGGGTAACGATATCCTCGGAGTCCCAATTCCTGTCCAGTCTCCCACAACCTGGGTCTCTGGGGTGCGGGGAAGTCACCGGGAGCTTAGTGTAGCCCCACCCCCATATTCTTATTGGCTGGGACACTGGGGTCCTGCCTGGCGATTGGTTGCTGTCTTTGTCACTTATCAGGGTGGGTGCTCAGTATATTAAGGGCCGGAGACATTCAGTACTTTTATTATATAAAAGTTTTTCTGTGTGGTGTTCCACTCGTGTGCTTCACCTGCGTCCAGGGAAAAGAGCATGTTGGACGATGGTTTTCAGTGGCACAACACAGGTCAATCTAACCGAGCAGTTCAAAGGAACGTTACTTGTAGAGGTGTGTGACCAACGTGATTAGCAATAAACGAATAATAAAACATTTCGCTACAGTTCACCTTCAATGAGGAAATAAATCAGGCTGTATAAACCATAATTATGTTGTAAAATATCACTACAGGAGAGTCTCAAAATACAAACTTACCTTATAAACCGTACGTGTAATTATTGTATGGTAGTGTTTTGAGGTATTCGGTGGCCATTGTTCCAAATAATCCGTAAGTTTCCTGAGCAATATATAATTAGATCTTCCAGGATCTCTCCTCTGTTAACGTTGTGAAATAGCCTCAAAGCTTTAAGAAATTGAATGATGATGCATCTCGGTCGGGGGGATTGGAAGTGAGTTTAATACTGCCTGTTCTGTGCTTTACAGTTTTGCCTACTAGTAATTGTTTGTTACTTGGGCAGAAAAAATTCAACAGGCATTTCAGTGTCGGGCTCTATTTCCAAATCAGTTTTTGTTCTTGTAAGCCACACCCTGTCATTCTTTCTTCATATTGTTACAGTGGCTGGTGCTGAAGTTTACTCTGTCCCTGTCTGTCCACATTGACATAGATGGTTTTTAGTGAAAAGTTATGAGAGACTTTTTCAGATGTATAACTTTGGATTAGTCTGTGGTGGTCTGATTTCGTGTGTGTGTTAGTCTTGTTTTCATAGCCATGACGTCATTTGCAGTATTAGCAGTCGTCCTGTAGGTAAAAGTAGAAGGTTGAAATCTTTGGGTAAACTTAAAAAAAAAAAATCTGCTGCCTTGTAGAGATGAAAGAACAAAGGATTATTTGAGTAGTTTTTTTTTTTTAATGTTTTATTTATTTCTAGGAGAGAGAGAGAGAGAGACAGCGTGAGCAGGGGAGGGTCAGAGAGAGAGGGACTCACAGACTCTGAAACAGGCTCCAGGCTCTGAGCTGGCAGTCAGCAGAGAGCCCGACGCGGGGCTCGAACCCACAAACCGCGAGATCATGACCTAAGCGAAAGTCGGACGCTTAACCGACTAAGCCACCCAGGCGCCCTTATTTGAGTAGTTTTTAATTTGCGTGTGATGAATCCTGAGGTTAAAAGATCTAGCTTTTATGTTTTTTGACCCGCATTAAAAATCACAAGAAGAATGTAGAGGAAAAGGAAGTTTGTTAGATCTGGTTTTATAAGAGTGTGTTCTTTTGCTATAACTCACAACAGATGTAATGATATACATAACAAAAACCTTAAGCTTGAGATTCCTGAAAAGAAGAGCTTTTAAAGAGGAACCAGGAACAGGAAGAAGGGAAAGTGCAGCCCTCCTGAGTAGATATCCTTATCGTAGATGAGAGTCGTTGAATTCAGAAGTCATTTCAGAAGGGAAAGTATGGCTTTTTTTCTTCACAGTGTGTGTAGTCACTTTTATTTTTCTCCACTCAACTGTTGCGCCGACCAGCATCTATAGCTCTTTAATTGGTTTTGCTCCCCATGATCTGTGAATCACTTTGCAAAACTGTTTGGCAGAAAGTTCTGTTTTATTTACAGTACAACAAAGTGGTAACCTTAAGAGAAAAAGGAACTTTGATGGTGTTTTGTTGTCATTGTGGTTGCACATTCATATATGGTCTGGGTGAACACATTTATTAGCATCCCAGATCCATTGAGGTCTGTGTAAATGAGCTTGGACGTGGCAGGTGAAAAACAGAGGACCTCGCTTGGAGGACAGCCTACTTCTCGGCCTTGGAATCTAAGGTCAGATCTGAGGTCGTGAATCTGAGGGGTCAATATTTTCTTATTAGTTAATTGTTAGAGGAAACGATTTTGGAAAGAGGCAGTGGGGCACAGTGGGAAAAGCATGGATGTGGGGGTCATTCATGCCTGGGTTCAAAGCCTGGTTCTGACGCTCGTCCTGTAACCTTGGGAAAGTCACTTAATCTCCAGTTGTAGGGATTAAATGAGATAACATCCAGAATGCGGCCTTGCCTCTCCCTCCTGTTCTTTCTTCACATCTTCCCTATCATTCCTCCCCCCAGCTTGTGCTCTTATCCTGCACAGTTTTTTATAGGTTTTATAACAACAGTTAAATAACATGTTCAGTTCCCACCTCCCCTGATCGTAAGGGGCCTGAGTACAGGGACTATGTCTTTTGAGATGCCTGGCACTTAATAATGGGCATTAGTGAGTATTTGCTGGATGAACAAATGGCAAATGTTAAAATTCATGGCTCAATGTTAGTGGAGTTTCTACTCTCTGAGGGGAAGAGTGTCAGGTTTTTCTTACATAGACACTTTCTTTCCCCAAGTCAATCTTTATTGTAAGCCTTATGGCAGTTTTCTGTGAATTCCCTACAGAACTCAGGGGTCCTCTCATTTGCCCTGGAAGTTTTCCACTATATGTTTGTTTGTTTTTTGGCTTCTTGAAATTTTTCTTGTCTTTATTTAATATCACATAAAACGTTTTCAAAAGTGATGTAAAAATTGAAGAGGAACACCTCCTTTCGATGCTAATGAGTCTAAAACACAATGTGCAAGAAAAGTTCATACAGTTCAAACTAACCCGTATTCTTTTAGGCCTTCCTTTCCGAAAGGGCTCACGGCACTTTACACAAATGAAATAGGCTACATTCGGGCACTGGAATAATAGGCAATAGAGACATGCTAGTTTCTTGGGTCCCTTTGTATATAAACTTAGTTCTTGACTTTTCTTGTGTTGTGTTTTTTCCATAATTTATAAATAAATATTTGATGAGTACCAATTTCACGTATACTTTTAAGCACAGATATATGTTCACATCCATACATGCAGTGCGTACGTATATTTCATATATATGAATCTCCAGTTTCTCTGTCAGGTGTGTTTTTAAAAATCTACTCGACAAAGGCAGGCAGCATTTCTCCCCCAGTTACTCGCCTGACATAAGTTACCCTGAGCAGTCGAGGGCCGAGTCAGACTAAAGATCATCCTAATGCCGTGTCCCCCTGCAGTTCACAGTTCATCTGTATGATTTAATTTGTTTGTTTGCTTTTAGTGAAAGGCTTTCCAAGAACTGTTATTAAAAAATAAGCCTCAGCTGCTAGCACTAGGTTTTAGTTTTGGGTTACAAACAAGTAAAATTTATTTGGATGATTGGAACAGGAAAGAGCTTTTATATTATTTTGTTCTGGGATTCTTTTATAATTTGTTTTGCAGTATCATTGATGCTACTGAGATGCTGGTAAATCGTCCCTTTAATAAGCGATGTCTCTTTCCCATCCAGCTTTCTTTCTAAATAGGGACAGGTTGAGATAAGTTCTCATAAGTTGACCTCACAATCCTGAGCTGTTATCCTTTATGAAGAAACTTAAGAGAAAACAAAGGGCTTTTTGCAAGGAAATTCCATAAAGCTAGCCTCTCTTGCTTTTGTTTTATTCTTCAGATTCTCCGAGAGTGGTTCTTTCCATATTTACTTGATGGCCTATAACTGCTTCTAGCTCTTGGAAAGAAGCAGCCTTTTAGGTCCCTTTTTCGCAATTTCTCCCTTCAGCTTCTGGCTTTTCAAAACTAGATCAAAGCAGAAATGAAAAGCGAAACCTCATCACTGATATCAAATAAGTGTTCTAATTTTATTTCCCAATTAAGTGGCAATTAAAAAAGAAACTAATCAAGAGCTTCTTCAAAGAGAAGAGACTGGAAAGCGGAAGAAATGAAAAGTAAATGAGAGCCTATTTCGGGGAGACTGCTGCTGGTGGCGGACCAGTTTTGCTGATTTTTCACATTGTTTAACTCGTGCTTACTCTAAAATTTCCTAGCTTCACCAAGTCTGCACTTAACCCTTCGCTTGCAGCCTCCGAAGATTGCGGGGCCTTAGATGTAATAACTTTAGGAGGAGCTTCTTCAGTTCTTCTCTGCAGCCTCATCCGAAATCTCCCTGCAAACCTCCCTTCTCATTCCTCAAGGAAGGCGCTCTTGGGAGGGTTGCATTTAAGGTGCACAAAACGTGATGTTCTCTGGTGAGAGCAGCAGCAGCAACAAAGAAAAAAACCAAACTAAAATTCTTCGCCTGGGTCAGTTCTTCCTTGAATTCTTTTCCTACCGTGGCTGCCTTTGAGGGACAGCTGAGGAGGTTCCACTGTTGTTAAAGTGTTTGATAAATGGCATCTGTTATTACTACTACGCATGGCCGCTGCGCTAAGCCCCCGCCATGGATTATCTCATATAGACTTTACTTACAGAGACGGATTCAGCTTTTGTGGAGAGGCTTGAGATTTGCTTCTCAGCCTCCTCTGGCAGCCCTGGAGGATCCACCCTGAACTCCCTGGATCTCTTTCCCCTACTGCCTTCGTTCCTGCCTCTCGACTCCGCGGCGGTGAGTCCTCTATCTTTCGGTCCATTCAGTGACCCATGGACTTGCCCAGGCTAACCATCCAGTTGATGATGAGATGGCCAGCCCCTTTACCCTCTGCGTAATGGATGGACGAGTATCTTTGGCAGAGGCCATTCTAGTGTGTGAGGTTTCTGCCAGCATTGAGTCATTGTTCAGAAAATTACTGCAAGTGGTCTCTGAACGGCATCTGATTTGACCTTGGAGTTGCCAGGTTACGGTCTGGCTCACCAAAGCAACCCGGAGGATGTGGACTTTACACTTCTGTCTCAGTCCTGTTCTAAACAGTTTAGTAATTCAGAGCTTTTGTGACCCCTGAGAAAACCAGTCATCCTCCATGACAGGAACTGGCTCGTTCACCCCTAAAATTCTGGCTAACTCTCCCGGGGAGGGGCCGAGGGTGGCAGCCTAAAGCAATTTTTGTAATCTCTTCATACAACCTGCTGTTCTTTTCACAGGCCTCCTGGAGTACCTTGATGGCAGGGCTAGAGTGTTTTAATTTTTCCCGTCACCTAGGATTCGCAGGCCGTTCTCTAGTTAAATAACTGATCGGTGGGACTCTGCAGAGTTTGGGGTATTGCTGTAAGTGACCCCGCAGTCACAGCAGTGCAGAGGAGAGGCATTCGGTACTGAGTTGTGCCGTGCGGTTTCTTCCCGGGTACCCTTGAATGCCACTTCATTCATCTCTTTGGGCCTTCTGAGTACCAACAGGATTACTGGTAAACATACTGCACCTCATAAGTAAACTGATTTGCAGACGGATTTCCTGAGATCCAAAAGTAGAATCAAAAGAACACTAGAGGCTAGGATTTATTTAATAGGTTTCTTTGGAAATTTTTGAATTTTAGACCAAAGAATTAACTTCCAGTTTTTAGGGGTAGAAAGTAAGTGATGAAATTTGTGAATTTTACTTCCTGAACTCTTTTTTCTTACATTTCCTGGTCAAAACTAAACCTGTGGCCTCTGCTTAAGACCTTGGAACCATGCAAAACAGTTTCACTGGCACTTTCTTGTTTTAACTTTCAGAGGATTAGGACAGGTCCTAAGGAGGGAGAAGATGACAAATAAGGAAGTTGATCATTTAAAAAGAAAGTCGATTGTTTAAAATCTCAGCCAGTGGCTCAGAAGAGCACAGCATCTCCCTTCCTTTCGTAGACTGTTAACACAGCTGTCCTATGGAAATGTTACTGGAGATGTTTTACTGACCCTCTTTTGGGCTCTAGCTTTTCAGGGTTTTATTTTAGTCTGTTAGGCTGGAGAGCAGCAGTCAGGCACATTATTTGTTGAACTCTTAACTGTGCACTTGGCACAACGGGAGGTGCTGTAGGAAGCAGCTGTATAAGATCTCCGATGCTCAGGAAATGTTTAATCTTCCTGGGAAAGTAGGAAGCAACACATTATATGTAAAGTATTCAATTGTTTGGGAGGTCATAATCTTTGATATCGGTGAGAGCTTTAGTCAGAGGAGGCTTTCTAAATAAAGCATGGCTCCCTCTCCTCCTTGCCTTTAAAAAGTGCTCCTCTGAGCCACAGACATCTGTTTTAGGGCCCTGGGTGATGAAACGGCGTTCTTTCGGCTTGGGAGGAGTCTCATGTAGATTCCCATAGAAACGAGACTAGTGTTGGGAAAGAATGGTGTGAGTCTTTCGAGACTGGTGGCTTGTCCCTGGGTACCAGTTGGTTAGCTGATGACCACTTTGCCTCACATCTCTGGGCCTTGGTTTCCTCTCCTGTAAACAGCAAGTTAAGCCTAGTGGCCCTGAGGTTTCTTCCAGGCCTGGTGGCTGAGCTTGCACTCACCCAAAGAACCACTTTCTGTTCCCCAGCCACGCACCTTTGAATGGATTTTGTCACCCAGTAGGATCGAGAAGAGGCCTGCACTCTGAACCCTTCCTGCTTGTCGAATTATCTGGAAGTTTTGTGCTGCTGCTGCTGCTCATTTGTCAGCCTGCCCCTCCCTCCCACCCACTCACACATCCTGGTACTGCATTCTGTTTCTAGAAATCAGCACTGAGGCTCATTTTCTATCTCCTCCCTGAGCTGTGACTTTATACCAGAGCATCCATAGGGTTTCTGTGTTTGAACTTAGAATATCTTGGCCTTCATTAAAAAAATGACATTTCTTAGAGTGCCTGGCTGGTTCAGTTAGAGCGTGAAAGTCTTGATCATGGGGTCGTGAGTTTGAGCCCCATATTGGGCATAGAACCTACTTAAATTAAAAAATATATATGTATGTATTTTTTAATGTTTTTTTTTATTTATTCCTGAGAGAGAGAGACAGTGTGAGCAGAGGGAGACACAGACTCTGAAGACAGGCTCCAGGCTCTGAGTTAGCTGTCAGCACAGAGCCTGACACGGGGCTCGAACCCACAAACCATGAGATCATGACCTGAAGCAAAGTTGGACGCTTAACCGACTGAGCCATCCAGGCGGCCCAAAATATACATATTTTAAGGTTATTTATTTTGAGAGAGAGAGAAAGAGAGAAAGAAAGAGAATCCTAAGCAGGCTCCATGCTGTTAGCATCCAGAGCCTAATGCAGGGCTCAATCCCACAAACAGTGAGATCAATGACCTGAGCCAAAATCAGGAGTCAGACACCTAATCAACGGAACCACACAGGCACCTCATTAAAAAAGTTTTTTTTTTTAAGGTTTATTTATTTTTGAAAGACAGAGACAGAGCATGAGCGGGGTGGGGTAGGGGAGCAGAGAGAGGGAGACACAGAATCCAAAGGGGGCTCCAGGCTCCGAGCTGTCCGTTAGTATAGAGCTTGACACAGGATTTGAACTCATGAACCGTGAGATCATAACTTGAGCCAAAGTCTGATGCTCAACCGACAGAGCCACCCAGGAGCCCCTTTAATGACATTTTTGTTTGCTGTCTTCCCTATTCCTGCTAATTCTGCTAATTCATCCTTCACCATTAGAGTTGGTCATTAATGACTTGAGTTTATCTTTAAAATGTAAACTTCAAAATTTTTATGTGAACGCCCATGTCCGTTTCCACTGTAGGAACCCCCTTCCCCTCAAGAAGGCAAATTTCACTACTTCTTTGCTCATTATCTTGGAACCAAATGAGCCAAAGTTGGACTTTGATTTTCTGTATTCCATGCTTCTGGCCCATCTCTTTGGAGTACGTTAAGGTGACTGGCAGGCTCCCAGAGCTCTCTGAGAGATTTGTTTCAATTTGCAGAATCCCTCCATGCCCTGGGATACTAACCCACCAGGTATGGGCTTCAAGTCCCTTTTATTTTTTTTTTATTTTTATTTATTTATTTTTATTTATTTCTAGAGAGAGAGAGAGCGTGAGCAGGGGAGGGTCAGAGAGAGAGGGAGTCACAGACTGAANGCGCCCCTTCAAGTCCCTTTTAAAATGATGCTGAATTAGGGGTGCCTGGGTGGCTCAACCAGTGAAGCGTCCAACTCCGGCTCAGGTCATGATCTCACGGTTTGTGGGTTTGAGCCCCGCAGTCAGGCTCTGTGCTGACAGCTCAGAGCCTGGAGCCTGCTTCGGATTCTGTGTCCCCCTCTCTTCCCACCCCTTGCCCGCTCACACTCTGTCTCTGTCTCCCTCAAACATAAACGTTAAAATAAATTTTTTTAAATGATGCTGAATTCTTAGAGAAGGAAAGACTAGCCTGCTTCAGTGGGGTCCTCTGGTTTTGTTCTCCCCAAATCCGCATTGAAACTATTCTCTGAAATGGTATTGGCCTCCTAGGATACTTCCTAAAGACTTACTTTCAAGGCCTCTGAGCTTGGTTTTTTATGACTCATTAAAATTGCTGTAATCACCTTGAAAACTAACCCTGGTGAAGCTCTTTGGAAATCTCTTCTGTGAGTCTGTTGTCGTCCTGTCTGGGTTGTTGACTATAAGACCATGGTGAGCTCATTCTGTTTTCTCACTGCCGTAGCTCAGTACCTGGGAGCTCAGTGAAAATGACTCTTCTCTCTTTGAACTTCCCTTTGTCCTTCAGCTGTCTGTATGCTTGATGTGCAAGTTGAAACAGGATTGTTGCTGAGTAGCTGCATGTGCAAATTCAAGTCAGTACAAGGGAAATGAAGTTCACTCTCTGGTTGTAGTTTGGGTCTTAGAGTTTGTCAGGTACGTACGTTGGTGATAAAACAGAACAAGGGATTGGTCTAAGATCCTTCCACAAAAGTGGGATCCATGAGGCGATGGCTACACAGAAGTGTCTCCACTGAGTAGCAGAACAAAGGCAAGAAGATAGTTTTTAAGTGATTTTGCCTACTTATGAAGATTTCTAAAGTTGGAGAAGTAATTTCTTCTCTTTCCCTTACGTGAAACTTTTATTAGTTAGTTGGTTAATACACAGCAGTTCTTTGCCTTGACCTTTTTTATCCATAGAACTTTTTCAAAAATATCTTTTATGGTAATTCATAGACAGGAACTAGGGAACTCTTTCCATAAGCTGAAATGAATGAGGACTTATAAGTTGTGTCACCAGTGGGACACTACTTTGTTTCCTAACCTCAGCCAGGTTTTAAACCTTACAATGCTTCATATAATCTTGAGACTGAAGTGAGAGTATGTCTGGAATTTAAAAACCACTTAGAATTGTTACAGGCTGCAAATAGCCTGTATATGATAACAACATTGAACCATTAAGTGGAAAAAATGTTCTCTAGGCCATAAATGACTTCCTGGTTATGTTCTTTGCCATGGCCTTAGGGGTCTTGCTGAGCATCTGGTTTTAAGGAGTTCACCTTATTCCCCCTCTGAATGTTATTGGTCTTTTATGTTAGGCGTTCTGTGTCTCATTAAGATAATACCTAGAGGGGCGCCTGGGTGGTTCAGTCAGTTAAGCCTCTGACTCTTGGTTTCAGCTCAGGTCATAATACGACTCGTGAGTTCGAGCCCCACGTTGGGCTCTCTGCTGGCCCTGCAGAGCCTGCTTGGGATATTCTCTCTCTCTCTCTCTCTCTCTCTCTCTCTGCCCTCCTCTGCTCAAGCTCTCTCTGTGTCTCTCAAAATAAATAAACTTAAAAAAATAAAGATAATACCTAGGAGTTGCATTTGCATCCAGACTTCACGACCTTACCCTTGGACCAAAGTAACCTCCAGCCTTTAGTGGACCTGACTCCATAGTCTCTTTTCGTGTCACGTCAGGGACCATTGAGAGGCCTGGCAGATGGGCGTAGGCATTGATCCCAGAGCAGGGCGAGGTGAGAGTGAAGGAGCTAGTTGGGAACTGAAAGCTCTGGGCCTGGGGAAGACTCTGGGCCAGGATAAGAGGCTACTGTCCCTATAGGCTTTCTAGCGTGGGAAGGACACACCTTCTTTCATAAGGTAAGTCCCACAGCTGAATAGAGTTTAGGATGATGCAGAAAGATGATGAAGTCAGGGAGATCCAGTAAAGGCTGGAGGTAACTTTAGTCCAAGTATAAGGTCATGAAGTCTGGACGCCAGAGCTCCTACATCTCCCACAGGAAGTGGCTGCAGGTTGCCCTCTCCCTACACAGCGACGCTTGCTGAGAGAGGATAATTAGGATTCATAATCACCCCCAAGGCATTTAAGACTAGGAAGACTTTCTGAATTACAAAACAAAGCTCAAATGGAATTTACCATGAGGGTATGGAAAATGTATTTTATACTATTTTGATTCTTTGAAAATTGGTTATCTAGAATATACAGCTAAAAGCCTGCACTTAGCTCACCCTGCAGATTAGGGCCCACTGTTACTCTCGGGTGGGACCGCTTATCTTGACTTTTTAATGAAAGATTTCCAAGGAAGATGCCAGAGTAGCATTAGGCATTGCTTCCAGGCTGACAGTGCCAAAGTCAGTTTAGACATGGCAGATGCCAACCAGAGGTGACCCAAGCACAGCACGGGTTTGAACTGCACAGGGCTGCTTATAGGCAAGTGTATAACAGCACAGAGCTATAAATGTGTTTTCCTTAGCATTTCCTTGATCATGTTTTCTTTTTTTTTTTTTAGCTTACTTTATTTAAGAGTACAGTGTAACACACATAACTACAAAATCTGTGTTGACTTTATGTTATCGGTAAGGCTTCTCATCAACAGCTATTAGTAGTTAAGACTCTGGGGGGTTAAAAGTTTTATGCGGGGGGAGGGAGGCACCTGTGTGGCTCAGTCGGTTAAGCGTCAGACTTCGCCTCAGGTAATGATCTCACCCTTGTGTGTTCAAGGCCCATGTCAGGCTCTGTGCTGACAGGTGGGAGCCTGGGCTGCTTCAGATTCTGTCTCTCCCTCTGTCTCTGCTCCTCCCCTGCTTACACTCTTTCTGTCTGTCTGTCTGTCTCTCAAAAATAAACATAAAAAAAGATTTTTTTTAAAAGTTGTATGCAGATTTTCAGCTGTGTGGGAGACTGGCTCCCCAACCCCTGTGTTCAGGGTCATCTGTACAGCCGTAATGAGCAAAGCTTGAGGCAAAGTGAGCCTTAACATTCATCCATAAAATAAAGGAACCCCAATACAAAGATAAAATAAAGGAAACCCAGAAGTCAACCAGAATTGGGACAAAACGTTAGGGAGCAAATGAATGGAAAATGTCAAAGGAACGCAGTATATGATTTGTGTGTCAGAAAAGACATTAATAGTAACAGAAAGCTGTAGGAGACGGTTAAATGTGGCTGAGAGACTGTTTTTGCTGCATTCGTTGGGTGTGTCACACAGAGGGAAACAGCGCAAGGAAGTCGCCTTCAATAGGCTCATGGGCATGTTTCATGTCATCTCTTTGTGGCAGCGGTGGCTGGGTGCTCCATTGTTTTTGCCCCCCAGGTCCCCCATATGGGTTTGGCTCGCGGTAAATACCCAGCGTCAGCCAGCTGACTGTCGTCCTCGGTCCTGTCGGCCTGCTGGAGGCAGTTCTCGTGATGGTCTCCCCAGCTCGGGCATAGATCTCAGCAACACAAAACTGCCCTTTTCCTCGTTCCTTCCTCTCTTTTTAGCACTGCCTTGAGCTTTAGATCCCGCCAGGGAAGCTCGCTAGACCCAGTGTGCGGTGGGGGGCTAGGAGTGGGGGTGAGGAAGGTTTCCAAAAAGACTGCTATGGGCTGTCATCATTTTAAATTCAGGGCTCTGAGGAAGTATTGGTGGTATGAATGCCCTGCTAACAGTCATCATTTGCCTCTGTTGCCAGCACTCTGGTCTTCTGGAGAAAATAAACACATAAAATAAAAGCAAGAATTGAAAAGGTCCTTCCAAACAAATAGGACATTTCTTGCACAGGCCCCTCTCCCACCCCACTCCCACCACCACCACCGCATCCCCCCCAGAGCTGGCGGGAGTGAGGAGAGCTGTCCGCTGGCGTCCTCCAAATGCCCCTCTGGGATCTGGATTCTCTGGTCGGCTTCTGAAGCCAACAGGCCTGATTAAGGAAGGTCTGGCTCCACAGAAAGCTCTTTGTCGGTGTAGCTCAAAACAGATGATTTTTAAAAAACCCTGCATCAGTATTTACTTTGTCTTACAGTGGTTTGAGTCCAGCCAATGACACTGGAGCCAAAAAGAAGAAAAAGAAACAAAAAAAGAAGAAAGAGAAAGGCAATGAGACAGATTCAGCCCAGGACCAGCCTGTGAAGGTAACAAGGAGGCTCTGTTCTCTTGTGACTGAGAGAGTTGCTTTTTCAGAGGAGAGAGTGTGGGGGTAACTGTAGAGGATCAGTTCAGATTGACAGTCTCCCCTGGTGTTACTTCCAGATGGAGGAGTTGGACCCCCTGCTGCCCTAGACCTAGGTGATGACCCTGCTGTCCGCACCTTAAAAGGTGCAGCAGGTTAGACACTGAGCCCCGAGCAGGTGGCCGCCTCGGAATGTCCAGGTGCAGGTAGCTGCGTGTGGTGCTGTGCTCGGTGCCATAGAGCACATCCGTTGGAACAGCCCTGGCCGCCAAGAGTGGTTCTCAGCCTTTCCTGTCCTAAGTCCTCACCACTGGGAGATACAAGGCCTGTTCTTTTGAAGGCCAACCCATCTATATTGCAAGCACTCTCTTAGCGCCATAGTCATAATAGAAACTGTGAGTCCTGGAGTCCATTTCTGAGCCCCACAGTTGACCATTGACCTAGACCCTACGACCCAAGACTGACCCACTGACATGAAATTCAGGGAGGGATTGATTTGTTTCTTTTCTTTTTTTTTAATGTTTTTATTTATTTCTAGGAGAGAGAGAGAGAGAGAGAGAGAGACAGCGTGAGCAGGGGAGGGTCAGAGAGAGAGGGAGTCACAGACTGAAACAGGCTCCAGGCTCTGAGCTGGCAGTCAGCACATAGCCCGACGCGGGGCTCGAACCCACGAACCGCGAGATCATGACCTAAGCGAAAGTCGGACGCTTAACCGACTAAGCTACCCAGGCGCCCCAGGATTGATTTGTTTCTTAACAACATTGGGGCACCTGGGTGGCTCAGTTGGTTAAGCGTCCAACATCGGCTCAGGTCATGATTTCACGGTTTGTGAGTTCGAGCCCCACATCAGACTCTGTGCTGACAGCTGAGAGCCTGCAGCCTGCTTCAGATTCTGTGTCCCCCTCTCTCTCTGCCCCTCTCCCACTCATGCTGTGTCTCCCTCTCTCTCTCTGACCCTCCCTCACTCATGTTGTCTCTCAAAAATAAATAAACATTAAAAAAAAAAAAAAGNCAGGATTGATTTGTTTCTTAACAACATTGGGGCACCTGGGTGGCTCAGTTGGTTAAGCGTCCAACATCGGCTCAGGCCATGATTTCACGGTTTGTGAGTTCGAGCCCCACATCAGACTCTGTGCTGACAGCTGAGAGCCTGCAGCCTGCTTCAGATTCTGTGTCCCCCTCTCTCTCTGACCCTCCCTCACTCATGTTGTCTCTCAAAAATAAATAAACATTAAAAAAAAAAAAAAGAAAAAAGAACAACATTAAAAAACAAAACACCAGCACATTTTCTTCCAGGTGAAGTGCTCAGAATGGACCCCAGGGGAAGCTTAAACACATAACTCCTCTCTCCGAATTGCTGCCAGAGCAGGGTCTAACCCTCACAAGACACCTGGTCTTGACCCAGCACACCCACACTTTGTTATGTGCCACGAATATCGTGCTCCAACTTGTTGAGAAATGGTTTCAAGTCATTTTCTTACTGTTCTCAATGTCAAATCCACTGTGGGGGAAAAAACCCCAATACCCCACCATTATTCACCATTGGATTGGCCAGGTTCTTACCCGGTGCTTCATTTAAATTAACCCCAAACCTTCAACGTCCCTGCCAGGGAGGTGGGGGTCTTCCTCGTGTTTAAGATGGGAGCAGTGGCTCAGCCAGATCTCTGGGCCAGGGATTTCAGTTCCAGCCCTTGATTTGGCTTTAGAGGCTTTTGTGTCATTGTTTGTCTGGGGGGTGGGTGTTTAGAAGACTCCCCAAGGGGGATTTGAGCCCAAGCATGTATCAAAATGATTCATTTTGAAATTAGAAACAGTTAACAAAACACCATTCACACAGCGCCTGAGTGCCAGTGCAGGTAGCCAGGAAAAATCTAGGAAAAACAGTAAGACGGATGAAATGAAAATCTCTTGTAGTCCTACCTCTGGGAATAAGCACTATAACATGTTAGTTTATGTTCTTGTCCTCAATCTAAATGGAAAAAAAAAAAAAGTAGTGAAGTAAAAATATCAGAAGAAATTAGGAATATTTTTATATAATCATAAGCCTAACATAAGACCCAGAAGCCATAAGACAAAAGTGGACAAATTTAAGACTTCTCTGTTAAAGTTAAAAAGGTAAACAACAGAGTGGAAAAATACTTGTAATACATGAACCAATTTAAAATAATGAAATGAGTGGGCAGTTTATAAAACTAAAAATGTTCAAATCGGTGTATGAAAAGATGGTTAAATTCACAATGAAATTTAAAGTAATTTTTTTTTCTTCTAGATTGGTAGAATTTAAGGTTTGGCAAATCTAATGATGAGGGTAAGGAGAAATGTGCTCATTTGGATATTAATGTGATATTAATTAAGTGAACACACTGTTCATTGGGTTATTAATTGATACTCTGTTTCTAGAGAGCAGGTTGGTGATATATATTATAATTTCAAATGTGCATGTCCTTTGACCCAGCACACCTCTTTCTTAGGCTTTATCCTACAGAAATAAGTATCCCAGTGAGCAAAACTAGATGTACAGGGAAGTTCATTACAGCCTTGTTTGTAAAGCTGAAGAACAGAACCACGAAATGCCCATCGGTGAGAGACTCGCTAAATATATTGTGGTCCAGGCACAAAGTGGACTCAGTTGTTAGAATAAGCAGGTCTGTGTGTCCACATGGAAGGGTCTCTAAGACATAGTGTTTAAAGAACAACTTGTAGGGGCGCCCAGGGGGCTCAGGCGGTTAAGCGTCCAACTTCAGCTCAGGTCAAGATCTCACATTTTGTCAGTTTGAGCCCCATGTGGGGCTCTGTGCTGACAGCTCAGAGCCTGGAGCCTGCTTCGGACCCTGTGCGTCCATCTCTCTGTCCCTCTCCTGCTCGTACTCTGTCTCTGTCTCTCTCTCAAAAATAAATAAACATTAAATTAAAAAAATAAAGAATAGCTTATAGAATAATACCATATGACCCAATTCTAGTTTTTCAAAATTGTACGTGTGTGTGTGTGCGCGTGTCTGGAGCTTGCATGCAAAAAAGTCTGACATTATATTTGCCTCTTCTCATCCAACCTCCTAAATTAAGACTGTCGACCATAAGGATTATATTTAAAGGGTGGGATTGTTGGTTTTGTACTTTGTGAATGTATCATACATTTCTGCATTGTTTGAAATTTGACACTGAGCGTGTATCCCTTTTGCCATCAGGCATCATGAGACTAAGAAGGAGAAACCCGGTGCGGAACACCCACCTTCCCAATAGCCCATCCCTCATCACTCTTTGCCCAGTTGTCATATGACATCTGGCCTCTGGGATTGAGACGGAGGCCCCATACCCCTTCCTTGAGTGGCACCCCTTAACTACTGAATTGGTGATTGATCCAAAGTGCTTGTTAACATAATGGGCCTTTTCTCTCCCCAACTTTGTCTTGTCCAGATGAACTCTTTGCCCGCAGAGAGGATCCAGGAAATACAGAAGGCCATTGAACTGTTTTCAGTGGGTCAGGGACCCGCCAAAACCATGGAGGAGGCTAGCAAGCGAAGCTATCAGTTCTGGGACACGCAGCCAGTCCCCAAACTGGGTATGTATGTGCTTTCTTCCCCGGGTGAGGGCAAGCGATGCGTCCTAGCTGTGTGTAAGGTGCCGTGCTGGATTTGTGAGGGAGGACAGCAGAGTCCTGGCCTTCCTTCATGGTTATTTTTAGAAAGTGGTCTTTAAAACGCAGTATGGAAACGACTAGGGGTGCCTGGGTGGCTTATTTAGTTAAGCGTCCTACTCTTGATTTTAACTCAAGTCTTGATCTCAGGGTTGTTCATGAGTTCAAGCCCCAAGTTGGGCTCCACGCTGGGTGTGGAGCCTACTTTTTTTATTTTTTTATTTAGTTTTGAGAGAGAGAGAGCAAGCGCAAGAGGGTGGGGGAGGGGGGATTGGACAGAGGATTTGAAGGAGGCTCCATGCTGACAGCAGAGAACCTAACTCAGCTCAAACTCACAAACCATGAGACTGTGACCTGAGCCGAAGTCAGACGCTTAACTGAGCCACCCAGGCACCCATGGTTGTGAAGCCTACTTAAAAAAAAAAGGGGGAGGGGGGAATGGAAAAGACTAATGTTCAGGAACCTTATTATTTCACAGGAGTTCGTATTGAGAACAAATACTGATTCTTTTAGTCCATCATCATCTACTATAAGTCTACAAAGAAAAACAGTATATTGGCACACGGTGAGTGGAGATGTGTGCCCATGGGTCTGTCTTCCCACAAAGATTTTTACAGAGAGACTGTCTTGTTTATCTGGGCAAATGTCTAATCCTGGGTTGGGCCGAGTCCCCAACCTCTTTTCTTTGTCTCAGCCAGTACACACTTACCGGCTGTGTGGACCCCTGGAGTACCCTGTGCGGGTTTGGTTGGCACTCTTTATTTTTTTAATTTATTTATTTAAAAAAAAATCTTTTTTAACGTTGATTTATTTTTAAGAGGGAGAGAAAGAGAGCGTGAGCAAGGGAGGGGCAGAGAGAGAGGAAGACAGAATCCGAAGCAGGCTCCAGGCTCGGAGCTGTCAGCACAGAGCCCGATGTGGGGCTTGAACCCCCAGCCTATGAGATCATGACCTGAGCCGAAGTCAGACACTTACCCAACTGAGCCACCCAGGCACCCCTGGTTGGCAGTCTTTAAAACAGCTATACTTTTTTCTTTTTTAAATTTTTTAATGTTTTATTTATTTCTGAGAGAGAGAGAGACAGCGTGAGCAGGGGAGTGTCAGAGAAGAGAGGGAGATTCAGAATCTGAAACAAGCTCCAGGCTCTGAGCTGGCTGTCAGCACAGAGCCCAACGCAGGGCTCGAACCCACGAACTCTGAGATGATGACCTGAGCCGAAGTCGGATGCTTAACCGACTGAGCCACCCAGGCGCCCCTGGTTGGCAGTCTTTAAAACAGTTATACTGAACTCTGAAAGGGGTGGGACAGGCAGAAAATGTAAAGAGATGACAGGACAGGTGAGTTAGAGATTCCTGCTGAGACCAAGCCACAGCTAACGTCGATGGCTAACTTTAGGTGTTTCTATTGACCAAAAGTTTCTGGAGTGGTTACATCATGATTCTGGGCCCAATTTCTGTTTTCTCTGTGACTGAGAAAGTAAATATGTTGAAAAAACACGGGTGCAGACACTAGATGTAAGTGACCTTTAGGTATATGTGTTACCCAGAATATTTGGTGTGGAGGAGGGGGCAGGGGACGGCAGGGCTAGAGACCAGAGAGCGGAGAGGGGCAGCTTTGCCCACGGAGGAGGATATCCATTCCAGAGGCGGGGAGTGTGCGATACAGGCTGGTGCTCCTCAAAGTGTGGGCCCTGCTGAAAAGCTTGCAGACACGCAGACTCTCAGGCCCCACCTCAGACCTATGGGGTCTGAACTTGCAGGGGACTTGGTTCCACTTGGGAAGTTTTCAGAAACTGCTTTAGAGCAGATGCAGTTCTCGGACAGCTTAGTCACAATCCAGAAGCGAGCTGAGGTGCGCCCCACAGGGGGCGGGAAGCAGAACACTGCCTGGGTGGTGAGGAGCGGTGAATTGGCAGTGGGCATTATTCCAGAACCCTGTCCCGATCCACCTGCCTTGTCTGTCAGGCTTTCCAGGTCAGCCAGGTCCCAGGCGCACTGGCCAAGCCCTTCAAGAAGGCTTTGGATCACAGTAATGCTGTTAGTGGGGCATTGCTGGGAACGGGTCCCAGTGACCACTCCCTGCCAAGGAGTGGGAAGAACGCAGACAGCAGCACACACATCTCTGAGTGAGATGCATGAGAAAGCATTTTGTGGTGGCTGCCAGGCGTCCTGGCCCAGTTTTCAGATGGGGTTTGGGAGTTTTGGTCTGGTTTTATTCTTCTTTAGGAATTTGCAAATGGGTAACTTAGCTCCATTCTTCATAGACATGGAACCCAGGAAGGATGTGAGTTGAGATCCATGGACTTCTGTTCCTCATTAGTCCTGTTACACTGTGGTGTTTGCCTCAGTTTCTCCACCTGTAAACATAGAGAGCGCTCCAGTTTTGTTGTGAGAAGGTCCACAAGAAAGCCACGCGCTGGCTCCTGAGAGCTTCCTGACGCTCTCAGGAAGGTGGAGCGAGGCCGGCTGGATTTCTTCTGGATGTGCCTTCTGGGCCATGTGTGGTGCGGGGCTCTGGGGAAGGGCAGGTGCCCTGAGCACCTGACCAGTCTGCCTTTCAGGTCCACTGTCAGGCCCAGACGAAGGATTCCGGTCTTTAGTGAGTCAGCCCACCGAACGCACCACATTACAGGCTTCAGTTGGTCATGTGGCTGACACGTCAGCCTAATTCTTCCAGGTGTCCTGAGGGTAGTGCGACTTACAGCTTCTTGCCGTGACTTTCCTCCCGAGGGGGTGCTGGTGATCATGCCTGTCAAGTGTACCATTTACCCCCTGCCTTGTTGGGGGAGGTATGATTAGGTTGTATTCCACTAAAGAAGCCTGGAGTTCTTGAGAAGTTTACAACCATCCTAAGTTCACCATGAAGGGCCTTCTAAATAGCACACAAATCTCACATTCTTTGTTTCCAAGTCCTTCATGGTTGCTGCGGTGCCTGGTTTTGGATCTTTGATGTTGGAAGGCAGAGAGAATGTTGCGGGGAAAGTGTACAGAAAGAGACCTTCTCCGGGGTTTTCTTTAAAGTTCCCAGCGTCCTCAGTTGGCTCCTGGGTTTGGGTGGTCTAGAGATCATTGGCTGCCCTCCCAGCATGCTGTGTGGCAGCCTCCCTCACCGACACAACAGGAGGCACTTGAGCCCTGAGAAGCTGGAGGACAGGCTGCTCCCCACAGGTCAAAGCCACGAAGCGAGGCACTGGCAGGAGAATGTGGCAGAGCCTACGGCCACTCCTGCACCTTGTTGGCACCCCAGACGTGAATGCATAAGAAGTGGCATCAGCTTTCTAAGTATTTTCCTGTAACTCTGCTTTGTCAGCTGTGTCTTGCAGATATCAAACAGCCTTGAGGCAGCCTGTGAGAACTGGTTTGCCATTGTCGGGGGCCCGCATCTTGCTGGGTGCCAGGTGCCCGTGAGGACAAGGACCTATGCTGTTCTGTTCACCAGCTCCCACCCCAGAGCTGGTGCATTCTGGGCCCCCTGAGCATGTGGTGAAGGAGGGAGTGGAAATGCTTGTTGCTTGGAGGGCCTTGTGACCAGCATAAGCAAAAAGACTTAGTCTATTTTTTTTTTTAATGTCTATTTTTGAGAGAGAGAGAGTAGGGGAGGGGCAGAGAGAGAGGTAGACACAGAATCCGAAGCGGGCTCCAGGCTCTGAGCTGTCAGCACAGAACCTCACGCTGGGCTTGAACTTACAAGCCATGAGATCATGACCTGCGCCAAAGTTGGATGCTTACCTGACTGAGCTGTCCAAGTGCCCCTATTTTTTAAAGTGTGTTCTGCACTCAGCATGAAGCTCAATGTGGGGCTTGAACTCATGACTTGAGATCAAGAGTCAGACACTTGGGGTGCCTGGGTGGTTCATTTGGTTAAGCGTCTGACTCTTGAGTTTGGCTTGGGTCATGATCTCACGGTTTTGTTTTGTTTTTTAATTTACTTATGTTAAAGTTTTTTTTAAAGTTTATTTATTTTGAGAGAGAGCTTGAGCTGGGGAGGGGCAGAGAGAGAGAGAGAGAGAGAATCCCAAACAGTCTCTACAGGGTCAGCAGAGAGCCTGATGTGGGGCTTGAGCCCACAAAACCGTGAGATCATGACCTGAGCTGAAATCAAGAGTTGGATGCTCAACCAACTGAGCCACCCAAATGCCCCATGATCTCACAGTTCTTGAGTTCAAGCCCTGCATCGGGCTCTGACAGCACAGAGCCTACTTAAGAATCTTTCTCCCTCCCTTTGCCCCTCCCCTACTTGCACTGGCATGCTCATTCATTCTCTGTAAATAGATAGATAGATAGATAGATAGATAGATAGATAGATAGATAGATAGATGAATATTAAAAAAAAAAAGATCGGATGCTTAACGGACTAAGCCACCCAGATAACCCTAAAAGGATTTAGCCTTGAGGTTATTGTAGTGCAGTGAGGAAGACCACCACTGTCTTGTCCTTGGAAATCATTTAGGAAAAAATTAAAAGATTCTGAAGTTAGGGGCGCCTGGATGGCTCAGTTGGGTGGCTGTCCAACTCTTGAAGTCATGATTCCAGGGTCATGGGATCGAGCCCCACATTGGGCTCTGTGCTGGGTGTGAAGCCTGCTTGGGATTCCTTCTCTCCTTCTGCCCTTGTCCCCAGCTCGAGCTTACCCTCAAAAAAACAAAAAACAGTTTCTGGAGTTCAATGTACTTTGGAAAAGGTATAAATTCCGTATAAGGCGGGGAACATCAACCAGCACCTCAACAAGACTAGCGTAGAAATCTTAGGACTTTCCAAGGGTCTAGCCCTCGGCTTTGTGGGCTCCAAAAATTTTGCATGGCGGTGAATTGGAATTAGATTGACTTCTATTCCGTTAATTCACAAGGGCTAGTTTATGAATAAATCAGAAGGCCAGTTTCAAAACTAGGAAGGAGAATTATAATCTCTTTCCCAAGCAAACCTGCTGGGGAGCCTGATGTAAATAGGGGGTAGCTGGATGCTTCCTTGCTCTGTGCCCCTTTCGTTGCTTGTACTTTCCCGCATGTTGGTAATGACTCATTCATGAAATATTCACCAGAAGATGGTACATCTCGTGGGAACAGGGACCTGTCTTTCCCTGCAATATCCAGTGCATGATGTCTGAAGCAGGGCGATGCTCACTTAATGTGCTAAGTGAGAGAAAGTTAGATGGTCGGTCCTAATAGTGTCGTCCTCAGCTCATAGCCTGAGGTGGCCGTTTCCACGGTCGATGCCCCACAGGACCATGACCCGGGAGGGTCTGCAGCTGCCTGTTACACATTAGAATGACACGTTTGGGTCAGGGGTCTGAAAGTCAGGAAAAGCCTAGATTGAGTGCCTCATGTGTACAGAGCCTGATGCTGGCAGCAAGCAGTGTGGGTCCCTTTTGAAGGCTCTGTTTTCGGAATGTGTTAAACATGACATTCTTCCAGTTGTGAGGGTGAATGACCTGTGGATTGTAGAAACTAAATAATGCCAAGGGCCAAAATTAAGTGGTCGGTTCGTTCAGGTTGTCACACGTGAGTCCAAGTTGGCTGTGCGTGGGCATCAGGGCTGTGTCATCTGACACCCCCAAGCGCTCTCCACGCACTCCACAGAGGTGGGCTGTCTGTCTGGCCTGGGGATGTCATGGCAAGGGTAACTTCCCAGCAGCGTTGTGTAGATTCAGTGATTCAGCCTGTAGACACTGAGGGACCAAGTCGGCGGCAGCAGTTCACTGGCCCATGTTGCTGAAAGCCAAGGCTGACAGGGCCTCAATTGAGCCTGGCGCCTCGATGCCATCATCTGGTTCAGCAGTGGGCCCAGTACATTGTTGCCGCTGACACAAAAGCAGCCTTGTTGCAACTCCTTATAAATCCATCCAGGTTGATGGGCCTGAGCCAGGACCAAGGCAGTTGTTTTTTACACCAGCCGGGAGGCAGGAAGCCAAATTAGTCAAGATAAATGTTTGTCATTTAGTAACCGAAGGGAGATTTAAAAGAATTTCCAAAAAGGGGCCCCTGGGTGGCTCAGTCGGTTAAGCGTCCGACTTCGGCTCAGGTCACGATGTCACGGTTCGTGGGTTCGAGCCCTGCATCAGGCTCTATGCTGACAGCTAGCTCAGAGCCTGGATCCTGTTTCGGATTCTGTGTCCCCCTCTCTCTCTGCCCCTCCCCTGCTCAAGCTCTCTCTCTCTCTCTCTCTCTCTCTCTCCTTTAGAAATAAATAAAACATTAAAAAATTTTTTAAAGAATTTCCAAAAAAAACCAAGCACCTTGGATCTTAGCGATTGTTCTGAAACTTTGCCACGAGTTGGCTTTCAGCTGGGGACTGAGGGCGGCTGGAGAGATGGTCTGCAGTTGCCAAGCACAGAGTGTTCTTCAGCTGGAGGGCTCCTAGGGACAGGAGGAATTTGCCGTGGTCGATGTCTGAGCTGAGCCCCCTTCCCTCCCCCGGGAGATGGAGGGTGAGGCTCTGTGCTCTTCTTCCAGGAGAAGTGGTGAACACGCACGGGCCCGTGGAGCCTGACAAAGACAACATCCGCCAGGAGCCCTACACCCTGCCCCAGGGCTTCACCTGGGATGCCTTGGACCTGGGGGACCGTGGTGTGGTGAGTAGGCCTGGGCAGGCCGCGGTGTGGATTCAGTGAGCCCTGCTGCCGTACATGCAGAGACAGGTGCTCCTCAAGTTTTCTTCAAGAGCTCTGTTGAGAGCCAATCCAAGCAGGTCGGGGCAGACACACACCTCTCCCACCCCGGCCCCCCGTCTGTTACCTCTGGGGCCTGCCCGAGACACCACATGAAAGAGCACTCGGCTTCTCGGGCAGGGTGAGAGTTAGGCTCCGCAGCTCCCCAGAGTGATCCTCTGCTCCCAGGTGTTCGTTGGTCTCATTCATCTTTTCATCTCTTGTCTTAACAACACCCTGGCTGGTTAGTTGGCTGACATTGACCTTCTTGCTCCTCTGTGTACCTGTGTCACAGCCACTCTACTTCTCAGTGGTTCGGTTCCCTCGTACAGCTGGGGTGCTTGCTCCCAGACAGTCCCTGCCATGCCCGGAGTGGAAAGGGCTTATGAGATGAAACGTGGCTTTTGATAGTTTGCCTTGTCCCTCTGAAAGGCTTCAAGCCCCAGGGTGTCGGGGCCGGCCCCCCCGTCTGGCCCAGTGGCTCTGAGGCCGCCCCTTTTCTCTCTGCAGCTGAAAGAGCTCTACGGCCTCCTGAACGAGAACTACGTGGAGGATGACGACAACATGTTCCGGTTCGACTACTCCCCGGACTTTCTGCTGTGGTGAGCCGTGAGGGCTTCCTGGCTTGGGTGGGCGTGGGGCAGGGCCGCTACAGCGGGCCCGCTTCCTCATCCCTGCTAAGAACCAGCTTTCAGATGCAAGCTAGTGTGTCTGTTTTGAATTCCCACATCTGAAGGAGAGAGAGTTCCTTCCAGTGGAGCTAAGAATCAAAACCTTATTTAAGGCAGAATGACTGGGGGAAGGAGGCCTTTGTGGCATCGGCACCCAGAAGAGATTGCTGTGTTGTATGGTGACTTTGTGTTCACTCACTTTGACGGCTTAAGCTGGAGACCACTTAGCGTCAGTGGCTCCGACAGTGGCTGAGAAATCACAGAGAACGCAGAGCTCTGGTCTCCACCTGTCCCCCGGACACCATCACCCCCTCTTTATGCCCACCCAGCCCTCCCTTTCCAGGCAGTCGTCCATCTCCATTTCAGCCTCATGCCTCTATGCTCCTGGATACAAAACGTGGCCCCAGAAGGCTGGATGGCTCAGCCAAGCAAGGCCATTTTCATATAGGAAATGAGTCTTCTTTCTTTTGAAATCTCAGTAGGTCTCATCCCCCCTTCCCTTTTTATACAAAGTCACCATATAACACAGTAATCTCTTCTGGGTGCCGATGCCACAAAGGCCTTAGTATCACAGCTTGGATTGGGTGGGTAAGGAGGCCAAAGGGGCTGAGCAGGAGGAAGGGGCTCTGGCTCGATCCCATGTGTGTTCAGGAGGGCTTGGCCCTAAGGAGAGTTTAGCAGGTAACTCCCAGGGAGGTGTAGCAGGCACTTAGGACAGACTTGGCTGTGGAGCCCAAGCAGCTGGCCCAGCCCTCTGGTCAGCAGCCGCCGCGGCCTCGGTCTCTCTTCCAGGGCTCTCCGGCCGCCTGGCTGGCTTCCCCAGTGGCACTGTGGGGTTCGAGTGGTCTCGAGTCGGAAACTGGTTGGGTTCATCAGTGCCATCCCAGCAAACATCCACATCTATGACACGTAAGCAACAGCCCCCTCCCCCGCCCCCCCATATTCCTACCCACCATCCAGCTTGGTTTGCAAGCGAGGGAAGATACAAGTACCTTCCGCAAAGAAAGGGTGAAGATCCCGTGAAGGGAGGGAACTTGGGTCCCGGGGATAGAAATTCATAATAGGAACCAGGCCTTTTGCTCTGAGTCGTTGCCGGTTCTCTTATTTGTGCTCTGGGCTGAACGGAGTCCAGCCTGAGGACCCGCGTGCTAGCTGCGCAGGGACTCAGTGTCTGCACTTGTACCCGTCACATGGTGGTGCACTTGAGCAGCCTCAGAAACAGGCCAGAGCTGGTGCGCCTCAGCATCCAAACCTGCACGGGACCTCTGAGCTCTGCTCTTCGTTTGCCCTGGAAACATCAGAACTGGGTGCCGCGGTCTTCCAGGCCTGCAGGCCTTGCATTCTAGTGGGAGTCAGAACCCTGGGAACTCCGGGGTAGCCCTTGACTTCCTCTAAGGTGCCCTGGCCGCTCCAGGTGGGGCTCCCTCATCCTGCAACTCCTGGTAGTGCCTCCAAATAGAGTGATGTGCTTGAGGCCTGCTCCCATGGAAAGCGCGGTCTGCCTGAGGAAGTGGGTTCCTTGCCTCATGCAGCAGAACAGCGGCAGGGTCGGGCAGCTCTACATGCCTACTGTGGGGTGGGAGTGGTGGCGGGTCATGTGCCTGAGCTGACGGCCCCCACACACGGCGGCCCCACGAGCTTGAGGGGGTGTCTTCCCCACTTGAAGTCTGGTCACTGGGCGCTCTCCCTTTCTCTCCAGAGAGAAGAAGATGGTGGAGATCAACTTCCTGTGTGTCCACAAGAAGCTGCGCTCCAAGAGGGTGGCTCCGGTCCTGATCCGGGAGATAACCCGGCGAGTTCACCTGGAGGGCATCTTCCAAGCTGTTTACACTGCTGGCGTGGTGTTACCGAAGCCCGTCGGCACCTGCAGGTACAGACCGCTTGGGGGGCGCTCACGGCCCGGGCGTGCCGCTCCTGCTGAGGAGCTTGTGCCGCCGGCCTGTCTCCTGCCTGATGAGGTGGCTGGTGGGTGCCCACGGAAGCCATGTAGGGAGCACGGGGAGTGAAGGGGGAGGCTGTAGGGACAGACTGGAGAGCGAGTGCCCTGTCCACAGGGCTTAGCCATTCTTCACCCCTACTCATTCTTGCCTTTTGGAGATGGGAACTCAGTCTGCTGGGGTTTGGTTGTAGTTTTTAAGGACCAGCCCAAATCTGGATTTGGATGGTAAATGTCCAGAGGTGTTCCGTGGTTGGCTCAGTTCTGAATATTATGTGGGCCGAAGAGAGCATGTGTGATCCCCGTGTGACCCAAGGACGGCCTCTGCCTCACAAGCTGTTTGAAGCAATTGAACAGCCTCTGCCTCAAGAAATTCAGAAGGGAAACAGCAGGCAAAGGCAGTAGAGGAGGGAGGGTGAGGGTAAACATTCCGAGAACTAGAATGCTTTTCGGTGAAACTTCATTCCACAAGTGACAATTGCTCTTCCCAGACAACTGCTGTAACAGAGAAGTGGCTTTTGAAATCAGGAAAGATAAATAGAAAGTCCGGGAAGGGCTGTGGCAGCTCTGCATTTACTGGTGGAGGTTGGAGGGGGGGAGTGTTGGAGTGCCCAGTGAGGCCACTGCTCCTGGGGCCTTGACTGGTCTCTCACGCCACCTGCTGGCCGTCTGGAGAGCTCCGTGCGATCCCCCTCCTTGGGACTTGGCCAGGATCCTCTGAGGACAGGACATTTGTGTCCCCACAGGTACTGGCATCGGTCCCTAAACCCGCGGAAGCTGATTGAAGTGAAGTTCTCCCACCTGAGCAGAAATATGACCATGCAGCGTACCATGAAGCTCTACCGACTGCCAGAGGCCAGTGGTGCTCTGGGGTGATGGGCAGGGGCAGGCGAGGCCGAGGAGAGCCCGGCCCTCAGCAGGAACGCAGCAGGGCTTTGGCGGCGCCATGGGAGCGGGAGCTCATCAGAAAAGTGACCCACTTCATCGTTTCGGGATTCCTAGCCTTCCTGTCCCTGTTCCCATTGTCTCTAGCAGAGGGTCTTGTTTTAGTTTGACTTTCTCGGTTCTCCTGTGTCTGCTCTTGGGCCAAGTTCCCTGCATCTGTTAATGAGCTCAGAGGACACCAAATCTGGGATGTTGGCCTTAGGGAAGGGTAAAAAGCAAGGTGAATCTGATCACTGGCCTGCAGTGCCCCCCCAGAGCCCAGTGTAAATAAGTTTTGGGGTATCTGGTGACTAGGGAAAGGAGGGGTGACCCCAGCCTATTAAGGAAGCCTCCATTTCTTCTTCTTCTTCTTTTTTTTTTTTTTATCATTTATTTTTGAGAGAGAGAGACAGCATGAGCAGGGGACGGGGAGNGCAGCCTTGAGTGTGCTGGTTTTCTGCTCTGGGTCTCAGGTTACCCCGAATTTCCCGTGAAAGAAATGCTGCCCCTCGCTCCCCAGCTGTGCATGGTTTCAGGATCCTTGTACTCTGAAGGCCGTGTGTCTTTCCTCAGGGCTCTTCTGTTCTGTGGCGGCACGGCCCCTCAGCACCTGCAGACCAGAGGGGCACCCGCCTGGACTGGTCAGCCACCAAGCTGGCGTAATCAGCCTGGCATTAGGTTCATCCTGCATTGGGTCAACAGTGTCCAGATTTGAGAGACAGTGCAGTACGGTTAGATGCTGCCGCAAAAACCAGATCTGGGGGAGCTGTGATGGAGTCTTCCTTCTGTTATTATGACAGATTGGTTCTGAGTTTTAGGCAGGCAAGAACATTCTTACAGTGGTGTCATAGCTAGGATGTATCTGGATCTCCCACCTGGGGGTGAGAGGCCCTTTCAGTGCAGGATTGGAGGTGTCACTATGGGAGCCGCCATGTAGAAACGAGGTCAGTGGGTGTTCCCTGGAGACCTCAGGATTCACCAGGATTTGGGTGGGGAGAGATCCTCGAACTGTTCTTTTGGAAGCAGTTTCTACCCAGGGAAGCAGTTGGATCAGGCGGTCACCGAGGTGCAGAAACTGTAACCCCACCCTGCTTTCAGACTTGGCTGACCCCACCTGTGTGTGTTGGGCCTTTGGGGATGTGCTGTCAGCACCAGTATTTACTCCGGAGCATCACATGGCTTCATTCCATGGAAGCCTTTCTTAAGAAAAAGCAGCTGTGGGGTGGGGATCCTGGTTTAGGATGAAATCCCAGGAGTTTGGTGCTTTTCTTTGGAATCTAACTTGCAGCAGGCCCTGCTGGAGGCGCTGCCATTGCAGGGTCCAAACAGGCACCGCGGGCCCCTGGTGTGGGCTCTGCCCGGCCCATGGGCTCCGGCACGCCTGGGTTGGGGGCTGGCCTGTGACACGCTCGAAGGCTGCTGGACAGAGACCGGCACAGGAGGAGATTGGCTACAGTCCAGTGGGAGATGGCGAGGGTTTGGAGGAAAGGAGCCAAGAAAGGCTCGAATAGGCTGACGAGTAGCACTGGGCCCGGCCTACCCCAGCGCATCCATGAGGGGTGTGCTCCATCATGGCCCTGTTGACAAGTGGGGCCGGGTCATTTTCTGTCACGGGGACTGTCTTGTTCATTGTACGATGTTTAGCAACTTCCCTGGCTTCTACCCACTAGATGCCAGTGACGCCCCTCCCCCTTGTGCTGACCAAAAATGTCGCAGAGTATTGTCAAATGCCCTCTGGGGGGGCACAGTTGCCCCCGTTGAGAACCACTGGGCTGGAAGGACAGAAAGGACACTCAGAACTGCCAGCTGGTCTGGAGGGTGGAAGGGCTTGTGCTCCATGTTAGGGAGTTTCGAGCAAGGGAGGGGCGTGAGGGGTTGTGTTTCCTTAAGCAGGTGGTCTGAGCATGTGGATGAGCGATCAGAGCGATGGCCGCAGCCAGAGAGGGTAGCCTCCGCTGGGAGGGGGAGGGCCGGAGACCCCGACAAGGCAGGACTCGCGCCTGACCTGAGCAGTAGGGCAGCAAGCGAGAGGCCATCGCCGGGGGTGACTGAGGATCTCTTGAGGGCCTGGGTGGACGGACCGGGGTGGGGCAGGAAGGGAGACTGTGGAGTGTTCGGTTCCTGCGGGGCTGGCTAGGGGCCAAGACGCTCACGGCACAGCTGAGGCCGTCTTGTCTTCCTTCATTCCAGACTCCCAAGACAGCTGGGCTGCGACCAATGGAGAAAAAGGACATTCCAGTAGTGCACCAGCTCCTCAGCAGGTACCTGAAGCAGTTCCACCTGACACCGGTCATGAGCCAGGAGGAGGTGGAGCACTGGTTCTACCCCCAGGAGAATATCATTGACACCTTCGTGGTGGAGGTGAGTGGGGAGGGGTGTGCTGGGCCCCCATGAGGCTTCGCCCTCAAGCGGCTGGGTTTCTCACACTTGGTGACTGAAGACCTAGCCGACCGATGGCAGTGTTGGCACCCTAGACTTCCTCGACCCTCCATGCTGAGTCCTCCCTGAAGACAGGAAGTTGTAGCTTGTACCTGCTAAAACGGTACCCTCTGGACTTGGCACAGGCCCTTCTTTCTTTTATCCCAACCCCCAGTCCCCACTGGTGACACAGTAGAAGAGAACTGGTCCCTCTTCCTCAGGTAAACCTTCAATTCCCTGTCTGTCCCGGCTTGAGGTAGCGCGGGCCGGGCGTCAGGGATGCAGTCTAGGGGAGTGTGAGCTGCACGAAGTCCCTGACAGGCAGGGTGAGAGCTCAACAGGGTCACAGCCCCTGGTCCGGCCCGCCTTTTCCTCCTGGCTGTGTCCTCAGGTGCCCTCGGCCAGTGTGTTCTTTCCTGCCTGCACATCCTGTTCGTCTGAGGGGGCAGAGCTGCCCGCGGGAGGCTTGGAAGCGATAGGAAACGCTTTCCAGGCTGCAGGACCACTGCGCACATGTGACATTGCCTCCTTTTATTGTTTTTCCCTGCAGAATGCAAACGGTGAAGTAACAGATTTCCTGAGCTTTTATACGCTTCCCTCCACCATCATGAATCATCCAACCCACAAGAGTCTAAAGGCTGCTTATTCCTTCTACAATGTCCACACCCAGACCCCTCTTCTAGACCTCATGAGCGACGCCCTTGTTCTCGCCAAAATGGTGAGAAGCAGACTGGAGGTCCTGGACACGCTTGGGGAAGGGCAGTGGGAGCAGTGGTGAGCACAGCCAGCCTCCCCCTCTGCTTAGGAAGGGGCCTGGGCACTTCTCAGCCAGCGGCTCAGAACTAGGAGGGAGCAAGGGGCGTCCACATGAAGTGAAGGCACTGCACTCCTGATTTATTTCAGTGAGTTTCGTTCTCACGGGAGGCGCTGCCAAGGAGCCTGAATAGCCAGGCCTGCTCCGGGAGTAAAGGGGTTCTTCTTACGACTTCCCCAGCATGGGAATGGGGAGATTAGTCCCTGTCGTGGTGAGTCATTGGAGTGGCTGACTGTAGCTTATGGGGGGAGGGGCTCAGACTTAAAAAAAAAAAAAAAAAGACCCAAAGAGGTCAGCGTCAGTCAGTCCTTCATCGTGGGTCCTGCCTGAGCTGAGAGTAGCCCCCAGGGGCCGGCCAGATGGTGGCCAGTCTAGTCCGTGCCCTGTCAGACCTTCTGGTCAACTTGGTGAGATTTCGGAAGCATCTTTGTCATGGTCTCAAAGCAGTGTGTCAGCTGCCTAGTCTCAGGGTCCAGCCCGGAGGCCTAGTAGTTGAGGTGTCTGATAGGAGCAGCTTCTCAGAGGAAGGGCTTCCGGGCTTGGTCCCCAGAGAAGACTGTACCAATGACTAGTGTTTGGGGGAGGCAGGAGCAGTGACCCGGATGCTGAGTATGCGAGGGTGCACTCGGAGGGCCAGCGAGGAGAGGCCAGGTAGCGCGGCGTTCCGAGTGTCACAAGCGCCTCCACCGGAGAGCAGGTGCTGGCCGGAACCTGGATTTAACGTGGATGCGGCTGGAGCTTCTGAAGGGCAATCCTGTCCCGGCCTTCTGTGCGATACAGCTTGCACATGACCGAGGCAGGAGGGCGAGGCAGCTTTGGTCTCTCCTCACCTGTCCTTGTTTTTCCCTGCTGTGCAGAAAGGGTTTGACGTGTTCAATGCCCTGGATCTCATGGAGAACAAAACCTTCCTGGAGAAGCTCAAGTTCGGCATAGGAGATGGCAACCTGCAGTATTACCTTTACAACTGGAAGTGTCCTGGCATGGGGGCAGAGAAGGTACGTCCTCGCCTCCAGCAGGATGGGGCCATGGGGCTGGGCCCTTGGTCACTGGCGCTCGGGCCCCTGAGAAGTCCCCTCCCTCTGAGGGCCGGATCAGCAGAGTCCACATTCCCCATTCGGCAGTAAGTGTGGGGTTGGCAGAGGGGACAGGCCCCAGAGCCACACAGAAGCAGGAAGCCTGTCTCCAGCTTCTCTCCCCATGAGGTGAGCCGCCTCGGCTGGCTGGAGGCAGGGCATTCAGGACCGCCTCGGGGAACCGCAAGTCAGACTGCCCACGCTCAGCCAGGAGGGTTACAGTCAAAGGATATGAGGTGTCTTCTGTGCCGGGCCACTGTCCTCATCCCCGTGTGACCCTCAGCCCTTCCTCTGCTGTGCTGGCCCCAGAGGGCAGCGCGGGGCCGTGGTGTCCTCAGCAGTTACAGAATGAGGGACAGACCAGCCGGGGGCAAGGCCTCGTGACTAGTGAGGCTCAGGTTGCTGGCAGTTGCTTTCCTTGAAGGACCTGGGTGACGTCCGTAGCCCCTCACGGAAGTTGAGTGAGGGCTCCGGGCTCCCGGCGGCACTGTGCAGACCTCCTTCCTTGGACCTTCTGAACCGGGTGGGAGCATGGGACAGACTTTGGATGGCTGTCCACTCAACCCTGCCTCTCCCTGTTGGCTCCCCTAGGTTGGGCTGGTGTTACAGTAATCAGTTGCCAGTGAGACTCTGGATAAAGCCACTGAGAATTCAAACCAGGAAATGGAACCCCACCACTTGTCGGTCCAATTTTCACAGACGTGAGAATCCCTGGCAAAGGGAACAGAACTGAACCGGCTTTACCAAACCGCCGCTGAACTTGACAATTGTATTGCATTGTGATGGCGTAGGCTGCGCGATGTCACCTCTGGCCGTGTCTCTGGCCTCCCTGTTTTCCACTTAATCACATCCTCACGCAGCCGTGATCAAGGGAATGTAACTGCTGAAAACTAGCTCGTGATTGGCATATTATGGAGTTAACGGGTGAATAATAAAAGTATATATATATATATTATATATATATAAATATTTTAAATATCTTTCATGTTCCAAATGTACAAGGATGCTTGGTCTCTAATGAAAAACTGAATCCAGATCATTCCTCAAAATTAGAGTGCAAGGACAGTGCCAGGCAGACACATATTGGTACCGTAAATTATGTCCTTCTGAGAGCGGGCATGGACTTTCCTTAGGGGAACGGGAGAAAGGATGTGGGGAATCTTAACTGCTCTCTCTTCTGGATGAGCTGGGATGATTATCTTCAAGAAGGCAGGGTGAGATGGAGGGACTCTGCTGGGCTTGGGGAGGGCTCAGGGCTCCCAGAACTGCAAGCGGTGTCCTGGGTGGGGCCGCCCTTTTCTGTATTCTAAAAAAAACAGGGAGGGCGGCAGGGACTGTGGTGGAAACAGATTGCTTAGACGGAGTCCCTTCTTCCCTCCTCGCTCTGCTCCCTGTGGGAAGTCATCCTGCCAACCGATTTTAAAGGGCTCTTTAGCCAGCTGTTGCCAACTTTATACGGACGTGCCCCCTGTGAGATTGATGTTCCACTGCCTGGGGTGACTGGCAGTTTGAAGGGGACCTTTGACCTCCTTGTAGCATCTGGGACCTTGTGGAGACTGTACCAGTGCAATCTCTGCTTAGCTCCTCTTAGAGCGAAGAGCCGGCACCCTGACCACCCTGGGGTGTCCAGCCAAGGATGGCATGGGGCTGGTACCCAGAGCTCTTCAGCCGCCAGCCTGTGGCCTGTGCCTTCCAGTCCCTCAGCCAGCTCTTGTGCTCCTTTCCAAGATGCACAACCCGCAAGTCGTAGCAAGGAGCAGTGGCCAGACACCGATCCGGATTGGACAGCAGAAGTGATCTCGGGTCGCCATTGGCTGAGTCTGATTTCCGCCGCTGAGGTGTTGTGGATTTTTGTGGTGGTGGCAGGGACCATTGATGCTGCCAGTTCCCCCAAGAGTGGGGGAGAGGCGGGTCACGGGCCGTCCATGCAGGCGCTCCTCAGGCATTGCTCAGTCAGGTAGCTTGGGGAGGATTGGACTGTGCCGCTGTGAGCAGCCGCATCCGGGGCTGGGTGTGGGGGGGTGGTGTGTGTGTGTGTGTGTGTGTGTGTGTAGCTGCTCAAGGAGGAAGTAAACGGGAGGTAGCCTGGGCCAGTTTCCCGGCTGCTTGCAGTCCACAGCTACTCGCGGCAGGAAGGAAGCCTTGGCCAGCAGGCAAAGCTTATTAGCCCACTCTGGCTAACAGAAGCCATGCTCAGCTGGCTAAGGGAGCCGAGTTTCAGGCCGTGGGTTCTGGCGAGGTTTGCCAGAGGCCAGCCAGAGGCCAGCTGGGAGAGGCCCCAGAGCTGGAGGAAATAGTGTGCTTGGGCTGGGGGCCTGCGGTGTGGACTGCCCCCATGGCCACTCCAGTGTGTTGCATTTTCGTCAGCGGCCCCTAGGGGCCTCCTTTCTCCTCTTGTCCCTGTGCTGCCCACTGCATGCACCAGCGATCACGGCTGACCTTTGACTCCTTGACTCCAAGATACCCAGACCAAAGAAGCTGCTGTTCTTAGCAAGATGTGCACCGCATTCCGCAGACGGGAGGAGTCGGAGAGACACAGGCTTGCCCCTACAGCCTCACAGACCTCAGACACCCAGCATCCCGAGTCCCAGAGCAGCTTGCCCTGTGCGGGGCCCCTGAGGATATCAGAGAACAAAGCGCCCGACTCGTTCCTACCTTGGGCGGGACCTCAGACTTGGAAAGGTTCCCCATCTTAGGCCTGGGCAGCTCTGGGCCAGGTCCCGGTCCAGGCTGCCTGCTGAGAGTTGGGGTGCACACCAGCCCCTGACCCGGTCCTGGAATGGGAACTGCGAGTCCGTGGCTGTCTAGAAGAAACAGATCTCCTGGAAAGGCCCCCAAGTCTCCCTCCAAAACCGTGTGGCCTGCTCCTTGGACTCTGCATGGTAGGCACCCTGCTCAGCCCTCCACACTGCCTCCCGGGGCTGCGGGGGTTGGCTTGGTGCCTGCTGTTCGTCTCTCTTTGTCCAAACAGATCCCAGCTTCTTCACTCAGCCCCTTCCAGGACTTCTGGGCAAAGAGCTCAGAGAGAAGCATTGCTTGGGCTTCGGGGCTCCCTGCAAGGAGCCTTGCAGGATGGCGGAGCCAGGGCTGGCTGGCTTGACCCAAACAAGGTACGGACCCTGGGGCCTCCCCGCTCATCACCTGGGGCCTGCCTCGGGCAGCCGTTGTTGGGAGTTCTCCCGGGGATGGCCGTCGCCCTCTGCCACCATTACTCCTTGCTGCCACCGCTGGGCTTTTGGACTCTGTGTTTCCAGATGTTTGCTTCCTGCTTTTGACTGACTCTACATTTGACCCCCTGGCACGTTCCTGTGGGCCTCGACCTCTATGTAGGGGAGAAAGCTGAGGAGAAAGGAGGCCTGAGTTCTGGATGGAGGTGTACATAGGGCTCACTTGCCTTGCACATGCCTGTTTTCAAAGATGCTAATGTTTGGTTTGAAGGCTGGTCCACACCAAGCCACCTCAACACCCAGGTTTATTGGGAAATTCAGGCCTTGCCTGCAACTTTTGTCTGACTGCCGTGCCCCCCTCCCTTACTTGCTGCTCACTGAAGCCTAGATATGGGGGTCCCTGTGGCCTGAATTCTTTGCCCAAAGATGACCAGCATTTAACCAACCGAAGAGATGGCCCAAAGGCCTGGGTAGCATCACAGAACAGCAGTCTGGAAAGGGGGAGGGCCTGACTATTGGGCCAGGGGAGGGGCAGAAGCATGTCCCTGGCCAGGTGCCCACCCACCCAGGGGGCAGCCCTCTTGTGGCCTGTTCCGGCTGTCCCACAACTAGGGCCGTCTTCGCTTTTGCCCCACCGCAAAGCAAAGGCAGGCCCACCAACGGGAGGCCGTGTGGGACAGTCTCATTCAATTCAGTTACAAAATACTAACTGCAGGCAAGGACCCGAATCTGGGAACCGAGAAGGGGGAAGCTTCACTTTTGTCTGGATTGTTTTCTGGGCTGTGGGAGGGGCATCCGTTTCCAGGACGGGGGAGGCACCAAACTCATTGTAGATCCACTGGTTCCATCTCACTTGTTTCTAATAAAGTAAGCAGCTGAACCAAACCTCTCTGCCCTGGCATTCCTCGGGTCAGCAGGTGGCAGTGGAACAGAGCCCATGGCCGGGCTAGAGGAGCCGTTCAGGAGGCCGTCGGGCCTTGCAGGAAAGTCCCTCGTCACCAGTCCAGGGAGGAAGCCTTTGAATACTTTCCTTTGGCAAGGTTCTCCTTTTAGGGCACAGCTGGCTCTTTTCCCCTGACTTTTCCCATCTGCCTGTGAGGAGTTGGTACTGACCCAGGTTCAGTCTGTGTAAGAGGGGCAGCTGGCTTCTGGGCCAGCACCGGGGCACCTTGGCGGAGGGGCCGGCCCTGGCTTCCACGGCTAAGAGCAGAGCCCCTCCTCAGGCTAAGTCAGCCTGGCTCCCCTGAGGAAGGGCCCGGGCCCCGCCCTGTCTCACACCTCCCTTATTGGGCCAGCGGCCTGATGGTTCTGTTGAGTCACCAGGGGTAACCCTGTAGGTCACCAGGCCCGCTGCACAGCTACTGAACCAGCTCTCTGAGGAAGGGCCCCAGCAACTGCATTTAGACTTTCTAGTCCCCAGTTCTCTTCCTCTGGAACTTTCTATCCGTTCCCTGACCCTGTGCTGCATTCAGGTACCCTGTGGCTGGTACCTCCAAGTCCCTTCCCAAGGAATCTGGGCCCAGAGCTGCAGCCTGAGGACACAGGACTCCTGACCCCTCCTAAACTCGCCCTGTGTCTCTCCCCTCCCCCAGCAGGTCACGAGCACCTTGGTTCCCACCCTTAGATTTGGGCTGAGAATGGAGACCTGTGGGCAGTCACCCAGGGACCCGAGTTTTAAGTTATTTCTTTGCCTCCACCTCCCATAATCAGTTCCCACCAGATTTCTTGCACTGAAGACTCACCCTTTCAAGGCCCCCTTCCTGGCTTTGGGGCTCTTACCCTAGGAGGAAACCGTCTTGTGCCGCCAAACCAGAGAAGAGACGCAGGAATGGGGGGGCTAAGCCCAGGGTCCAGTGCTCACCTGACAACGGGACTGTCCACACAGGCCCTCCCCAGAGCTGGCCCTGCGGGGACGGGACAGTTCTGACTGCTCTGTATCTGCACACCGTGACTGGCCTCAGCTTCGCCATGCCTCCCACGCCAGGCCTGTTGTGGCCATCTGGCTTCCTACAGCCCTGAGGACCAGGTGTCCGGGCTCCTGGTCCATTCCTTCGTGATTCCTGGATAGGGAGCCTTCTGAACCACTTCCGGAACTGAGCATCCTTTTAGCCATGAATTCATCAGAGCCAATGCCATGGAGCATGAGAGCATGAGCAGAGGGCAGGGGGAGGCTGTCACTTCCTGCATCAGGTCATGGTTGCAAGAAGGTAGGGACTTCCCAGCCCTGGGTTCCATGGGCTGATTCAAGCCCTAGCCCGGTGCCTTCCCAAGTCAGAATTGGTGCTTTTGCCCACTGGAGCCCGAAGTGCCAGGGCTTCACACTGAAGCCTGGAAACCCACTTGCTGGCCGGTTTTCCCCGAATCCTGGCACCTGCTGTCTCGGCCCCTCCCCCAGCTGCTCCAGGCATCCCGAGCAGCCAGCTGATTTCTAGGCCTTCATCTGAGAGGCTGGTTACCTGGTGGATGGAGAGCCCCAAGTCTCTGGGATTTGTCTACTGACCGGAGGCCTCGGACACAGCTGAACCCAGAAAGCGGGGTCTGTCGGCCCTGTCCCCATCCCCTTTAGGGCCATAACAGTTCTTCCCTGGCAGAAGCCCTCTCCCGCCACCCCCTCCCCATTCAAGGCCCTTAATGGTTGGGGGGCAAAGGAGTGGTGAGTTGTCCCCATAGTCCTGTGATGGAAGCTGCTCTAAGCCAGGAGGAGGGGTCAGGCTATTTTGAGCCGTGGCACCTCCTCCACCCCTCCCACCCATTCCCTGGCTGTCTTAGACAAGTCCAAGCCCTGCTGGGGGCGGGGACCCGAGGGACTCTGCCCTCATCCCTCCTCATTGGGCCTACAGGTATGACCTCAGAGGTGCTCAGGGTGCGGCAGTGGTATACTTGCTTACTTCTTTATTTAAAAATATTTCTTTAACATTTATTTAAAAATTTTTAATGTTTGTTTATTTTTGAGAGAGACAGATTGTGAGCGGGGAAGAGGCAGAAAGAGAGGGAAACACAGAATCCGAAGCAGGCTCCAGGCTCCAAGCCAGCAGCACAGAGCCCGAAGTGGGGCTCGAACTCATGAATCATGAGATGGTGACCTAAGCCGAAATCGGACACTTAACTGCCTGAGCCACCCAGGTGCCCCAACATTTATTTGTTTTTGAGAGAGAGAAAGACAGAGTGTGAGCAGGGGAGGGGCAGAGAGGGAGACAGAGACACAGGATCCAAAGCAGCTCCAGGCTCTGAGCTGTCAGCACAGAACCCGATTCGGGGCTCACACTCACGAACCTTGAGATCATGACTTGAAGTCAGACGCTTAACTAAGTCCCCCAGGTTCCCCTGCTCCTTAATTTTTAAAATCAATGGTCTTGTTCTACTGTCCGCTCCAGGGCTCTTCAGTGGCACAAGTTAAAACCTACTCCCAGGTTTCCTCGGCTTTCCCTTCTTGCTTTAAGAAGGAAAGGGAACTCAGATTCAAGAGCTTGAGGGAGGAGCCCAGGAAAGCCTGGCGAGGGGAGGGCCTTGGGAGGGCAGCTAATACCTGGCATGGGCTGGGGGACATCAAGGGGGTTGGACTACNTGTGTTTTCCTCCAGTCTGGTGATGACAGGAGGCCTAGCCCTTCATGAGCCACGATGAGGGAGTGCACCAAGAATCCCAGGAGCTGGGGCCTCTCAAGGCTCCAGGGTTTTTAGGGAGAAGAGGAAATGCCTGTTCTCAGGAGGGGTCAGGGCCACCCCCCAGCACCCAGCTGAGATGGGAGCCTAGCAAGTGGGCAGAGCGAGCAGGCTGGAGGGCCTGGTCCTCCCTCCAGCCCTCCGCTGCGGAGGGGCCTCTGCCACAGGATGTAGCCTGGCACTCAAGGAACCCCCGGGCGGGTCAGTCCGGGCCTCAGAAGCGCTGGATGCAGATGTGGACGAAGAGCGTGGCTGGTGACAGTGAGGCCCCGTCCTTGGAAAGCAGGTGGATGTGGCGGTACCCTGTGGGCGGGGAGCCATGCGTCAGTTCTGTGTCCCCGACTCCACCAGGCCTGGGCTGTGGGGGCACAGACCACATCCCACCCCTGGCCTTGGGGTGGGGGGAGGGGGACAAGCTCTCAGAGGAGACACCAAGCCCAGGTGAACAGGGTCTTGGAGGCCCAGACCCCCATCCCTTTCCATCCCCACCAACCTTGCTTCAGGCTGTTGAGAGGCAGCGTAAACTGGCCCACAAAGTCATTGGGGGAGGTGGTGTCATAATCTTCTACCACGAACCGGACCAGGACCAGCTCGGGAGCCCGCAGCTGGAACTGCAGGGTCTGCCCCCAGCGGGGGTTGAAGCCTAGGGTGCAGGCCTGGCAGTCAGGAGCCAGCCGGCCCCCAGGGCCCCCCTCCTCCCTCTAGCAGGCCTACCCACCGTTGTTGAGCACATAGTTGGTCTCCTTTCGGGCACAGTCTGCAGGTACCCCGTGGATCTCCACACGCACCAGGGGGTCCACGATGGAGTTTGGCTTCTCAGCATTCAGCTTGGGCAGCTGCTGCGCCGTCAGAACCTGCCGGGGAGGAAGGGGAGCTTCGGGCTGGCCCCCTCCCCTGCGAGGGGGGCCCATGCCTGCCTGCTCCCTCTGTTAGAGTGGGAAGCCCCTTGCCCTCACCACTCACCCCTAGCCTCCCCACACGGGACTGAGACTCAGACCGCCCTGGCGCCAAGCCACTCAGGTGGCGCCCTGCAGGCTAGGACCTCTCCGAATCAGCCAGGACCCCAGAGTAAGGCTTGGTCCAGGCTGCTGACCTGGATGGTGAGAGTAGTTCTGGGGGGTCCAGGACACTCGGGGTCGAAAGTTGTGTCAGGCTGTCGCAGGCAAGCAGGTTTCAGGATGTAGCCGCATTGGCCATTGACGAGGAAGCGCCCAGCATTGAGGTCCATCTCATAGCCTGGTGTCTGGAAGTTCAAGGCCACTGTGGACACAGCAGGGTCAGGGCTGGGCCTCCTAGTGGCCCTCCTCTCACGGCTCAGTTTCGGGGTCTCGCCCGCCCACCCCCACCATGGCTTAGGGGTGCATCATGGCAGCCAAGGGACCCAGCGCCCATTGTCACCTGCACTTTATCCCTGGTGTCTCTGGAGGCCAGAGGGTGGGGCTGCGCATAGGCCTGGGCCCCTGGTCGGGCCCAAGGAAGCCTTGTGTTTCCGGATCTCCATTTCTGCCCTCAAGGAGACCATATTCCCCCTCCTTTCCTCCTTTGTTGGGGCTCAACATCCCTCCAGAGCCCACTCTTGTCAGTGTTGACTCAGTGAGACTGCCAGGGGTGTGTGTGTGTGTGTGTGTGTGTGTGTGTGTGTGTGTGTG
>NW_027533264.1:1388598-1388944 GCF_008692635.1 Crocuta crocuta
TGTGGTGTGTGTGAGAGGGGCGGGGGTGTGTGTGTGTGTGTGTGTGTGTGTGTGTGTGTGTGTGTGTGTGTGTGTGCGCTCACGCGCATGTGTTTGAGAGGGCACGTGGGAATGGAGGTTTTTAACTTCTGCCTTCATAAAAAATGTGAGACTTTTGCACTGTCAGGAAGAAATGCGTCTGATTTGTTTCCCCACCTACTTTCCTGACAATTATTTTAATAACTGTTATTACCAAGAAAACATATTTTTCCACCTCCTGGAAAGCTGCATGGCCCCATCACCGCCAGGGCCTCTCATGGTTCCCTGGAGGCTGCTCCCTGCTCCCCCCCACCCCCCACCCCCCTGC
>NW_027533264.1:1389018-1389981 GCF_008692635.1 Crocuta crocuta
GAGCTGACAGCCTGAGTTCCACATCTCCTGCGGGCTATAGTTGGCCGAGTTCATGCGCAGCCCCAGGGGGTAGACACGGGTCAGTTGGCGGGTATTGTGCCTGACAAAGCTGTTCCCTGGGGGAAGAGTTGGGGGCAGGACTGTGATGGCCCCAGGGGTGTCCATCACCCAGCGCCAGGGCCTGTGACCTCCTAGGCTCCAACTGCAGGGACAATCTTGGAACAGAGGCTGAACGACCCCCCACCCCCACCCCGCAGGCTCTGCCTGCCCCAGGGCTGAGAGGACCTCCCAGGGGAGGCTACTGAAGCCCAGAGAGGGCCAAGGAACCCCTTCCACAGCCGGGCACTGCATCCCAGCCCCAAATCCCTGCATCCCCAACTCAACGACAACCAGGCTCTCATCCTGCCTCGCCTCGGAGGGGTCTTCGCAGGCGTCACCTGCTCTGGAATTCTTCCCTGTCCTCACACCCTCTTGGGGACTCCCCCAGCCCCCACCGCAGCCCACCAGTCACCCTGCACCATCACTCCTGTCTGTGTCTGGCCCCACCACTAAGCTTGAGCCCAGGAAAGGCAGGCACAGCACAGCCTCCCTCCTCCCTGGGCCCTCTTCTCTTTCATCCATGCTGGCCCGGTGCTGGACACATGTGGGGTGCTCATTCCCTGAACCCCTATCTGGGGGCTTCTGACCCCTTCACTGCCCTCAAAGCCCTCTCAATCTCCTTTCCAGACCAACTTCAGGATACCCCCCACCAGAAGCCTCCGCAGTGCCTCCTGCCCCAGAGACCCCAGGTCCCAGCTCCTACCTGCCTCTCGGATGAGCTTCTTGGCCTTGCGCTCGCTGAGGGAGCTGACCTGGCAGGGCTGGGGTGGGACGGGGTTGGGGCGCAGGGTCCGCAGGCGGGTGGCACAGCAGTACACGGCCAGGGCCGACAGCTCGGGGGAGATCTGCTTGGCCTGGGAGATG
>NW_027533264.1:1390139-1394255 GCF_008692635.1 Crocuta crocuta
GGGGGGGGGGCTCCAGTCCCCCCTCCCCCCCCAGCCCCGTCCTTCCCCTCCCCACACAGCCCTTCCCTGCCCAGGCCAGGCTGGCCCAGCCAGGCCCACTCACCCGCCGCCTCTGTTCTGCGGCCTCTGCCTCCTCTTCTTCCTCTTCATCTTCCTCCTCCTGGTCGGACAGAATTCGACCGTCCTCGCTCCGAGCCGCTGGCAACTTCTTCCCCTTCACCAGGACCCGGCCCTTCAGCTGCTGCAGAGGCCAATATGTTAGGATGATGCCTTCTTGCCCCTCGGTCAGCAGTGCAACCACCACTATGTGAGGGGCTGGCTGGGGGCGGGGAGCAGGAAAGAACACGAGTGATGTTTCTAGTAGGAAAACATGGGCAACAACATATAGACCCATCATCCTGGGACCGGCTAGTGAAGTCCCTCCAAACAGAAGACGGCACGGCAGCCTTTACAGTGAATGAGGCAGCTCAAGACTGAAAGGGGGCGCCTGGGGGGCTCAGGCGGTTAAGCATCTGACTTCGGCTCAGGTCATGATCTTGCAGTTCATGAGTTCGAGCCCTGTATCAGGGACAGCTTAGATTCTGTGTCTCCCTCTCTCTCTGCCCCTCCTCCACTCATGCTCTGTTTCTGTCTCAAGAATAAATAAAAAACCATAAAAAATAAAAATTTTAAAGACTGAAAGAGATGACCACTTCAAAAATCTCTCACACGAAGGAAGTGACTATGGAGCATGAACACGTAGCCACATGGTCTTCTTTGTGTAACATTTGAAAGATAGCTATGTACACAGGTATATACACATGAGAGAGTTCCGGAAAGACAGCCTAGAAACTTTAAAGATGGTTACTTCCTGTGACATTGGACAAGGGCAGAGAAAAATCCGTTTCTCATTGTATATACTTTTGTACAGCTCTATGTTCTTAACTGTGTTTGTTTCACGCTAATAAGAAAAATCAAATCACACACACACACACACACACACACACACACACAAAGGTGAACCAACATTCTCTGCATATTTGGATTGGGAGGAGGAGAAGAGTTTTCTCAAGGAGCCGGAAAAACACAAATGTCCTGAGGGGGCAGATAAAATGTTCTGGGGTTTGGGAGGGAAAAAACCACCTGGAAGGGTCAGAGAGCTGAGGAAATTTCTAAGGCCACAGGAAGAGGGGGTTTAACACTGAGCTACAGTTCCCAGCAGGTGGCGGTTAGCAAGTGTAGATGGCTGGGAAGGGAGCTTCAGACGGAGGGACATGTCAACCAAGGCTTGGAGGTAGGAAAACGGAGTCTGCAGGAAGACTGCAGGGAGGTGAGGGTAAGGCAGAGAGAAGTGAGGGGTCCTGGCCCAGGGAGGTGGCACAGCAGGGGTGGATGGTGGCCGGCAGCCGGATCCCACACCCCCCCTCAGGCTGGAAGTCTGGGGACACTCACTACCTCTGGGGACGGCAACTCTTCAGCGTTCTGGGAGTCCAGGGCTTGTGTCACCAGAGCGTCTCCCAGGATAGCGCGAAGATGGCGGGCCATGACAGCCTGCTGCTCCAGCCCACAGTGGTTCTCAAGGGACAGGATGACAGGGTATGGGGACAGCTGGAGGGGGGGACAGCAGCTCAGAGCCACTTCCTCCCCTGTCAGGACCCCCCCCTCACTACACCTGGACTCCCACCCCCTTCAGGATAGGCAGGCAAAGGCATTGTGGGGGCGCTGAGGAGGTGGAATGTGGGACCCACTCTGGGGTCAGTGTGTCCATGAAGGAGATGGAGGGCAGATCTCCAGACTCAGGGAAACGGTGGGATGTCTGGGAAGCTGAGAGCAGCTGCAGGGCTGGTTGTTTTATAAATGCCCTTTATCTGTTAATGACATTGACTGTGTTGTTTATGTTACAAACATCCCCCCCACACCTGTCTTTTTTCTTTTCTTCTTCTTTTTTTTTTTTTTTTAAGATTTCTTTTTAGGTTTGCCTCTTTTCAAGTAATCTCTATACCCAACATGGGGCTCGAACTCGTGACCCCAAGATAAAGAGCTGCACATTCTTCGCACTGAGCCAGTCAGGTGCCCCCAAGCCCATCATTTTTTGAGGGCACGATTTGTGTCTAGCTTGAGAGAAGTGGCAATTTCATGCAGACTCCATGCTTCTCTGTCAGGGTTTCCCCTTTGGGAGTCATGATTAAAATGTCCTCTCTTGAGGTGCCTGGGTGGCTCAGTCAGTTAAGCGTCTGAACTCTTGCTTTTGGCCCAGGTCATGATCTCATGGTTTGTGAGTTTGAACCCCGTGTCGGGCTCTGCACTGCCCTGCAGAGCCTGCTTGGGTTTCTCTCTCCCTCTCTCTCTGCCCCTGCCCCATGCTTGTGCACTCTCTCTCTCTCGCTCGCTCAAAATAAAATTTTAAAAAGAGGCCCTTTCTGACTCCCAAGGTCTTCTGCTGGACATTTTGTGATTTTAACACATTTACTACTAAACACGAAAGCAGGGGAAGGGAGCCTCTCAGCTTTCTTCTATGCCATTGGCCAGTGGTCCCAGCAGCACTTGGTGAGTGAATGATTCTCTCAGCAATGGGCTTCTTCTGGAAGGGCTGAGGATGGCTGTGGGGCTGGGCATGGGGGTCCTGGGAGCTCACAGTGAAGGCGTGGTCACGCACGGCCTGGACCACATCTCGGAAGAGGATCTTGGAGGTGAGGGTGTGGCCATGGTAGATGACGGGCTCCCCTCCCGGCCCCTCCCAGCAGTCTAGCTCCACACAGCGGCACCCCTGCGCAAAGGCCCTGTGGACAGACAGATGGTGGAGGGGGGAGGTGTCCTGTGGGAACCAAAGGGCACAGCAACAGGCAGACCGAGCCACGTAGGGGCCCCCAGCCCCCAGAAGCCCATGTCACCCCCAAGCTGGTCTCCCAGATGTGTTCGCCCCACCATCCCAGCTGTGGTACCTAACATAGGCCTCGGTGCTGCTGGGCCCCCCGATCTGAGAGTCGGTCAGATAGGTGTTATGCGAGGAGGAGATGAAGTAGTGGGAGAGGGGCTGGCTCATGTCCTGGAACACGCATGCGTGGGCTGGGTCCAGGGCGGCCCCTTCGGGCGACAACAGGTACATCATGAAGCCATCCAGTGTCATCAGCTCGTGCTGCTTGGCTGCAGGGATGGGCAGAAGAGAGCGTCAGGCCACAGGGAGGACCCCGGCATCTGGCCCCACGTGTCCCCAAAGCTCACTCAACTTAGTAACAATGAGCACCTAATGAGTACCTAGAGTATAGTAGCCTGTACTCTACTTAAGTGATGCCACTGATTTTCTTGAAGTAATCTCTACGCCCAACGTGGCACTCCAATTCACAACCCCGAGATCAAGAGCGACATGCTCTACTGACTGAGCCAGCCAAGCACCCCCTTAAGTCATGCCATTTCATCTGCAGCCAAACCCTGTGAGGAAGGTCCACTACTGTGCCATTTTACAGATGTGGCAACTGAGTCTCCAAGAGGCGAGGTAACCTGCCCAAGATGGCACCTACTGCCAGTAATCACAGCACTTAGCTAGAAGCCTGGACCTGTCAGATGCCAAGACAGGGCCGTCTTGACCCCCACCCTGCCTGTCAGACTGCCACCTGTCTCATTGAGCTCATAGGTGTGGATGAGCTGCTGGGCACGGGCCAGCGTGGCGCCATCCTCGCCCTGGTCCTCCAGGAACTCCAGCAGCTCAGGGGCGCTCAGCACGCGGTCCTCGCCGGAGTACCGATGGAAGATCTCCTCCAACTCAGGGCGTTTCAGCAGCCGCCTCAGAAACTCCTCAATCTCAGCCCCCTCCAGCCGCTCATTGTTGGAATGGTCACACTCCTAGAAGGCAGCAGAGAGGAGCTCAGAGGAGGTCGGGGGGTGGGGGGGGGAACATCCTGGGAAAGCTGACACCTCTGTCACCTACAAACGCTAAGAAGGCGAACATCCCCCTGGTCGAGAAACCAGGAGCTGGTGAGGCTTTGGGTGTCACTCAAACTCACACTGCTGGTAAATTGCAGGGCTGGGATTCTAAGGAAGGTCACTTGGGTTTAGTGCCTGATCCCTGCACACCCATGACCTCCCTGCAAAAATCAAGACATGGGAGGAAAAACAGTGACCTAAGGGCAGGACGATTCG
>NW_027533264.1:1394664-1405037 GCF_008692635.1 Crocuta crocuta
GATGTATATATTACCATCTTCACATTGTCCAATTCACACCCAGGATCAAAGAGCAACAAATAACTGCGCATGCACGTGGAGCTGTGGGCCCGGATGTACCCGTGTCATGGCTCTCCTGTCTTTCAGGGTCTCACGCTGGTCACATAGGTGTCTGCCACTGCTCAGACTGGGCCATCGACGCGGAGCCCGCCCCCGTGTACCCCTGTCTGTGCTCCCACGTGTGGGGTGTATACAGTCACACGTGGAGGGGCCACATGTGTCACAGTGGAGGAGGACACGCACGTGTGCCTGTGAGCTGACTCTTGCCTGCACTCCCATGTGCAAGCTGTGCGTGGTCACCTGTGCAAAGGCTGCCTGCAGACTCAGAGCAATGAAAACTATAGCTGTGCGGCTCACTCTGGACTATGGGAGGGCCCTCCCAGCCCCCCGCCACCCAGCCCTGCAGGAGGGAGAGGAAAGTTCTGAGCGGGCACTCCCATCCTGGCCTGGAGGCCTCAGGGGAGGGTAAAAGGCTAACTAGGCCTAGATGGGGCATTTCCGTAGGGATTGGCCACTCTGTCCACAAAGGCTGGTGACTCAGAGGTCAGGGTGGGGGCAGAAGCCCACCTTGAAGAGGCGGTAGGCATACATGTCATTCATGTCCACGTTGACCATTCTGAGCAGGCTCTTGATCTCCTTGAAGCTCATCTTACTGTCCTGGTTCGAGTCCGCCCGGTGCAGATAGGAGTGGATCCAGGTGTGGGTGCTCAGGAAATACCAGCACCAGCCTGGGCACCGCCCACTCCCCCCACCGACAGGTAGCTGACTGGGTCCATCACATCCTGGCCCTGGGGGCTCCCGGGTCTAGGGGCTGTACTTTCCCTCAGGCTGGGGACTCCCTCCCTCCACGGGGGCCGAACCGGATCCCTAGAGACGGGAGGCCGCTGTCCCCAGCCTCAGCCTGCTGGGGGCCCCCAGACACGGGTCCCCCCGTCCGCACGCCCGGCCCCCTGGGCAGGATATTGGTCGAGGCGCTCACGCTGGCTCATGGCGTCGAGGCGCGCGCGCAGCTTGGCCAGGCCACGCACCCAGCGCTGCGCCTCCTCCGGCGTGGCCGCCGCCAGGTCCAAGTTCTTGCGGCGGCCCTTGAAGGCGATGGTGAGGCAGCGCGCCGGCGGGAAGGCGCCCCCGAAGCGCCGCAGGCCCTCTGGCTGGTGGNCGCGCGGGATGCGCCGCTGGAACCACACGCTCAGGCCGTCCTCCTGCAGCCGGTACAGCCGCTCCTGGTGCCACGTCCGCGAGCGGATCTTGCAGAGCCGGGAGCCCCGCAGCATGGCGCGCACGTCCTCGTCCTCCGTCAGGCCTGCGGGGCGCGGGAGGCCGGAGGGCGTCGGGGCCTGGCCTCGCCCTGCTCCCTCCAGCCTCTCCCAGCTGGCAGCCAGCCGGCCACGCAAGTCCTCACAGGCCCCTCTTCCTCTCCTTAGCGTCACTCGGCCCAGTCGGGGGTTTGGCCTAGGCTCTTCCGCCCCCAGGGGCCTGCTCGCTAGGTGTGTCCCACCCAGCGCGCCCCCCCCTCCCCGGGGAGGGTGCCCGTAGCTCCTCTTGGCCAAGCAGCTGCCTCCGGAGGCCCTCAGAGCAGAGCAAGCCCTCAGGCAGCGCCTGGGACTCAGGCCTCCCTAAAGGTCACCCTTTCTGCCACTCCCTTCCATCCGGGCCTCCAGACTTCAAGACCAGAATCTGCCACCAGCAACCTTTCCCCTTGGGGTGAAACCCTGACCGTCAAGAAGCTAGTCTCACTGTCTAACCTAAATCTCTCTTGCTGCCACCCAAGCTGCTCACCTCTGCTGTCCCCAAGACAAGGGAGGGCAGCAGAGGCCACTCTGGCTCCACGGTCACAGGCGACGGACTGCGGGATCAGCGCCTGTCCTGGCCAGCCTGTGGCCTCTTTGCGTCCGGCTGAGAGTATGGTCTGTGACACTGGGCGCTCCCCCTCGCCCAGCCACTGTCACAGTCCCACGTAACCCCACACGTGCTCTCCACAGTGTCCGCTTTCCTCCATAAGAAGAAAGGCTTACAGAACATGTACCGAATGCCTGCCCCGACTCATGCATTAACACATGAGAAAACAAGCGCAGAGAAGCTTAAGGGACTTGCCAGAATTCCAGGGCCAGGAAGGGGCGGGAGCAGGCGTCGAACCCTGGCCCATGGCCACTACACTGAATCCCTCTGCTCCTCTGCCCCTTCTCCTTGCTATTGTGGGCAGTGGGGCGGCGTGGAGGGGAAGCAGAATTTAAATTCAAGGGTCCAGGGAGGCAAATCCCACCTCTGTCACTTCCGGGCTACACAGCCTGGATGGCAGTAACCTGAGACTGCTCTAAGCCTCATGTTCTCCGTGCACAGAATGAAGGCCACGGTAGCAGCTCCTGCAAAGTCCAAACTTTAGCCAAGATGCTGGCCCATCCCGGTGGTGCCAGATCCTGCTCCAGTTTGTCTCATTAGACGTCAATACCAAGGGGTTACGAGCCAGGGGACAACAGAAAGAGTGAGGACCCGGCAAACTAGAGGGTCCGTGCCCTTTGGAAGGAGGAGAGGCAGCCAGGAGTGGATGAGGGCCTAGAGTTTCCAGAGAACAAGAAGCTGGATTTGTATGTGAAGCCTCCAGATTTTTCAGTGTTGGCAACCAAATCAAATTGAAACAAAAACCCCCTAAAACACCACTGTGTGGGCCAAGTGAACAGGACAGTGGGCCTCTCTTCCTCCCTTTGTTTAAAAAAATTTTTTAGGGGTGCATGGGTGGCTTAGTCGGTTAAGCGTCCGACTTTCGCTTAGGTCATGATCCCACGNCCCAGTACTGGGTTTGGCGCTAGGCTTTGTGGTCCCAAGGCCCCTGCTTGTTTTAAACTCTGGCCTGTGGAGTCGGGTCTAAATCCCTGGACAGGCCTCACACATTCTCTTGGAGCCTTTGTAAGATCCTTCTTGCTTCTCTTCCTCATACCGGAGTCCTTCGGGGACCAGCTCAGACACCATCTCCTCCAGGAAGCCTTCCTTGGTTTGTCCTCAAATGGGCATTCTCCCTCCCTGATCACCAACAGCACTCTTTATTTTAACTAAAACAAACACCCCCCCCGCAAATTGTACTTTCAGTGAACTTTAATAAACCCAAGGTCAGGGATGAAGCCTCACATCAGCACCTCAGTGCTCATCCCAGAGCCAGACTCACAGCCAATGTTTTCTGAAATGGGAGGCAGATGTATCAGCAATTGGGGAACTAAGGACATTCTGCCACCCACCCTACCCCCTCTGTCCTTTCCTTATGGGCCAGGGTTCTGGAACCCTGGCTGTGATTAGAATCACCCCGAGGAGTTTGCCAAACCCACAGCCCAGAGATTCTGGTCTGGCTGGTGTGGGCTGGGCCTTGGGTACCTATGTTTAAAAACCTACCCTGTGACTTTGAAGGTGACTGTGATTGAGAATCAGAGCCTCAGGACCAGGAGGAGAAACTGCCATCCAGAGGAGCCTACGGTCCCCCTTGGGGCTAGCCTGTGGCCCTAATGGCCCTCAGGACTTAGACTGGCCCCCTGGGTCAGTGCCCACGTGGTGTTCCCTAGCTAGGAAGGGGTGGTAGAAACCTCCTCTTTCCAGACAAAGAGCTAGAATGTCGCATGCCCCAGGCCAAGAGGCTCACCAGACCCTCAGCCTCCTACTCCCACATCTGGGCAGTTTCTGAATTCCTTCAGCCTGAGAAGCAATGGGCTGGGGGGCAGGACATTCAGCGGAGCCCGTAATGCCACCACAACCCACCACCGGGCCTGCCCCTCCTCTACCTCCTCAGCTGTGGGAGAGGAACCCCTCATTCCCGTGACAACCAGGCTCTGCAGCTGGGGCCACCTCCCCTGATCCCGCCAGCCCTCTGATGCCAAGCCCATAGCTGGGGAGGGTGGGGAGAAGGGGGGCTGGTGAATGACTAACGCCGGAAATGGAGGTGAGTCACTGAGGGCCTGCTTTGTCCAGAGTCTCCTGCAAACAGAACATCGAGGCAGAGAGCCTGAACTGATCAGCTCTCCACTGGGACAGTGAGGGGCCCCTGCTCCTGGCCTTCCTCCCCAGCTCCCCAGGAGCCTGTTGGGGGAAAGGGTGACGTTGTTCCAGTCTGTCTGCCCAACTGGCACTGGCCCCGGGACCACACTACCACACTGCCCCCCCACCCCCACCCCATCTAATGAAAAGCCAAACAGAATGGGAGTTCAGTGCCAGGCCGAGCCAGGTGCTGAGTCTCTGGGTAGGTGACACTATTTCCCCATTGCGTGAGCTTCCAAACCCTGAGATGGTGAGAGGATTAGGGTGCCAGACAGGAAGGACAGGACCAACAGAGGTGAGGGGGTGAGGTCAGGCCCTGGGGCAGTGATGCTATGAGGCACTTGGCTCCCTGCCCAGGCACCCAGGAAACATTTATAGGCCCTGCCAGGCCCCAGACACACAGATGCTTCCTCAACCTCATTCCTACCTACTTGGAGCAGGTGCACAAGCTTCCTGCCTCTTGTGGTTTCCGTGGGTTATCTATCTAAACATCTCTGCCTTGAACCTGGAGCTGGGCCACCTTGGCTGAACAGATGGAGAGATGATCGTGAAATAACAGCACTAAAAATGATGAAAAGATAGAAATAACCCAGAGGTCCATCAGCAGATGAATGGATAAGCAAAATGTGGTGTAGACAGACTGGAATATAATTCAGCCACAGAAAGGAGTGAGATCTGGTCTCGCCCTCCAGCCATAAAAGGACAGGGTATGATTCCACTTCTATGTGGCACCCAGAGGAGCCAAATTCGTAGAGTTGGGTTATATGCCATATAGACTTCAATAAAAAAAATTCAGAGACAGAACGTAATTAGAGGTTACTAAGGCCCAAGGGAAGGGAAGAAAGGGGACATTACTGGTTAACGGCTACAGAGTTTGTGTTTAGGGTAATGGAAAATTTTTGGAACTAGCACAACACTGCGAATGCATAACATTGTGAATATAATTAATGCCACTGAATTAGCCACTTCAAAAAGTGGTCAGAATGGCCAATTTTATGATATATGTTTGAACACAATTTTAAAAATTTACAGTGTAACATGCCAGAAATCGTTTTATATTTTCAAGGGGTGAATTGTAAGATGTTTATATCCCAATAAAGCTGTTCAAAAGACACAGAGCAGGGCGCCTGGGTGGCTCAATCGGTTAAGTGTCCAACTTCGGCTCAGGTCATGATCTCACGGTCCATGGGGTCCATGGGTTCGAGCCCCGCATCAGGCTCTGTGCTGACAGCTAGCTCAGACTCTGGAGCTTGTCTTCAGATTCTGTGTCTCCCTCTCTCTCTGACCCTCCCCTGCTCACGCTATCTCTTTCTGACTCTCAAAAAGAAATGAATTTCTTTAAAACAACAACAACAACAAAAAAACCCAAAAGGCACAGAGCAGCTAACTTACGCAGGGTCCTGGGGCAGCAGGTGGTGGAGCCAGAATGGACTGAGAGTTGGGGGGTGCCTAACCCCCTAAGGGGCTGTGCATGGCTGGAATAAGCTAAGGCACATGATGCACTCAGTTTAGGGCCCGGCCCACAGTGAGCACGCAATAAATTATAATAAAGGAAAGTGAGGCAGCAGCCCCCGAGGGAAGAGGGACCCAGGTATTCCCATAAGTCTGTCCTTGTCAGTCTGATGGCCTCCAGATGGGCCCTTCTCCAGCCTCGTTCAGTGTTGTCAGCTGGGGCCCAGACACCTTCTCTAGGCCAAACCGCTTCTCAGGGCCAGGGGGAGGTGAGGAATGGACAGGCCCGGTGTCCCACCTATCACCGTCAGCCTGGGCGGTTCGGTCTGTGTGTGGTCTGGGGCCTGAGCAGTTCTGTGTCAGCGGCCAAGTTCGCGGGCAGGAAGCTGTGTCAGTGGCAGAACTGGAAGGGACCATGGGGAAGTCAAGTCCATCTCTGATCCTCAACGTCCCTTTCTCATAGATGGGGCACTGCAATTCTGAGCGGGTAAGCTGGGTAAGCTGACAACAGTGTGGGTGCCCGGGCAGGGAGGGACACAGGGGCAGTGCAGGGGGCAGGCCAGGAGCAGACCAGCAGTGGAGGGGAGGGCGCGGCTGCCGTGCGGCTACAGGGGGTGTAGACAGGAGGGGTGCTACGTAGGCAAAGGAGTGTGAAAGGAGTAGGTCTGCAGCAAGGGTGTGTAGAGGTTGGTGTGTGCATATAGGGTGTGTGCACTGGTTTGTGTGTTTGTGCGCGAGTGTGCGTGCGTGAGTGCGTGCACGTGCTTGAGCCAGTGCACGCTCAGGAAGGGCACACGGGGCTCCGGCAGGAATGTGAGACATGCAGGGAACAGCATCGGCTGACAGCTTCATGCCAAGTGGGGGAGGAGAGGAAGAGAAGCTTTCCCTGGTGGCTCTGGGAGGGAGTAGCCCAGGGCGAGGGGTCCCAAACACCTTCCCACCCTAATCCTCTGGCCAGCAGGCAGCCCCAGCTCTTCAGATGTCACGCGTGTCCCCCGGGCCCGGCCTGGCTGCCACACCCAGGGCCAGAGTCCATAACACTCCTGGGAGAGCCAACAAAGTCAGGAAAGGCAGGCAGTGCTTTCCCCGTCCCTGGCTCGACGCATGTGACGAAGGTGGCGGCACCCTTCCCGGCAAGGCCAGAATGGGCACGGAGCCTATTTGGAGGCAGAAGTTGTAGGAGGGGGCACCCCCAGAGATGAAGAAGTGGGGGATGGGAGGGGGACCTCAAGGCACGACAGAGGCAGCCCCCTGGTTGTGCCTGGTATGCCCCCGTTCAGACAGAACGGCTGTCCAGCCCTCCCCTCTGCCAGGCCAGACACCTGTGGGGACCCCCAGCTGCCAGATCCACCCGCAGCAGCCCACTCACCCTGCAGGAGACGTCCTGGGCAGGCCATGGGGGGAGCCCTCCTGTCCCTGCGGCCCTTAGTGGCGTGTGCAGGCTGGGGACGAAAGGGAGCAGGATTCTGCCCACTCAGTGCTCTGCTTGCAGGGAGGATTAGGGGCAGGGCGGGGCCATCAGGGGCACAGACAGGGGTACAGGGCTGTCAGATAAAACTCAGGATGCCCCGTTAAATCCAAATTTCAGATAAACAACAGGTCACATTTTAGTAGAAGTTTGTCCCAAATCGTTTGTGGTTTATTTGAAATTCACATGTAACCGGGCATCCTGTGTTTTATTTGGTGAGCCTCTGGGGACACCTCTAAAGGCTGGCAGGGCCTCTGTGGGGGATGGGAGTAGCAGACCGTCTCCAGCTCATAAATCCCTCGCTCATATGCTTAGACTCTTTGCCAGATGCCTGAGTTCAAATCCTCTCTCAGCTCCTTCCCAGCTTTGAACTTCTGCGAATCTCAGTTTCTCATTTGTAAAATGAGGCGGAAGATCCCACAAACCTCAGACGATTGTGGGCATTAAATGAACTAATATGTGAAAAGCGCTCGGCGTAGTGTTATCAAGGTGTTAATTAGTGTTCCTTAATTCTGGCAATAAAGAGCCATCATTGAAAACCAGGCTTTGCCGGCTGCCTCTTCATCCTGTGGGCCTTGGCACAAGGTGACTTCACCGCCTCCACCCAGTAGGCACCAGTGAGGACAGCAGCAACACCTTCCCCCTCCTGCCCCCACCCTCAGGGTGCCAAGGATTAAGTAGGTTCTGGACTGATGCAAGCTCATCACTATGTCTGGCCTTAGTCGCAGGTGCTCACTGAGCTCAAGTTCTCTCCAGCTATTCCCTGGCTTTCTGGGAACAGGCTAAGCCTGCAGCCCCTGGTGGTGGAGGGGGGATGGTGAAGGGGGAAGGGGACAAGAGAAGGACTCAGGCTCCACAGGTGATTCGCATTGGGTGTTCCCCCCACGATGGCCTGAAAAGCCTTTTCTTTTCCTTGGGCTTCTCGGAGCCTTTGACCTCCAAGCCACTCCCTGCCCCGGTCTCTCTCGAGGGGACCTGAAATAAAACCTGTTCTCTGTTAGCCTAAGGGATGTGGCCTTGGCCATGACAGGGGGCCATCTCAGGAGGAGCCGGAGTTGCCGTGGTAGGGGAAGGTACCTAGTTGCCGGGCCTAGGCCTTGATCACCTGAAGGGCCAGGCCCCAGGACACCCAGGTCTAGTCTCCACCCTGTCCCTGGAGTCAGTAAGGCCCAGGGAGCCTGCATGCCCCAGAAACTGGACATTCCTTTCTTGGCAGTCACTCAGCAGGACAGGGCAGTGGTGGGAAGGAAGGACGGCTCAGGTGACATTGTGACACCCACATAGTTCCTGGTGGCGTCACGATGACAGGATGCCTTGAGGTCCCGTGTGGCTTTACTCAGCCACTGAGTGCTGAGTCCTGGGCTCAGCCGTAATGACTTGTCTTCAGGTGTCTCTGGCTACTAAACCGTGTGCTCCCTGAGGGCAAAGTGCTGTGTTATTCATCTCCGGAGCCCTGGTCCCTGGCACAGCGCCGTGGCACACTGATAGGGCCAAGCAAACGCGTGGGGAATGAAGCAGGCGGGTATGCAGGGGCATTACCCCAGCCCTCCCGGCAGCCACAACCCCTGTGGGTGGGTGACTCCCAGAACTGCTTCTCTGGCCCAACACCAGCCCTGGATGTTTCTCGGTGGCACCTCACCTCCCCATGGCCCTCCTCCTCTGCCCAAGGCACCGCTGCTCCTGAGCCCAAAGAATGACACCACCACTCACCAGAGACACCTTTCAGATCCCACCGTCCGCAGAGCCCAGCCTAGTTCAGCCCCTCAGTGGTTCTGGAACCACATTTGGGCTGCACCGGCCCAAGTCTGAGTACCACCATGGCTTGACCAACTGATTCCTCAGCCTCCCTCCTCTGGGTCTCCCCGATTCACCCCTGCCTTTGTACAATGTGCCCCTACCCTGCACAAGCTCTCCCTCCCTCCTTCTGCCTCAGACCCTCTGGGGCTCCTGCTGGCCTTTAACAGGAGAGGCTTTGAGGATGTGGCCCCCACCTGCCACTCCCCTGGGCCTCCCTCCAGTCTCCCTCCAGCTCTGGGATGCAGGCGGGGCTCTAGCTGGCTCCCCAGCATTTGACCTGCCCTCTCCCTTCCTAGTCTTCTTTCTCTGCCTCCTTGCTGAGGCCTCAGCTCTCTAAAGGGCCAGAACTGTGTCTATCTTGTTTGTCGCTGAATCCCGGGACAGGGCATACCATAGGCACCCAATACATGTCTGCTGGATGCATGAATGATTGGGCAGGCGAGCAACGATCGCGTGTCTTAGTCTCCTTGAGGAGAGTGCCAGGCTCGCGCAGACATAGTCAACGCTCTCAGTCAATTCAGATCGAATGAGCGACAGGAGGCAGAGTAAGAACAAGTGAGGCAGCGTCAAAAAGAAGGCAAGACTGGCAATCGGAGCCCCTGAATTCTGCCCCAAGATTCACACTGATCTCCTGGGCAGCTCTGCCCTGTTCCCCCAGCCCCAGCCCCACCTTTCCATCATTAAGTATTTAATAACAGCACTTCCAATACACCACTCAGTTTCTCGGTACTTTACATTTTATAAAATATGCGCGCGCGCGCACACACACACACACACACACACACACACACACACACCCCTCATTCAAGCCAGTCAGTCACACTTTGCTCAGACTCTGAGAGGGTACCAGGGGCAGTGCGGCTGGGTGCAGCCACCATGCTAGCCTTTGCCCTTAACAAGCTGCGCGGTCATCGACAAATTCTTTGACTTCTCCGCATCGGTTTTCTCCTCTGTGAAATGGGAATTATACCTGGGACCTCTCAGGAGGGTGAGGAAAATTGAACGATATTACCTATGTAGCTGCCCAGGGGCAGGCCAGTCTCTGGGAGATGCTTACTAAGCCACAGCTACATTCCTTCCCTGCAGTGACTTCCCCCAAACCTGAGACAGGAACTCTGCCCTTCTGACTCCAAGGGGAGCATTCTCACCAGTTAGACCAGTCCTACCAGTGCTATGTGGCCTCCGCAACCCCTGTGGGGGCTGCAGGGTTGGAGGGCTGGCTTGAGAGGCCTGCCTCTTCCACAGCTCCCCTGCCGTCCTAAGGGCGGCCAAGAACCCAGGATGCCCTGGGGCGCCCGCAGACCCTAGAGGGCATAGGGGGTTGGGGAGGCGAGTGAGGGACACCCCGAACCTGTCTCTCCCACTCTATTTTCCAGGTCCTCGGGGACCCGCGCGTAGACGCCCATTCCGGCACGCCCCGCGGGCGCCTCCTGCTGGGAAGCAAAGGCCACCCGGGCGCCTCGCTCTTCCCGGGAACGTCGGGGGACCCCAGGTACGACCCCCCCGCCGGAACGGTGCTGCCATTCCGACCCTTGCCTGACTCCGCACCACCCCTCGCAGCTGGCAAGCCCACCCTGGCCCTCCCAGGCAGGCTCCGGGG
>NW_027533264.1:1405129-1409556 GCF_008692635.1 Crocuta crocuta
GTCTCTCCAGTCCGCCTCCCCATTCTCTTCCCAGTCCTCGGATCCCGGCAGCACCGGTGATGGGAGCCCCTGTTGGGGGGAGGGGGCGGCCGAGGCGGTGAGGATTGCCCTCTGGCACAGTCTCTCCGTTCTCTGGACCCTGACTCGTGTGGGCTCAGGACCCCTCCCGCTTCATCTTCCCCTTCCCTGTCCCGCAGGAGGCCTCAGAAGGGAGCCAGACTGGGGGGACCAAATCTGCGGGGCGGCTCGTCCTGGGCCAAGGGTCCTCGGGCCGGCCCGGAAAGCCGAGGGAACCCCAGGAGCAGAGCCAAGCTGGAGGGCAGCCCCAGCTGGAGGGGTGGGGGAACGGGAAGTGGTGGTTGGGGGTAGGAAGGCTCTGGCTCTGATGTCATAGGATTAACCCTCTCGGCGTCAGGTGCCAGCCCCTCAGTGGCAGAAGTCTCAAAGCTGACCGGTCTGGGGAAGATGAGGTGGCACTAAGTCATCAGAATCCCCCCCAGAACTCCGGTGCTGGGTTCGAGGCTTTGAAGGATTGGCGTCCCAGTAGGCGTTCGATTGCCCGGAGACGGCCGCCGCACCAGATGTCCGTGACATCAACCCGTGGGTGACCGTCTCACTCTGTTTGAAACCATCAGAATATTTGCGCTTCAAGGGTGGGATGGCAGGAGACTAATTATTTTAACGTTGTCTGCAGAAATTACCCTAAATTGGGTGCGGAGAGCTGGGAGCACACCGCCACTCGGCGGCAGCCAAGAGCGTGGCATCTTGAAGGGAAAGCTTAGTTTCTCAAGACCTAGATTTGCCACCTACTTGCTCTAGCCCATTCCCAGATACCCTCGACCCAAAGATTTGGCATACTGGTTTGGATACCCATCCCTGTCTGGATATTCTTTTTGTACTTTTGATCCTGCAATTCCTTCCTCCAGGAATTACTTTCCTCATTCTTCTCCTGGCTTACACTTAGGTTTTCCAAAACTCAGCTCCAATGCTCCTCCTCCTGAACCCCAGAATCCTCTCTTCTTCCAGGAGATAACTCCTTTTATTATCCCCAGCGCCTGGAGGGGTCTAATGAGCTGAATTGGGTCGCTCGGATTTGCAGGACAGACACAGTTTTCCACCAGGGGGCGCGAGGACTCGGCGTCATTTTACTACGTCCACCAGGTGGCGCTGCCTCCCGCCTCTGGCCCTCCAAGGTGGGGGAGCCAGCCGGCGGATTCGCCTCTACTGATTGGGAGAGCCACAGCCAAACTATTTGCATAATCTTGAAAGGACCACGCTGAGTGGTTGAAGTATACAAGCAGAAGATGAAACGAGCCCTCTCATTGGCTTAAATTCCCCCCAGCGTCCACATCCCGGTCAGATTGGGCCCGGAGGTCAGTCGGAAGCCTCCGGCTAGAGGCAAGGCAGGACCTAAGTCCGCGTATTAGGCGCAGCAGGGTGAGTGCCAGCTGGCCAGGCGGCAGGGGTGGGGGACCCCCGGGCAGAATAAGTAGAGGACCAAGGTGGGGAGACTGTTGGCCCCGCCCTGACTCCTCTTGGCTTGCCCATTCTCCGGTCTAGGAGTTGGAAATGTGCGTCTAGAGAGGGACAACGGCTCTGGGCACCTGCCTCCGCTCACCCACCGAGGTCCTATCCGCCCGCCCTGGCCCCCGCCCATGCTGCCCTGGGGTAGGAAAAGGAGTCTCAGCTGCAGCTTCTGACCGCCCGGAGTACCTCGCTCAGGTCTAGAGCTTAGTTTGCCCCTCTGGAAAGTGGACCGGTGGCTCACGGAGGTGCGTGCCAGGGTGGACCGTGGAGGTCCGCTCATACGGAGGCTTGTTATTGTAGAGTCGCTCAAAAGTAGGTTCCCAAGGTTCGGAGCCGCGCGGTATGGGTACCGAGAATGAAAGCCCAGAACCGGACTGCCGGAAGCAGTTCCAGGCCGCAGTCAGTGTCATTCAGAACCTGCCTAAGAATGGTGAGGGCACTGGGGACCTGCACTTGGGGGTCAAGAAGATTGGGGTCTGCCTCCCAGGAGGCTCTGATCCTTATAGTTTTTGCAGATAAGTCCCTGCCTGGGCCGCCCTGGGGATCTCCTCTGCCTCCTGTCCCTGTCCAAGCTGGGTGGGACCCCTCACCATCTCTGCACATTCCAAGGGTGGGTGGTTCTCCCCCCACTTCCATTCTCTTGGAGCTGGGGGTGATCCAATGCCTTCCACCCCCTGCCCAGGCTCTTACCGCCCCTCCTATGAAGAAATGCTGAGATTTTATAGCTACTACAAGCAAGCTACCATGGGGCCCTGCCTGGTCCCCCGGCCTGGGTTCTGGGACCCAATTGGACGATATAAGTGGTGAGCCCCCTACCCACACGGCAAACAAGCCTCAGCTGTCAATCTGCCTCTCACAGCTCTCTGCGCCCCCCCTTCCCCCCTAGGGATGCCTGGAACAGCCTAGGGAAGATGAGCAGAGAGGAAGCCATGTCTGCCTACATCAGTGAGATGAAGCTGGTGGCACAGAAGGTAGGGAGAGGCTGCAGGTTTCTTTCCATCCCCAAGGTCCCAGCAGGTGGCCTATCTTCTGCCCTTCCAGGGCTGACCCCCATTCTGTGTCCTGCACATTGACACCCCTGTGGGAATTACTACCTTCATGCCATCTCTCTAACCCTGCTTGTCTCTGGTCCCTGACTGCGACCCAGTTCAAGTGGGATAGAACGACAGTGACCCCCTCCCCCACAGGTGATCGACACAGTGCCCCTGGGCGAGGTGGCAGAGGACATGTTTGCTTACTTCGAGCCCCTGTACCAGGTGATCCCTGATATGCCACGGCCCCCGGAAACCTTCCTGAGAAGGGTCACAGGTCAGGCCCCCAGGTCTGGAGCTCAAGTGCCGAGTGAACTTTCTGAGGTCCAGGCGGAGGGGGCTGCTCAGTTGGAGGGGGATTTGGGGGCAGAGGGCTCCAGGTGACATCCCCATAGACACCCCAGCCAGTGGTGCTGATGGAGTGGGTCTCGGGCAGAGCCCATGGCTCGTGAGGAGCAGGGGCTAATCTCACTGGGAAGCACCAGCCTCTTCCCAGCCCCACCTCTCGGTGCTCTGTCTCGGCAGGCTGGAAAGAGCAGGCACCGAATGGAGGGGCTGGGGCTGCCCCAGAGTTTCCCTGCCTCCCCCGGGAGCCAGCAGTCCCAAATCCAGGTCAGTGCCTGGGTGGAGGGACAAAGAGCCAAACCCGGAGGGTGGGTGGGGTGGGCAAGGGGAGAAGGCTGGATGGCACACCTCCTGCCCACGGACACTGAGACTTCCTGCATCGCAAAGGCCAGGGGGCAGGTTCTGGGATTCTGTTTCCAGGACCTCACTTCTGGGGCCCATCTACGCCTCCTGTGGCCTTATCTCTAGTGTTCCCACAGCAGGTGCCTCTGGCTCCTTGAACACCCCTCTCCTTTTTCCATAGCCTCCCTCTTGTCTCTAATGTTACTTGTCCCCTCCCCCAGAGTCCCAGCCACCTAGGGACCTGGACTCAGAGGTTTTCTGTGATTCCCTGGAGCAGCTGGAGCCCGAGCTGGTGAGACCACCCCTCACTCCCTGCCTTCCGTGCCCCACGGTGCCCTGGCGGCCCCCCTCCCACCCTTGGATCCTGTGACTTGTCTCAGCAGGTCTGGACAGAGCAGAGGGGAGCCCCTGGGGGAGAGCCTGAGTCCAGAAACAGCTCCCTGCTCCCTGCAGAGAAAGGTGAGCCCCTGTCCGAAGCTTCACCCACTTCCGCCATTCCCTGTGACTCTGGTGCCGCCTTCTTGGGGCCCAGGTGAAAGTCCAGCACCAGGCACTTGCCACACAGCCAGACATCACCCTAGATGGGCAAAGTCCCTGCCCGGCCTCTCATTTGGGACTCTCAAAGGACAATGGTTTCTGTCCGGTCCCCATCTAGCATTTCCATACGTGCCACGTCCCTGTAAGGGCACTTTCATAAATATTATCTCCTTTATTCCTCTGAGTAAGCAGCCCTGTGAAGGTGATGACATTTCCCCCTAACTGTCGGATGACAAAAATGAGGCTCAGAGAAGCTTCTGACTTGGCCAAAGTCACACAGCTGAGTGGCAATGCTGGGATTCAAGCCCCTGGCAGCCAATTACTCAGCCACACGGATGGACTTTAGAGAAGTCACATGTGGTACAAGGGACTGCGCTCCCTGATGACTTTTCCCCAGACCTGCCCCAGCCTGCCACCACCCTGTCCCTAGCCGAGTTGCCTCCTGAGTCCCCTTCCCTGTGTGTCTGTGCTCTGCAGAGGGCAGCCCGCTGGGGCCCCAGGAATTGGACACGTGGCTGGTGGGGACAGTTCACGCGCTGCAGGAGAGCATGCGAGATGTGCAGGGTAGACTGCAGAACCTGGAGGGCAGGCCCCGCCTCCTCGAGCAGGTGAGCCGCCCCCCACCCCCCACCCCTGACCCCCAGG
>NW_027533264.1:1409651-1412905 GCF_008692635.1 Crocuta crocuta
CCCCCCCCCCCCGCATCTCTGCCTCCTTCAGAGTGGTGTGGCGGTGTGGCTCATGATGCAGACAGGCCAGGCAGGGGGGCTGCAGCGCCTCCACCCTGGAAGGGAGAATGGGAAAGGCGCTCCTTTCCTGCTCTTACTTCCCGGCTGGAAGAGACACTGAACACGAGGACTAATTCCAACAGGTTGGAAGGCCAGGGTGTGCCTGCTCTTGGCACTGGGGCCGGGGGTCCCTGTTGCCAGATTTAGGGTTCGCTCCCGAATGATTCAGCCCTTGCACCCCTCACACCCTCCCCTCTACTCCTAGATCTGCTCGGCCCTTACACCTCTGCTCCTGAGCTCCTGCAGAATCAGTCGCTGCCACCATTCTCGGAGCCCCAGCTGAGTGGCAGACGCCTACTCCCCGTATCTCATTTAATCCGCACAACCCTGGGAATTTGTTTTGCTTTTATCATTTCCCATTTACAGAAGAGGAAACCAAGTCTCTGAGAGGCTGGGTAATTCACCTGAGAGCTCACAGCCCAGAGGAACCTCACAGAGCTGCTATGAGGCTTAGATGAGATAGTGCCCATCACACAGAAAGGCCTTCTCCAATGGGCTTCATTGTTACTATTACTATTAGTATTAACATCCCGTGATGGAGCTGCGAGCAGCCTCAGATCTTCCTCCAGAGCTGGGACTCCCTACTGACGGAGTAGGTCTGTTCTTGAGAAGCCTGGGGTGGTGGGGCCAGGAAACAGCTGAATTGCTAGGCATGGGGATCACGTGGGTGACCCGAACTCCCTTGACACTGTGGGTGTCCGCCAGGGTGGCAGGAATTCCCTCGGACCCACCTTTCAACGCCCACCCCCACAAGGCTTTATTTATTGATTTTACTTTTAACTCATATGATGAAGAGTTTAAAAGATTTCCGCCCTGAAACAGCTGGTTTTCCATCTCTAAAAATAAGAACACTCCACTACCTAGCCCGGACGACAACATGTTAGCACACACTTCAATATCGTCATGTCCCCAGTCCAAAGCGAAATGTCCCCAGCTGTCCCGAAATTGCCTTTTCCGGCTGCTCTGTCTGTCCAGACTGGGCACACGTGCTGTATTTGGCTTCTCTGTCCTTTAAGACTCCTTTAATCCAGACCATGGCTTTCTCCTTGCTACCGACTTACTGAGACAGGGCCAGTGGTCCAGTAGAAGGTTCCTTTCTGGGTCTCTCTGATGACATCCTCCTGGCTAGTTTCCATGACCAGAGTATGTCAGATGTGACATTCTTCACATCAGCGGGCATGTATCTGAATGTCCCGCCGTTAATGATTCTAGCGTGGATGTAGAAGGGGTGACAGTATGATGTCACTACTGTTAAGTCATGTTTTCCTCTTGCCAGCCAGGGCATGTCCTGCTCCCCATGACCTCCAGTTGCCACGTGATTTTTGACACAATTAATGGATAAGCCTTGCCTGGATCAGTCATTTATTTGGGAAAAAGAAATGTTGACTTTTAAATTCTCTGATTCCTTTAACATTGATGAGAGCGATACTTTTCTAGAGAGTTCCATTTAGGATTTCCCTGATACAGTGCCTTATGGAAAGGCAGAGTAAATGCTTCATTCATTCTCTTTAATTACCTGTTTTAAAGTAAGGATTCATTGAACAGCCACCTCAGCAGTGACAAATTTCCAACTTTCTCTTCCAGAAAGTTAGTCCATTAGGGACAAATGGATTTTAAAGATTCAGTATCTCAATCAACTGAAATTATTCTTTGTGATGCTTAGACTGTCTCACAATTTTGGTCAATGGAGGCTCTTTGAAGCTGGGCCCTGTGTTCTTATAACATGACCTCCTTAATCTTTAAAAGCTTTCTTGTTTTCTGGTACAAAATGTCCCACATTCACCTCTACCTTCCCTGCTCTGGACCTGGAATTAGCCACTTCTCCAAGGAGCCCTGACTCCTTTTAGCAGACATTGATATTTAGAAGCTAAAATCTGAGCACCATTTGAAATATATGGCACATCCTTTATCATATTGGGTGTTCAGGCCACACCAACGGGGCCACTGCTTTGTGGCCCAGTAGGAACCACCTAGGAGCCAGTCTCTCCACCGGGCAGCCCCAACCCCACCCCCCGCACCCCGGGACTGCCCTGGGAGGACGATGCGGGAGGACACTGGAGGCGAGCTGTCAGGGACACACTGGGAACCTCAGGAGCCTTTCCCTTCTAGTGGTGCAGATTCTAGTGGAAGGAGGCCTTCCCGGCCTCAGTTCTTAAGATCTTAGGGAGGCGCAAGCTCCCAGTTAGGTCAGCTCGGGAAGCAGGTGCCCAAGGAATTGCCGGGTCTGTGCTGAAGCCTGGGCCGGCCCCTGACTCCCTCCCTCTCGGCAGCAGAGGACCCCACCCAGTGCCCGGCCATGGCCCCTCAGGCTCTCAGGTCCCACGCTGCTCTTCTTCCTCCTGTGGCCCTTCATCGTCCAGTGGCTCTTCCGACAGTTCCGGACCCAGAAGAGGTGACTCTCGGTGGAGGGGTCTGTAGCCAACTGAGGTGGCTATGAGCTCCCTGTCCTGCTGTGCCCTGAGCCTTTCTAGGGTTTAGGAGAACAGCATTAACTCTGTCCCCCCACCACTCAGGGTTTGCCTTTGCACCGCTCCCTTATTGCGGGGGCCATTTAAGAGCCCATCCTTCCCCGCGGCTTCACATGGACACCTCCTCTCCCGCCCAAACACCCAGGCTCCCTGGTGAAGGTGCAAGAGTGGTGCACGTCTCCGGTTCAGAGTTGGCCGTGACTCGGGGGCGGGGCTGCCGGGTCTCAGCCTCCGCCCTCTGGGTCACCTGACTCTTCTCCCACCCCAGCCTCTCCCGGTGGAGGCCCAGCTCTTGGGCAAGTTGGGACTTGGGCCGGGGCCTGGAAGAATGATTGGCTGAGAGGCTGTGGGAGGGAGGCCAGGAGGCCCGGCCGAGTTGGGGGGAGGGGAGTGCCTGGCTCCCTCCCTCTGCACACACACACACTCAGGACGTCTTCACGGAAGATTCACTAACAAATGTTTCACTAAATAAAATAAGACCTTGACCTTCTGCCTTCTGGGTCCCCACGGAGCGAGGCGGGAAGACGGGTCCGGGCGCGCAAGGCACAAGTCTCTTCCCTGCCCCTCCCCCAGTGTCCCCGAGGATGGTCCCGAGAGGCCGGAGGTTTTCCCTCCTCCCGGGGCAGGAGAGGGGAGCAGTGGGGCCCTGGGCCCGGAGAGGGCGGGGGCGGGGGCGGGCAGGGGAGG
>NW_027533264.1:1412933-1444446 GCF_008692635.1 Crocuta crocuta
GTCGGAGGCGGGGGGGGGGCCTGCTGAGCTGGGGGTGATGGTAGGAGGGGAAGCCGGCGCCCGGGCCCAAGGGCGTCTGTTCGCTGTCCCGTGCGCGGGCCGCAAGGAAGGGGTCTCGGGCCCATGGCCCCGGAAGTGCCCACCGTCCGCTTCCCCCTCCTCATCTGCTCGTTCCCGGTGCCCCCGCCCGTGACCTCTGCTCTCGAGCTTTCCCAGGGAACTTTCTGGAAGGCCAAGACCCAGCAGGAGCCTAGTTCCAACCCCGCCCTGAGGAGTGGGGGCGGGCCGTGCGCTGGGAGCCCCCATTGGGGTGGGCAGAGCGCCCGCGTGGGCACAGAGCTGCGGGTGCCGCCGGGTGCTCGGGCCGAACTTCTTTTTCTCACCGCCGGGTGGCCTTGGCCTCCTTTAGGTCTTCGACAGCCCTGTTGTCCCCACCCCTACCCCCTGGGGCCGCCCTGGCTCTAGCAGTGACTCGTATTCGGTGGGGAACCCACCACCCCGAGTGCCTCCTAGTGCTGGCCCCTGAGAGGCCACTGGCCAGGGTCCCCAATTGCAGAGGGCCACAGCTGCCACCGCCTGGCCCCCAGGACCTTCCTGCCCTGGGTGAGGAAGAGGCAGTTCTGAAGGCTCCTTCTTGGAGACTCTTAAATTCCTAAGTTCCCTCTATCAGCCTCTGGCCTTGACCACTGCCCAAGGCTGGGTATCATTCGGCCCACTGGAAGCCTCAGTCACTCTGACTAGTCCTTCTTTCAAGATGGGAAGGGTGTCCCTCAAGACAGACACACAGGCCCTGGCGCTCCAAGGTCCAGCCCAGGGTCACAAACAGAGGTTGAATAAACCCTTGTGCGAAGGATGGACAACAGCAGGGTAGGGGGAGAGGCACCAAAGCGGTGCTGGGGATGCAGACATGGGCACCCAACTGGCTGTGTGACTTGGGCAAGATTCTTAACTGCTCTGAACCTGGGTTGCCTTCTATGTAAAATAAGGACTGGGCAGTCCTAGAGTTTAAATGACCAGGACATGGAAAATGCCTGGCAGTGGGTTCAAACTCCATTAACATCAAGGTGTCTGGCCTCTTGTTTGACAGAATTCTAGAATTCTGTAACCTATCCATCTGCCCACGCCTCCCCACATATGACAAACGAGCCCTGTCCAGTAAACTGAGGCTGGCTGGGCTCAGCTGTACCTTTCAATCCTCCTGAAAGAGAGTACCCAGGAGTCCTCTGGAGTCTGAAAAGGTAACAATACAGGTCTCTGACTCCCACTCAAGTTCTTTGAGAAAACCCTTTCCTTGGGGAGCTCTCGGCCTGAGGGGCAGTTCTTGATCACAGGGAGTCAGTCTCCTGCAGGACTGATGAAGGGGCACAAAGAAGGGCAGGCTTTTCAGATGCACCTGAATTCTTGGGAGCTCAGGGCCCAGGGTGGGCAATTTCAAAACATCTGGTTGTGCCCGGGAGGCAGTCTTGCCTCCCCTTTGCGGCGTACCCATCACCACCTGCCACGGGACCACTACTGAGTTCCCGGACAAGTCCTCTTTCTTTGGACACATGCATGCTCTTTATAGGATGCCCGTCTTCAGGCTACTCAGCCTGAAAACACTTCATCCTTTGGAGACCGCCAAGAAGACGCCTTGCCCACGAATCCGGTCAGTAATTCCCAACTCCGGAGCAGGTTGGCTCAAAAGCTCCTCCCACAATTTTCTTCACTTGCCATTTTGGCTCACTGTGGTTTAATGGGCCTCTCTACGCTGTCCATGAGCAGCAAGGACATTTCATTCATCATAACAAGTGTTTGTTAAATGAAGAAATGAGGGCCTTAATTAGACTGAAGCTGTTGGAAATGGAAAGGAACTAAATCCAAAGTTCTTGAGAAAAAAGAATTTTGTTTATGAAAAAAAAAGGACATGGGGGTCACAAAGACCTTCATTCTAGCAAGAATTGCCACTTAATTGTCATGTGACCTTGGACAAGTCACTTCATTTCTGAGTCCTAGCGATTTCTTATCTCTGAAACGGAGACAGTCATTCCTATCCTGCCTAATTCATGGGTCTGTGGTGAGGTCAGATGGTTCTGTGTGCAAAAACAATGTTCCATGTCGAACGTTAAGACATTACTATTAAGGAAGAAATAGTAAGAATAGGTCACTCACTGGGTGTGTGGCAAGAGGGAGATGCTGCGATCATGCGGACATTTTAGGCCTAAAGGATTAGAGCGGAGAGTTTGGGCTACTCCAGGGCCCTGTCCTCTCGGCCAGATCTTGGAATCTGGAGAATTTTCTTGAGACTGTGTCAGCCTCCCTCCTCCATGAGTCTGTCCTACAGTCCCAGGCCAGAAACCCCCTGTTCCCATTTCTGGGCAAGACTTCCTTGGGGAAGCCTCTGGCTGTGTTCCCTCCCAGTGCTGCCCAGCGCCCACTGATGAGGAAGGGCCTCTGCGGAGAGTACCGCTTCTCTCTCGGCTAGCCAGGGTTGATTAGTTAAACTCCGGATTAATTCTGAGCCCCATCCATCCCCCCCGAATCGAGGCCCACCAACTGGCCCAGAGAGCCTTGTCCGGCCTCAGGAAATGTTCCCGGTCGGCTCGGAAGTGAAAAACCCATGTCGGCACCAGGAGGCCATTTTCTTTGACAGAAGCCAAGGCCAAGGCCCCGGGGCTAGGCCTTCCCGCCCCGGGATCTCCCCGGAGCCTCGGATGCACACCCCACGCTTCCCGGATCCCCGCCCAGAAGAGAGGCTCCATCACGGCCCACCGTTTTGCACCGGTCCTGGGCGGCGGCGGCCTTGAAGGACTAGGCCTGGACTGGGACTCGGCCAATTTCGCCCAGCGTCTCAAAGACAGTCCGAGGGTGGAAGTCACCCGGGACTCGAACCTGCCTTCTCATCCTCCGAGGCCTAGTCCGAGGTTGCTGCGCTAATGCAGTCACACTGTCCCTTTAAGACGGCACTTTTTATTCTTCATTTGTTTACTTCTTCATACGCTTTTCGTTTTTTTACAATGTGTTCACAAGATCCTTCCGCAAATGTCGGTCCCAGGCACTAACCACACGCACCTTGAAGACATTCCTGCAATCTTAACAATCCAGAGTTATTGGCTGTAGGCCAGTATCTCTCTTTATGGGGTTTAATCCTTTTACACTTTAGGGACTACTTTTTAGGAATGAACCATTTTTGCTTTAGCTAACAAATGTTTATGACCTTCAGAACCCTTCCGCTGAGGACAGAATACGATAATAGCCTTTAAAACGCACCTTTTCATAAAAATATTCTGTGTAGGCCCTCAGAGGCTATCGAATCTTCTCGTATTCCTGAAGCAGAATGGTATGGTCCAAAGCCCGCCCCATCTTCCCTGCGATTGGCTTTCCTTCTTTGGCGAGACTTGTGACTCCTGACCAATGGTCACTCACGTTTCTTTAGCGAGGGATATGCGATGGAAGGAGGCGGCCTGAAAGTCGCCCCCTACGCGTTCTGGGATTGGCTACGTCGCACGGCGCGCGGGGATGGCGGGCCTGAAGGATGGAAACTACGACTCCCAGCTTTCTGAGAAGGGGACTCCGTTACGCATGCGCATGGGCGGGGCAGAGTGGCTTCTATATAAAAGGGGCGCAGAGGGCTGGGAGGCAGCAGTTGGAAGTTGGCAGGTGGAGAGGCAGGTTGGGAGGGGAAGTCGGGGGAGGAGGCGGAAGAGTTGCTGTCGGAAGGGGGAGGAGGGAGGGAGGAAAAGAGGAGGAGGCGGTGGAGATCTGAGCTGAGCCGAGCATCGAGCCAAAGGGGAGATGAGTTTGTCTGTCCTCGGCTGAGGCTCCGGCCGGGCCTAGGGAACTGGGAGCTCGGGTTGGAGCGACACCCGTGGAAGTGGGAGGAGGTGGCTCTGGGACTTTAACCCCTTGTGGGCTCTGCGGCAGGGGATTTAACCCTTTGTGGATTCGGCCCCTCGGAGGCAGCGTCATCGGGTAGTTTTAACCCCTTCGGGGCTGGGTTTAACCCGTTGGACTTTACCTCATCTCCTTGCCCACCAACTCCTCGATCGTGGGGGCGCTCTGCGGGGGACGTTTGAGGTCCACCCCCTTTGCACATTACGTCCTGTTACTGCTGCTGCACCCCCGTGGACCCGCTAGCTGGACGCGCTGTGGGCACTTAACCCTTTATTGTCTTGAGCGCTCACAAGTTGCAATTGGAGTTTGTTGACAGAAGGACTGGCTAAAGACGTCACTGCAGGAATTACAGACCGAAGAGGACTCTGCTGGACATTTTTTAAAAGAAAAGAAAAAACCTCTTTTTTTCCTTAAGGACTTACAGCCAAAAATTTTCAAACTTCGAGAAGAGGACTCTATTAGCCATGGCCGAGCCACTCTTGTCAGAATACCAGCACCAGCCTCAAACTAGCAACTGTACAGGTGCTGTGGTTGTTCTTGAAGAGCGGAACCCCGATCGCCCCCCAGGCGCGGAGGAGCGGGTGCCCGAGGAGGACAGTAGGTGGCAATCGAGAGCGTCCCTCGAGTCGGATGGCCGTCCGGGGCAGGAGGGGGAAGGGAGCTTGGAGCCCCAGCCGCCTCCCCTGCACACCCCGGTCCGTCCAGAACCCAACTGCCCGGAAGCAAGCGAGAAGGGCCAGAATAGGGATGACTTGTCCGCTGGCGGAGCCCCCCTGCCGGCAGCTGGGGGAGAACCCAGGCCCGAGGCCGAGCCGCTCGCACAGCCGTGTCATGACTCCGAGGCCAACAAGTTGGGGGCTCCTGCTGCAGGGGGCGAGGAGTCGTGGGGACAGCAGCAGAGGCAGCTGGGCAAGAAAAAACACAGGAGACGTCCCTCCAAGAAGAAGCGGCACTGGAAACCGTACTACAAGCTGACCTGGGAGGAGAAGAAAAAGTTCGACGAGAAACAGAGCCTGCGAGCTTCCAGGATTCGAGCCGAGATGTTCGCTAAGGGCCAGCCTGTCGCACCCTACAACACCACGCAGTTCCTCATGGATGATCACGACCAGGAGGAGCCGGATCTCAAAACCGGTCTCTATCCCAAGCGGGCCGCTGCCAAATCCGACGACACCAGCGATGAGGACTTCATGGAAGAAGCGGGCGAGGAGGATGGGGGCAGCGACGGGATGGGAGGAGACGGCAGCGAGTTTCTGCAGCGGGACTTCTCGGAGACGTACGAGCGGTACCACGCGGAGAGTCTGCAGAACATGAGCAAGCAGGAGCTCATCAAGGAGTACCTGGAGCTGGAGAAGTGCCTCTCGCGCATGGAGGACGAGAATAACCGGCTCCGGCTGGAGAGCAAGCGGCTGGGCGGCGACGACGCGCGTGTGCGGGAGCTGGAGCTGGAGCTGGACCGGCTGCGCGCCGAGAACCACCAGCTGCTGACGGAGAACGAACTGCATCGGCAGCAGGAGCGAGCGCCTCTGTCCAAGTTTGGCGACTAGACTGAAACTTTTGGGGGGGAGGGGGCACAGGGGACTTTTTACAGTGATGGAATGTAACATTATACACATGTGTATATAAGACAGTGGACCTTTTTATGACATAATCAGAAGAGAAAATAATCCCCCCGGCTTTGGTTGGTTTGGTAAATTTAGCTATGATGTAGCTTGCGTGCTTTTCTCCTGTTCTTTAATTATGTGAAACTGAAGGGTTGCTTTTCTTGTTTTCCTTTTTAGGTTTGTTTGTTTTTTTAATGTGTAAGTAACTTGACCAAGTTTTAATGCATTTTTCTGTTAAGAATCCCCTCCTTAAACGGAGCTATAAGGTGGCCAAATCTGAAAACCATTAAATTCATTCTAGTTATAATAAATTTAATATTTGTAAATGTAACATAGTTTCAGTGTGATTTCTGGAGCTAATTCAAAATAGTGCTGATTTATTTTAAGTGATTGCATTGTGGGGGGGGGTAAAGAAATTATTAGTTTGCAGAAAACAGTCTTTAATGGGACAGTTTTCAATTTGCCGATTTTTCCCCTGAATGGGTTTTAGTGTGCTACAAAATAAGAGTTCAGGCAAAATATAAAGATCTGATTCCGTTCAATACTTAAGTGTGCTTGCTTTCTAGTGCCTTGGTTTCTCTTTTTTTGATGCTGGAAAATAATCCAGTGTTGGTGTTTGGGGAGCAGAAAGTGGCTACAATCAAAAGCTTAAAATTTAATTCTGCTTCTCAACAGCCAACCTGATTTGGTAGTTTGGTGGGCTGGACAAATGACAGTCTCATTTCATTCTTCCAAATAGGTCTTTAGCAGCCTGAAGAAGTTCCTGGATGTCTGAAAGAGGCTCTTGGTAAACCCCTTGCTTTTTTAGTGCAAGCGGTGGTTGGATAAACGTGTGGCAGTTCTTTGTTGAGATGTTTCGAGGTAGGGAATATCGGATTTATAGAGGAAATGGCTGTTTGGGGCATTCCAAGGACTTACCCTAATTATCTACTACTTAGGCGCTCCCTATACTAAAAAAAGGAACAGGAGCTGTCCACCTTTTCATGAGGGTCAAGCCAAAATTAGAAATGGCCCCTCACTGCAAATGAAATGTAAAGCTTCTGGTTGAGGAGCTAAATTAAGTCCTTATGGGCCCGAGTGGGAACACTGCACATTCCTTGTGCAGTCACTATTCTCAGTCTCCTAATAGCTGCTTGGGTTCTTGAGTAGTTCTGTTCTTGAAAATGCAGGGAGGCCCTCAGAGTTAATTGCTGCCCGCAAATCAAAATAGTAAGAAATGAGGATTGTTGGCAGTCTCTTTTGCTCTCCTGGCCGCCATTCCTTTGCAATGTATTCAATAAACTTCTATCTCCTTAAACAACAAAATTATGATTGTTCCTTCCTGTCATCATGGTTGATCCAGCCTGTCTCCACCTGTCCCGTGTCAGTGTCTCCCTATAGCAAATGCATTGCTCAACTCATTAGCACAGGGGTTCCTTAACTCGGGGCCTTAGAAACTGCAGGGGGCCTTGGGCTATATGAACCCAATGAGATTCTGTGTAGACTTGTGTCATATGTATGCTTTTCTGGGGAGACATTCAAGATAATCAGGAGACTGTCAAACTCCTTGAAGGTTAAGAACCTCTGCAGGGAAAGGGGGAACCACTCCCCCCCCTCCAAACTCCCACTGAAAAGCTTGCTTTTGTAGCTAAATGGAACAGTGGAGGTGGCAGGAACTTCCAAGAGTGAAACGCACCTTATGATGCATAAGCGTTCACAAGTCAGTGAATCAAGGGAAATTTTGCTGGTCAAGAACTGACTCTGGGCCTTCAAAGCTGGACTAAGCTGGCCCTATTCTGGCAGATGGTCCACTGAAGACAATGTATGGTCAGTTTTTCCTTTGGCCTAAAATTACATTAAAGGTCTATTTTGAAATAGTTTTCTTCGTGTTTTTAATTTTCCTTCTGCTATGATGTCATGCAGTAGTCCCAGAAACACGGCTGCTTGGTGGAAAGGCAGCAACACTGCCCTCTGGCTTTATAGTGCAGAGAAGCCTCACTCTGCCCTGTCGGATGCAGCAGTGATAACCTCTGACTGTAGAACTTACTATGAAGATAAATAGATTAAACTTTAATGATCTTGTTTCCCCTACTCTTAGTCTTGGAGAAACTCTAAGTACATTTACCGTCAGAAAAAAAAAAAAAAACTATGTTTTACTCTTAGGAGACAAATTTAGTCCTGTCTTTGATAAATACACAGATAGTTTTAAGTAACTCACACACTACTTCTCATTTACCTGGAGATAGGCCATTTTCTAATTTTGCTTCCAAGGCACTTCATAATACATATTACATTTATGTTCTTAGAGTGATGAACTTTGCATGAAATTTTCTATCAACACTTTCTACACCAAAACACTTGACCAGTATATCACTCTCAGGGTAGAGAGAAAAGACTGAATTACTATTAAAAGAGGGGGCTGTGCTGACAAATGGTCCTCACGTCATTTGAGGATCTCTAGTCTTTCACTAAAGTCCTCTCTTCCAAACATTTTAACTGAACTGCCTAAAAGATCAGGCTTACACACTGGCAATTTCAGTTGGTTCCCTTTCTCATAGGGAGCCTGGGTATCCAGTGAAGGCAAAGTGCTTTCCCAACTTTGAGACCACTGGCTGGAAAGCTTAATCCTCCTTTGAGTGAGGAAAACTTTTTGGGGGGTTAGTCTATAATACAAAGTGGGCCTCAGAAGGCAGGAGACAGATCTTATTTTTCGGGAAAGCCAGGGAGGTCCAGATTGGTTTAATTCAGAAAAATACACTAGGTATCTCTAAAAAAAGAAAACATAAAGATTAGACTAGTTTAAGAAGAGTAAAAAAAACAGGGTCCTAGTCATGTCCTTAACATATACTGGTAGTGCAACCCTGGAATCAACTCAAACTCTGAGTCTCATTTTTCATCAGCAAAATGGGGCTGTGCCTACTTTACAAAATTGCTATCAGGATTAAAGGATGAAAATGTGTTATACTAAAGTAGGCTACCATCGATATANTGGGCTCGAACCCACAAGGCCGAGATCAAGAGTCACATACTCCACTGACTGAGCCAGCCCTTTGTTTAAGACCAGAGCAGTTGCCCATTTGATCAATATTTTAATTTTCACTTCATCCAGAGTAAAATAAAAATCCTTTGGGAAAATGTAAATAAATATGACCCTAATGACTTCAAAAGTTAGAGGGGAAAAAAAAATCAAAGAGGGAATACATAGAAATTAAAACAAATAAACAAACAAAGAAAAAAAACCCACAAGCACAACTGAATAGTTTACCTTCAGAAAATCAAGAGCTGACTATATTTAGTCAAACATTAGGTAAGGCACCACAGAATTCTCCCAGGCCACTTACACCCAGAACAGCTGGCCACAAATATTCACAACACCGTGATGGCGATGTTAGCTATAGCTGAATTAGTACTTGTACACTTGGGTTTGCGAGGTTAGTTTTTTGAAATTATTTTTTCAAATTTGACAAGAACATTGGAATAAAATTCCACTTTACTCTTCTTTCCCACATAAGGTATAATAAATGGCTGATGCTAGAAATGAAAAATAATTTTTAGAGTAAAGAAAATGTCAAATTCAGGCCCTGAACCCAGTCCAATCTGCTGACCAAACGGTAACAGTCCTACTTTACAACTGGGACAGTCCAGGCAGCAAAGGGTCAATTTGAGCCCATGGTCTTTGAATACTGGCAAAATTTACAACCTCATTCCACTTCTTGTTGGAAAAAAAAAAAAAAGGCTGGGTTTAGATCAATAATTGAGCCCTCAGAAATCCTCCTGAATAAACTTTTTCTTGGGTTTTACTTAGAGGTGGTTCAAATATGACAAATGAGGTAACAAGGTCAAAGTCAGAGAATAATCCTAGTAGTTTATTAATAAACCTTTGCACACCAACAAAATTCTTTCAAACGGTGAAAGAATTCAAATGCTGTTGGTAAGTTGTTTGGAATAGTGCTATCTTTCAACATAGCACTAAGAGCAGTTATGTTTGGCTTAAAAGTTTTTTTCTTTTCTTTTTTTTTAACGTTTTATTTATTTCTGATAGAGAGAGAGCGAGCGAGCGAGTGAGCAGGGGAGGGTCAGAGAGAGAGGGAAATACAGAATCTGAAACAGGCTCCAGGCTCTGAGCTGGCAGTCAGCACAGAGCCCGATGCGGGGCTCGAACCCACGAACGGTGAGATCATGACCGGAGCCGAAGTCGGACGCNATCCTAGTAGTTTATTAATAAACCTTTGCACACCAACAAAATTCTTTCAAACGGTGAAAGAATTCAAATGCTGTTGGTAAGTTGTTTGGAATAGTGCTATCTTTCAACATAGCACTAAGAGCAGTTATGTTTGGCTTAAAAGTTTTTTCTTTTCTTTTTTTTTAATGTTTTATTTATTTCTGATAGAGAGCGAGCGAGCGAGCGAGTGAGCAGGGGAGGGTCAGAGAGAGAGGGAAATACAGAATCTGAAACAGGCTCCAGGCTCTGAGCTGGCAGTCAGCACAGAGCCCGATGCGGGGCTCGAACCCACGAACGGTGAGATCATGACCGGAGCCGAAGTCGGACGCCCAACCGACTGAGCCACCCAGGCACCCCAAAAGTTTTTCAAGAAGAGCAAAAATTCAGAAGGAAATTGTACTCTCATCCTTCATGTTCTATTTGACACATCCACAGACTCTGTGTGAAGTGTTACAAACCCCTGGGTTTGCAGTGAGCAAAAAGGTATTCTGAAGGAAAATGTAGGAACTTGTGTGTCCTAGGCACAAGTATCTGAGAAAATGACAGCATCGCTGCCCTTGTGAGCTCTCAGTAGAATTTGTGCTAGCCTCCAGAGAGCCAGAAAAGGAGATTAATTTGAAGTCTGAAGCCTGTTTAAACATGGAAGTCCACCTACCTGGGTAACTCCAGTACAACGGTTAGGCAAAGGCAGGGGACCAAACTAGAGGAATAGAAAGGATTGTCTAAGAGGTTAGTTATGCCTTCCTATTTCTAAAAGTGTACTTAACAAGACAACAAACATTGGAACAATTTAAAAAGAGAAAATTCAAAGAGAAAAGAGGGCGAGCTCTAAACACAATAGAAAATTGGGTCTAATTGTGGACATCAAATAATTCAGAAGGATCTTCCTCCTAAAAAGGACCTGCTGCAAGGAGTCAATCCTTCTCACCACGGATCTTGCTCACACAGAGCCACCAGGCCGCAGGAGCGGGCCATCAGGGTAAAACACAGACCTTCCTAGTAACAACTGCTTGGTACCCTAAGAAACCGACCCTCATTCAGCCTAGTTGGATGGCCTCGCTTTGCGCTGCCAAGGGAAACCAGGGCCACATTTCAGTAAGGCAGGCCTCCCAACTACCCCCAAATAACCTCTGAAGCAGAAGTTCTAGATTCCCAAATAATGAAGTTTTCCTAAGTAAACGTTTACATAGCTACTGGAGAGTAGTTACTCCTCAACATATTTATGAGGGAGGCAGCAGAGATATTTTCAAATCAGGAAATTGGGCCATATAGGTTTGTAGCCTTTGTCATAAACCCCGAAGCAACTCATCTGAAAGGGGAGAGCTGAGAAGGAAGTTGAAGGTCTGGTTGAACATTAGATGAACAATGGACTCAGCAACAAAATGACCAGGTTGGCCTCATCTTCGGGACCTGGCCTCCGGCCAAGCCAATCAAGTCAGTGGTAGCAGGTACAGAAATAGAACTTGGGAGTTCCTAACTTCCAGTCTTGTGTTTTGCTCGGAAGATAACCAAGAGAGCATTATTAAACTGGATTTATTCCCAATTTTTCTTATCAAGGAATGGAAAAGCTTCAGGGTCAACCTTAAAGATAATAACCTGTCAACTGTATAAATGAGTAACACATTTCTGCACCTGGCACAGTGCTGTGTACCCAGTAGCATCCAAAAGTTTAACCGTATGACTTCACCATGGAAGATGAATCACAAGAGTCTGAGATCCTCCTCCATTAAATTCTTGACAGAAGAACTACAAAGATAATCTTTAAAGCCCCATTCAGCTCCTACGACTATTTAACTGAACTCCTACCAAATTAATGTCAGCTTTTCCTAACTCCTTCCCTTATCTGAAGAACAGTGTAAAATTAATATGATGTAAATCAAATCAACCTAGTTATGAATCAAGTGTACTTCACTTAGTGGTTCAAATTTTGGATTAAGAAATCAAGTCAGTGGTGATCACCTTGTCACAATCCAGTTGTAAGACTTTCGCTGAGAACATCTGGGGAGCAGGGGGGAGAATATAAAGTTACGGAACTGTCAGTTACAACTTAAAAAATGATTAACAGGAGAAGGGCTTCAGTTATCAAAAACCTTCCAAGGTTCTTGCTATTAAAGCCAAAGACTCAGGAATGATGTGACCATGTGTAATTGGCAATGAGATTCATTGCAAGATAACCTCAAAGGTAAAGTTCACTGCCCATTCTCATACTTCAGAGTCTACCCACATGTAACTTCTAATGGATTATTTTCAAAACAAATTATTAAGATGTCTCTGAACTGTATGTAAATCTCTCTAAACTTGGATTTCCAGCAGTAGGAAACAAGATGGTTTAATCTGTAATCCAAGGAAAGAATTTCACATCAAACTGCAATCCTTAAGAAGCTGCCATAACTGTTAATATAAGGTTGAGTATTTATTCTTTTCAGAGCAGGTCTCCCCCACCCCCCTAACGCCACATATACGAAGTTGCTCAAAAATGCAATTTCTATCTTGGTAGCATCTGGCATTCACAGAGGTGATTCTCAATTACTGTACTTAGAAATTCATAAGATTTTCCCTAGTAACAATGCGCCAGTGGCAAAATACTCCCCGTTTTGTTCAGTTTGTGGAAGAAAAGTTCTTTAAACTGGAAAGAATTTGTAGTCTTATAAAGATTACGTTGGAATTGGTTCGTTCTTTCCTCTAGGAGGGCAGCCATTTCTCCAAAAGTTTTGGTAAAACTCATGGCTCGGATTTCAAAACGCAAACAGATGTTCCTGAAGCATCCGAAACGGGCCACTCCACGTTTATTCCCAGAGCCGTGGCCACTCGGTTTTTTTGTGTCCCAACCCCGTAAAGGGCAAAACCCAACCTTTCTTTGGTGTGAACTTTCAAGGGACGTGAACAGCACATTTTTAGAGTTTCCCAAACTGGCTGGGGACGTGCAAGGTCAGGTCATTCCGACAATCGGGGCTGCCTAGAAATCTTGAGGGCGAAGCGCTCAGAGATTTCCAAGCACGAGGCTCGCCAAGGTTTCCACATGCCTCTATCTACCTAGTTCCAGGGGAGAATTGGTGGTTGCTACTGTAAGAAGGCCGTTTCCTTCTCGAAGCCCGGGATGGCCTTCGTGTATGGGGGAAGATGGTGGGTGCACCCAGCTCGGCGCCCTCCGGGGCCCCCAGCTGCCTGCCTCGCCTAAGGATGCACGACCAGAGCTGGGACCTCCGCCCTCCCCCGCGGCGCCAGTCTTTGGAATCTGGCGTCGCCCCCACCTCGCCCATGGAAGTGGGGGTCCCGCACCGCTGGGCCCCGCCACCATACCCAGGCCGCGTGGGGGTAGGCAGAGCTGGCAGAACTCGGCCTCAGGATCTGCGTCTCCCGTGGGAAGAGCAGAGGGGAGTCGTCTCGCCCCAACTGGGGTCTCGGGGAACACGCGGTAATTGCCCAAGAACCCCGCCCTCTGTGAGAGGCGAGGCTGCGGGGCTGCCGGGACGGTTTGAGAACCGGGCCCGGCCGGGGAGACTCCAACCTTCACCCCCCCGGTCCCCGGTCCCACTCCCCGCCGTCTCCCGGCGCCACCACTTCAGGCAGCCCACTCGGCCCGGCCTCTCCCCGCGCCCGGACCACCCCCCACGGGGTGCTCTCACTGCGCAGCGAGTCCCTCCGCTGCCTCCTCCCAGCCCAAAATGGCGGCGGCGGCCACCGATTCTTCTCGTCGCCTTCCTCTAGGGCCGAGGATCCCTCCGCACCACAGCCCCGCCCCCCTCAGCCGGATCTATTTTCTGTCCCGAGAAGATTAACGCCATCAATGAACTCTTTAATTGAGCTCGGAAGGCGGGTGCTGTTGTGCTTCCGCCAGCTATTCGTTGACGAAAGTGGAGATATTGGCAGACCGGTTGACCAATCAAAGAAGGTGTCGGTGAGCGCGGGACGCCACTCACGCAAGGGTATATGGGTTTTGGAGTTCTTGGTCTGATGGTAGACGTGACAGGCTCTTGATCCGTTTTCCAAAGCTGGAAGAACTACAATCCCCGATAGGCACTGTGCTGCCAGGCTTTTCCCCTCCCCCCCCTCCCCACAACCCTTAGTGCCTGAGCGGCTTGACCAGAGCTGCTACAATTGCAGCAAGAGGTAGGGCTGAGGCGTTGGGAACTGCACAAACAGGAGGTCGGTCGCACAGAAAGACACACAGATATAGTCGTGTGCATAATCCTTGACAACAAATAGGTCAGTTCTGCCTTTGCAAAATCTCCTTTCTCGGACTACTTCCCCTCTTCCAAGGAATCCATCCTTATTCCCTTCCAGCTGCATGTAGTGTGAAGACTCCTTCGCCTCTCCTCCGCTTCCCGTCCTGAGAGGAAGGAGCGGGGAGGCAGGCCAAGCCCAGGAAATGATAAGGCTTCAGCCCCAGGCTCGGCGCAGGCCCCAGCTGTGTTCCTCAGCGCTAGGTTTTGGAGTCCAGCCTGGGGGGCAGGCAGGGGGAGGGGTCTGCTGCCGAGACGGGGGCGTCTGCACACAGTGAGGAAAGGACCCCTTGTAAAGGCCGCTTCATATTTTCTTGTTAGAGCCACTGACCCACTCCATTGCCAGCCTCTCCAGGTCACTGCTGTGTCTGCCTCCTAGGACAGCGTCCTTTACCCCTTTGGTTGTTAGGGGGCGGGGGCGGGGTGCTGGGGCAAGCTTAGGGCTAGCTTCCTAGCTGCCAGCCTGGGCCTCAGTGACTTTTAGAAGAACAGTATAGGATGTAAGCCCTGGCCTGGGGTCTGAGGAACAGGACTGGGAAGATGGCCCCTTATTCTCCTTTTGGCCCCCTTGCTGACTGGAGGTGTGAAAACCAGGGTGCGCAGGCAGCCTTCAGGGCCTTGATTTGATAATGAAAGTGTGCAGTTCCAGTGCTACAAAATGGCTGCCGCTGCCTTGGTGAAAAATTCCTGAGTAGCAAGTCTTCCTGAAAATTCCCCTGTAAGACTGAGTTTTCTGTTATTTAAGGCAGGTGTCATTAAAGTTAAAGGCATCTGCTGAAAGATTTGGAACAGAAGAAGGTGGCTACTCCGACCCAGACCAACTGTAACACAGTCACCCGCAGCCCTGGAGCAGGCCAAGGTAAGCCCCACCTTCCCAGCCACCTGAGTGCCCTGACTCGGGTCCTGCCGGCTGATCTCAGGTGTGTTGGCAGGTTTGGAAAACCAGTATTTTTAAATGAGTCTCTACTGTGCAGTGGGCAATATGCCGGATGCCGAATCTGTGCTATCTCATAAAATCCTGGGAGCCCTTCAAGGTAGGAATTACTACTTCCATTTCAAAGCAGCTAAGGTTCTCAGAGCTGAAATGCCTTCTCTAGAATCAGGGAGCTAGCAAACAAAAGATCCAGGTGTAAAGTTTGTTTTGATTTTGTTTTTTGAGAGAGAGCACGCGTGCATGAGGGGGGGGAACAGGAATGAGCATGAGCGGGGGGAGGGGCAGAGGGAGGGAGAGGGAGGGGGAGAGAGAATACCAAGCAGTCTCCACGCTGTCAACACAGACTGACGCAGGGCTCCATCCCACGAACTGTGAGGTCATGACCTGAGCTGAAATCGAGTTGGATGCTTAACCGGCTGAGCCCTCCAGGCGCCCAAGATTAAATTTAGGGACTTCCGACAACAGAACTCTGCCTTGCAATTTGTCAAAGCTGAGGACCAAGTGTGACACAGGGGAAGCAGTTTGAGCAGCTGGTTTATGATTTGGGATGGGGGTTGGGGTTCACACACTGTCCGGGAGGGAGGGAGACATAGATTGTGTCAGACTCTCAGAAAACGTCACCTTCTGATATGGCAACAGGAACCCACACCCGCTTTGCCCATACTCTCTCTTGCTGCCCCGCCTTGCCTATTCTCCCCTGGTTTTCGAGTCTCTACAGACGAGCAAGGAACTCCGCTCCTCTAACCTACCCTAGCTAGCCACTTTCAGCACTTGTTTAACTTGGAGTTCATGGTAGGTCAGGATTAGAAGTTCAGAGAGGGCGTATGACTCACCCAGATCACACAGCTTATCTGCAATAGTGGGAATGGTGGTAAAGGGACAAGCCTTCAGGAGGGAGGCAGCACGTGGGGCTGAGGGGCGGGGCTGGTTTGGGTGCGGGGAAGGGTCATCAGCGGGGGACACGTACTGAGGGCTGGGGGCAACTGAATGTGCACACACAAGCAAGCCACCTTGCCTGGCCACTGCCAGGCGCCTGGCTTCTGGGCTGGGCCAGAAACTCTGTCTCAGGAGGCTGAAGACACTGAGTGGAGATAAGGCCCGCTCTGGATCTCTGATCTCCCTGCAGGTGAAGTAACAATACAACACAACAAACAACACACACACGTACTGCGTACCCACAGGAACATACTCCATGCCAGATGAGGAAGAGGGCTCCAGAGCCCCTAAAGCACACACAGCACACTCCCAGCTCTCAGGGGGGCTGCATACATCCCCGGATGTGCACGCTGTGCTTGTAGGAACCGATGCTCGCAGATCTCTGAACGTATGGACCTACACTCAGATGTCTCTGAGCCGTGGTTACATCATAAAGCAATAGGCTAATGGTGGCAATTATTATTAGAATTCCCCAAACCACAAACATAGAGCAATTCATTCCCCACCCCATACCCTGAGTACTCCCACCCTTACCACCACAGAGATAAACACATGCTCTGTACACACACTCCTGACAGAATCCCTTTCCACCTCTTAGATAAGTTCTAGAATGCTGTCAGCTGCAGACTAGAGGGTCACCCTTCCTCTCCCTAGTCAGGGCCTCTTTCCTGCCGCTCATGTCGAAGAGTGATAGCAACTTCTGCTTGGGATAAACACACTCCATCTTCTTTGCCCTAGATCAGCAGAAAGGAGAGTCTCACATCCCTGTGTTTTTTGGGTCCCCCTCTGTTATGGGCTTTATGATAGTTAACATATGTGTGTGGGGCACTTACCTTGGGCCATGCACGGGGACACAGTGGAGAACTGGACAGACTGGACACATTCTTATGGGAAGCAGACAGATGGTAAATAGCAATGTGGTAGATGCTACGTGGGATGTTAACTGGGTCCTATGATGATGTCACGGGGAAGGGGAGATGGGGGTGGGGATCTTTAGATAGGGTGGTCAGGGAGGGCTCCTCAGAAGAGGCGACATTGGCACTAAGCCCTAAAGAGTCAGCTATGCAAATACCTGCTAGCAAGATGGGCTACATAATTTGTAGGGCCCAGTGCAAAGGGTTCTTTATTCAAAAATTGTTACGAAGTTCAAGACAAGGACAGCAGAGCATTAAGCAAAGCGCGGGGCCTTTCTGAACAGAGTGGGGGTGAGGGGCCCTGAGAGACCGTGCAGGTTGCTTACTCATGAAGCCAACTCTGTCTGAAGGACAGGCTTCCAAGAAGGTATCTGATAAGCAAGTGCATCAGGACCCACTCCCCAACCACTCTCCCATGTCCTACTTCATTCAGTGTTTGTGGAATACCTGCTCTGGCAGGTGCGGGTGGAGAAATTCCAGAGGGCAATAGCAGGCAGCACTCCTGCTGTTGTCATGAGTTTGCTTGGGGAGGGTTGGGGGGCAGACAGTAGTCGGGAAAACCCACAAATCCAACAAATAGTTGCAGAGGGTGAGAGGCGGGAGAGTGACCCCGAGTCAACTGTGGGAAGTTCGGCCTCAGGCCCAGTGGTTGTAGACACCACCCAGGACAGGCTGTCTGTGATTCATTCTTCCTTGCCCCCTGTTTAGACCCCTGGTGCTCCTGGGAGCCCCCAGACACCCCCAGAGCCTCATGACCCTGGTAGTTCCCTGCCCCTGACACCCCGGCTAGAGAGCCACTCAGAGGAGGAAGACCCTACAGGCGCTGGCAGCGGCCTGGGCTGGAGCAGTAGGGGTTCCCGGACCCAGAGCCCAGGGGGTGGCCCCGTGGAGGCTGTGCTGGGCCGGAAGAAGCACCGCAGGAGGCCTTCAAAGCGCAAACGGCACTGGCGGCCCTACCTGGAGCTGAGCTGGGCCGAGAAGCAACAGCGGGATGAGAGGCAGAGCCAGAGGGCCTCCCGGGTCCGCGAGGAGATGTTCGCCAAGGGCCAGCCCGTGGCGCCCTACAACACCACCCAATTCCTGATGAATGACCGAGACCCTGAGGAGCCCAACCTGGAAGTGCCCCATGGGGCCTCCCAGCCGGGCTCCAGCGGGGAGAGTGAGGCGGGGGACAGCGATGACGGGCGAGGCCGGGCTCATGGGGAGTTCCAGCAGAGGGACTTCTCCGAGGCCTACGAGCGCTACCACACGGAGCGCCTGCAGGACCGCAGCAAGCAGGAGCTGGTTCGAGACTACCTGGATCTGGAGAGGCGGCTGTCGCAGGCCGAGGAGGAGCCCAGGAGGCTGCAGCAGCTGCGAGGGGCCCCCGGCCGCCTGCCCTGCCGCCAGGTGGAGGAGCTGGCCGCCGAGGTCGAGAGGCTCCGGACAGAGAACCAGCGGCTCCGGGAGGAGAACGCGATGTGGAACCAGAAGGGCAGCTGTCCCGATGGGGAGCCGGGCACCTAGTGGGGCCCCCCCACTCAGGTCACCCCAAGGAGAAAGTCCCGTTTCATACACACTCAGGTCGCTGGGTCTCAGGGAGGCAGGCGGCAGATGGAAACCACTCCCAGGCCCCCCACCCCGGGTCCCCCGAGAACAGCTAAAATCGGTTGAGCCTTCTACCTTGTCATTCCCATAATCTGTTCTTTGATGTCTTCCTATTTTTCTCAAAGAAATTAAATGATTTTCCGGAGATCAGGTGGGAGTGGCTAGGATTGATTTCACTAGGGCTGCTCTGAGAATTGAAGCACATTTGTTCCAGAGAGGTTTGGGACTGGGGTCCTGGTCCCGCCTCACCCCAAGCCTGGGTTGGCCAGCGGACCTCTGTGTTAGGGAACTGCAAGGGCCTCCGGATACCTGAATGCTGCTCTGTGTGCCCAGGAACAGTCAGACTGCTCTGAAGGTCTTATAGAGGAGGATGCGGGGCTGGGAGGAGGGCTCAGGAACCACGGGGTTCAGCCAGAACTTGACTTCAGAGGCCAGATTGCTGGGAGGAGCTTGGGGTGTCCCCTGGAGGAGAGAGGGCTGGGACTTTTGGAGGGGTTCCTTTGGGGCTTGTTCCCCAGCTCCCTGTATTCTCCTTATGCTCCCCATAGTTTGGAGGGCCCGGCTGGGTGAGGGCTGGGTGGCTTGTGTCTCCTTGTCCTTGACAGCCCGCTGCCCCCCACATCTTGAAGCCAGTGGTTGGGCGGTGGGAGGTTAGTCACCTTTATCCCCAGACCTCCTGGAAGGGCACTTACAAGTAAGCCCTCAAGGGAAGTTTCCTCCTACTGGAGGAAAAAAAAAAAAAAAGGCCAAGAGGCAGAAGGGGGCACTTAGTAGAGCTGGTGGCCTGGCTTTCCTGGTGCTCACTGTGCATCTGCGCCTCCTGCTCCTCTTCGCCTTGTCCCCTGTGAGGTCCCTTCTCTCTGAGGTGAGCCTCTCCCCTGTTTGCATAATAGAAAGCTGAGTCCCCTGGGATAAGGCAGATGCCACCAAGGTGCCGGGAGTATTGGGCTCTGAAACGAGCTCACACGCCCCATCACTCAGACCCAGCCTTCCCCAGACACCAGTTTCCCTTCTGTCACCCCTTCCGGGCGTCCTTGTCTGCCTGGGCCAGGGTGGTGGAGGGGGAAGTTAGCCAACGCACCAGGGAGGCTGTGTGGTTCTGCCACCGGAGGGGAGGGGCGGAGACCTGGCCAGCCCCACCTGGCTTCCATTCCAGGAAGACTAGTGTTGTCAGACCACATTGGGCAAGAGAAGGGCTCAGGCCTCAGAGCTGCTGGGATGGAAATGTTGACGAACCCTGTGTGTTGCCAGGATAACTTTCATTTCTGCCCTGCCACACCCAGGCCTGGCCAGCGCCTTCAACAAGGAAGCAAGGCGAGAACAGATTCTGGGGAGGGGTGGGTTTCAAGAAAGAGTAGAATCTTCTGTCCCCGAAGGCAGGTGTGGGAGGGGGGCGTTCTGCCCCTGGGAGCCCTCATCAAAGAGTTTAGCCCCCTTCTCTTTGCTCTTGAACAGCTCAGGAAGGGCCAGAGGAATGCTTGTCCCCACTTTGCAGATGGGAAATCCAAGGCTCCGGGAGGGTGTGGCTTTCCGAATTCCTAGCCTGCCTTGGGTGGGGGAAGGTGCTAGCCTGGGATCCAGAGGCCCCTGGGCAAGGCTCAGGCAGCCTCCCAGCTGCTGCATTCCTCAGCAGGGAGCCCAGAGGGAGAGGGTTGAGCCAGGACTAAGGCTGTTTACCCAGAGGCCTGTGTGTGTGTGTGTGTGTGTGTGTGTGTGTGTGTGTGTGTGTGTNGTGTGTGTGTGTGTGTGTGTAACTGGGAGGGGTGAGAAGATTCCAGAGGGGGCTGCTGCTGGAGTTGTTGGGGGAGGGTGCTGGGGCCATGCGCAGGAGGGCCAGAGTGTCCTGAGTAAGCAAGAGCCCCATACGGGGGAGGGGACAGGTGAGGAGTTTGGCCCTTCTTGGCCCAGAAGCTGAGGGAGCCTGGGGATGGGAAAGCTACCTGCTGGCCCTTGCCTGCCCAGACACACTCACACACACACACACACACACACACACACACACACACACACACACACGCCGAAGAGCTCTTGGTCAGGGCCACATCAAAGTGGGTTAATTTTCCCAAGATTGGTGGAGGACAGGATGGGACAAGAAGAAAACAAAGGAGAAAAGTGTGAGCTGGGAAAGTGTCTTCACTGAGGGGAGTCAGTGAAGAAGAGGCCTTCCTTGGAACCTCCTCCCAGCATCTGGTTTGCTGACCTCAGTGGCCCGGAGCCCCAGGGTTGAGCTGGAGTGTGTCCTGCAGTACTGGGCCAAGTACTGGGCAGAGGCCACTACGCTAGAGGTGGTGGCCAGGTGTGGGTCCCTTTCGTCTTTTCCCTCTCCGGCTGCCCCGCCCGGAGGCCTGGGCTTCTCCCTACCCCACCACAGTGACAAGGTCCAATTTTACAGCCTCTCCTCTCCCCTGCAACCTACATACCCCCTTGGCTGGGGAAAGCTGGGCTTAGACACACTCCCCTTTCCCCTCCAGGCCTTTCTAGAGCAAATTCTCATTGTCTTACTTCCCTCATGCCCATTTGCTTTCCAGGATCTTCTTGGTCACCTGGGTCAAGGGAGGGAGGCCCAAGGGCAGATATTTCACTGGAGTGAAGCTTCCCACCACCCCTGCATGCCCTGGCCTGGGATCCTCCTTCCTTCCCCAGCAATGACTGCCTTCACCTTGCGTGGAAATTCCTGTGTCCAGAGGAGACAGAAGGAGTCTGCCAGGAAATGAAGAAGGGGGTTTGAAGTGAAGAAATCAGTGTGAGGTCAGAGGGTGGCCAGTTCCTACTGCTCGCTGTTGGGCTCAAGCAAGCATGGCACTGGCCCTTTAAGTGGGGGTGCCAGTCAGTGCCCTCCCCCAGCCAACCCAGTTTGTGGGCACACTGAGCATGTGCAGGAGCTGTGCAAGCACAGGGGAGGGAAGTGGGGGGATAGATTCCGGAGGGAACTCCTCACCCCCCTACTTCCTGTAGCTGCCCCCACTCTCCTTCCTGGGTCTGACAAAGGAGCTCATGGTGTCACCCAGTCCCTTCCCCCACCCCAGACCCTGGTGGGTGCTGCCCTCTCAGGGCCCTGGGCATGGAGGGGGTGAAAGGCAGGCCCTCTGGGCCCCCGGGAAGCAGGGCAGCCCCCCTGCTGCCCTGAGTGGCATGCAAACTCAGCCCAGTGCCACCTCACTTCTCTGATGTGGGCGGTGGATAATCTTCCTGCTTCTTAGCATGTTTGATGTCATTCCATTGGTGCCAGGCTTTTTAAAAGAAGCATCTACCTGTGACAAAGCTCTGCTATGAAAATTAACATCAGCTAAAAAGATGAGGTCCTTACCCCCTCCCCCAGGAGCTTCCAGTCTAATCTCTGAGAGGAAGCAAACAGCTCAGAGGCTACTAGTGCCTGTGCAGCTCCCTCCCTGGTTCTCCCCCTTCCCCTATAGGCAGCTGTCTCCCCCAGTTCCAAAGCTCAAACTCTGCTGTCTCAACTGGCTGCATCCTCCAGACCACCCTCCCTCTTACCTGCCCCCCCCAAACTGCTCTGCTCCTGCAACATCAGAATGTACATACAACGTCCCCTCCCTCCCCCATAACTCAGCCCTCCTTCACTTCCCACCTGCCGAGAGAGACAGAGAGAGAGAGAGAGAGAGAGAGAGAGAGAGAACAAGTGGGGGGAGGGGCAGAACGAGAAGGGGACAGAGGATCTGAAGCAGGCTCCCTGCTGGTGTCCGAGAACCCAGGAACCATGAGATCATGACCTAAGCTAAAGTCCCAATGCTTGCTTAGCTACTTAACTGACTGAGCAACCCAGGCACCCCCCTCTTCCTCCTTTAATCTCTTAGCTACAAGTACCCTTATTTCTAATCGAGGTGAAATTCACATCACATAAAAATCATCATTTTAAAGTGAATGACTCAGTGGCATTTAGTACATTCACAATGTGTGCAACTGCTACCTCCGTCTAGTTCCAACATTATCACCCCAAAAGGAAACCCCCGTCCCCATTAAGCAGTTACTCCCCACTCCCATCTCTCTCTAGCCCAGGCAACCACCAATCTGCCTTCTGTCTCTATGGATTTACTTACTCTGGATATTCTGGTGATAAAGCCAGGAGGGAAAGACTGATGTCCTGGGGCCTGTATCCAAAATGACCTGAGATTTATCTGAGGGCCTATTGTAGAGGGAGGACTGTATCAGGAGACTAGAGACCTGCCATCCATCCCTGGAGCCTCCTCTCCTTTGTTCAAGGACGTGGGAGGCTTCAGGCCAGTCCAGGATCCCGAGCCCTCCAGGGCCTGTCCTTGGCCAGGGGGCTTGTGTCTGGGACCAAGCTGCCTGAGCTGAAAAATAGAACATCTCCTTGATCCTCTTGGCTCCTGCCTGCCGTCCAAAGGTCCGGGCAGTGAAGGTGTCCTTGGGGGACAGTGTGATTAATACTGTGGGGTTTGGGGTCAGATGCTTGAGGCAAGGCAACTTTGGCTCAGAGAGGTTGAGAAGCTGGCAGCCAGTTCTGTCTGATTGTGTTTGAGCTGTCGACCACTGCTCTCTTCTGTCTTCGAAGAGGTAAAGTAAGTTAAGGGTTTAGCAAAGTGCTAGTGGTGTGGGAGGTTCTCTTGGATGGAAGGAGCCATAAATCTTACTACTTGCAGGGTATTGCACCATCAAGAGGTGAAGTGTTCCATTCCAAGGTGGTTCTTGGGAGTTCCCCTGGCGACCCCCTTCCCTCATCTTTTGGAGATGGTTTCCTCTTTGCCTTCTCCACTGGCCTTGCTAGGATGACAGCCTTTGTGGAGGCTGAGACAGGCTGCCCGGACCTTGAGCCCCTAGGGCAGCTGGGAGTAGAGAACATGGATGCCCCCTCCCCCAGACAAGGCCATGTTATTGTTGTCTTCACCTGGAGCCCAGCTCGCTCACGTCTCCATGGCTGAGCGTCCACCCCGGCCCTCAAACAGAAAGGCCTTTGTGGACCCAGGGAAGGGAGGGGGCTGCATCGGGCGGCCTGGCAGTGGGACAGGGTGAGCAGCTGGTTTCCAGTTGCTTGCTATGTCCCAGCTGCCTGTGAGCATGGACATTCCAGAGACCACCTGCCCCAGAGATCCTCCCTGGACCCTATCCAGGAGAGGATGCCCAGATCAGCCCTCAAGGCACCTGCCGCTCCCTGCCTCCTGTGGGCCGGGGTGGGTGCCCTCCCCTGCTCTGTCCTGACCCTAGGGGTTCCCAGAGGAAGTTCCCAGGGAGACTAAGTCCTGAGGGCGACATTATGAGCCACGTGGGCATCCAGAGCCACCTCTGCTACAGCCTGCTGTTCCAGAGAGAAGGAAGGAAAAAGGGTCTCCCTGGGCCCATAATTCTCCCGGTTCTTGCTTCTTCCAGCTCTCTCTCTGGGACCCTCCTCAGGCCCACACACACCCAGTCAACCATTCGGACTCCCTTACCACAGCGTGAGGACCTGCGCTGCTGGGCTGGCTGCCTCCTGCCATTGAGTCCTGAGGCCCCATCGTCCCTTCTAGCTAGACCTCCCTCCCTTTGCCCCTCAGTCCTAGCCTCAGGTTCAACCCTCTTGGCCTTTGAAAAAGAGAATCTTTTTCCTCTGGGCCCCTGGTCCAACTGGCCTCACTTTTAATTCCCACCAGCTTTGTTTGTAACCACAGGCATCGCCCCTCCCAGGGCTCATCCCACCCCCANCCTGGCCAGCACTCCTCAGCTGCCCTTCCTCCTCCCTCCCCTGGGCTCCCCATGCTAGAGGCCTTCCCCCTCCTCCCACAAATGGCTACACAAGTGTGGCCCTAACACCTGTTTGACCACCATTTGAAATTTCAAGTGGTTTTTGTTTTCTTAACGTTTAAAATCAGTGCTCCTAATTTTTTAATGTTTATTTATTTTTGAGACAGAGCACAAGCAGGGGAGGGGTAGAGAGAGAGGGAGACACAGAATCTGAAACAGGCTTGAGGGTCTGAGCTGTTAGCACAGAGCCCAATGCGGGGCTCTCACTCACAGGCCATGAGCTGACCTGAACCCCAATGCTTAACCGACTGAGCCACTCAGGCGCCCTTGAAATTTCACGTTTCTTGTAAAACTACTTTCACGTATACATTTGTGAGTTTTCTGTTCTACTAGTTCTTCATCTCTCATTGTCTTTTTTTTTTTTTTTTTTTTTTACTAAAGATTCCTGGATATCCTTAGATTTTTAATTTTTTCTAGAATACATGTAAAAGCAGCTTGTCCAGATCTCCTCCCCAAAGCATATCTCTCTTCCGCCCCCTTCTATGTCTCTATCTATTATCTATCTATCTATAAAGATTTAGATATATATACAGATATAGACANCCAGGCTCTGAGCTAGCAGCATAGAGCCTGATGCAGGGCTGGAACCACAAACTGCATTTTTTAGTATATGTGCTGCCGAAGCGAGCACTGGAACCACAAACTGCAAAATCATGACCTGCGCCAAAGATGGACGCTTCACCGACTGAGCCACCCAGATGCCCCAACATTACCTAACTCCATGCCCTATCTTTAGGCTTATCCTAAAGATTAAATATTTCTAAATCTGTGACTCTTACCTCTCTTATTCTTTTTAAGGGTATGGTCCAGTGGCGTTAAGTACGTTCATACTGTTGTACAGCCCTCACCACCATCCGTTTCCAGAACTTTTTTCTTTTCATCTGCCCAAACTGAGGCTCTGTGTCCATTAAACAATAACTCCCCATCCCCCACCCTACCCCCAGTCCCTGGCAACCACTATTCTTTTCTAGAAGTCTTTTGAGATGATCGCTTCCCTGCTGCTTTCCATCCAGCTGGAGTCCAGTTTCCCTCTCCTTGCAGTGCTCCTTTGTCCAAAATATTATTGCCTTGTGACTGGACTGCCCATTGGAATCACCTGGGAGAAAATTTTAACGTTCCCACCCCGGGAATTCTGATATAATTCTTCCAGGAAATGCCCTCCGGGCATCAGAGTTTTTAAGGTTCTCTGGGGGATTCTCCTGTGCACTCAGGGCCTAGAGCCACAGTGCTAAGTTCTCTCTGCCCAGCTTTCTGTGGCCAGGAGACCCACGATTGAGGGGGTGCCTCTCACTTGCCCACATCCCTAGGAGGACTCCAAGAAGGCATGACCTCCCCGCACAGAAGCCAGACAGGGATTCAGGGTGTTTGGAAGGCATGGGGGTGGGCAGAGCCCAATTTAAAGAGGAAGGAGGTATTTCCTTTCAATCTCTCCAGAGATTCCTGGCCTCCATGGATGTGGCTGGGCTTATGAGGTAAGAGTAGAGCACATGCTTGAGGGTCCCTCCAGCAATCAGATTCTGAAATCTTGCTGCAGCAGCAAAGCCACCCTCAGCATGTGAGTGATGACAACTTCTGTCTCATCTGCACAGGGTGGCCTCTGGACTGGGGTTTGACCCATGTCTCCTGCCATTGGAATAATCCAGAACAAGTGCTGTGTATGTTTGCTGGGAGTTTCAGAATCAAATGCTATCCTTGCTTCCCTTTTCAGTGCCTTTTTGATTTTCCTCCACCCCATTTCTTCTTGCTCACCCAGAGAGGAGGGAGGGAGGAAGGGAGGAGGGAGGCCACTTGGAGGCTAGTTCAGGGAGAGTTCCCTAGAGCCAGCTAGGCTTTTCTAGTGGGGAAATTAAGAGCACAGACTCTGGCATTGCACGACCCAGGTTCCTTGGTTTTCGGCCAGGTCACTCCAATCTCTGTCTTCTCTCTGTGTGTCTGTCTGTGTCCAAATTCCCCTCTCCCCCTTAAATTTTTTTTTTTTTGTTTAAGTGTATATATTTATTTTGAGAGAGAGAGAATCTGTGCTGTCAGTGCAGAGCCTGATAGGCAGCTTGAACTCTTGAACTGTGAGATCGTGACCTGAGCCAAGATCAAGAGTCAGTGCCCCCAAAGTCCCCCTCTTTATAAGAACACGAATCATATTGAATTAGAACCCACCCTAAATACCTCCTTTCAACCTGATAACCTATGTAAAGACTCTGTTTCCCAAAAAGGGAACATTCTAAGGTATTGAGGGTCAGGATTTCAGCATGTCTTTCTTTTTTTGGGGGGGGGACTCAATTCAGTCCATAACTCTGGCTGTTCATGCTATGCCTGGCACTGTGCCAGGCAATGGGGATGTCACAGTGAGCTCGATGGACATGATCTCTGTCCTCATGGACCTTACACTTTCTCCTGTTTTTTTTATTGATAGCTTCTTCTCTCTCTCTCTTTTTGGTTTTATTTATTTATTTAAGTGGGATCCACACCCAACATGTGGCTTGAACTCACCACTCTGAGATCAAGAGTCATACATTCCACCACCTGAGCCAAACAGGTGCGCCCTCCCCCCCCTACCCCCGGAGCTTCTTACTTAATTCTAACTCTTGTTCATGAATCACTCTGGAATCTTCAAACTATTTTCTTTCATGTGAGTCTTTTTGGGAAGACGGAGTCTTAGAGAATGGAAATGACTTGTTCAGGGTCACGTGACTAACAAGGAAGAATACAATTTCACAACATAATTCAGCACATTAGATACCAGCTGGTGTGAGCCCCACACACTTCATCTCATTTGATCCCCACAAACATTATTCAGGACGAGGAAATTGAAGTGCCTTGTGGTTAATGAGAGATTGCATTGGGACTTGCACCTCCATGGTCCAGTTCCTGGGTCCATGCTCTCTCAGCCACCGCCATGTGGTCCTCTACAGTGAGACACAGGCTTGCGCCTTCTTCGCTGCTCCCTGCTCTAGGCTGGCAAGCCGAGCTTGGTTATTCATTGTCCCCTCCATGCCTAGCAGAGAGCCACCTCTTTGATCTTCCTCATGCAGTTTCCCTGAAGCTCCTTCTCTCTTCATCTTCTTTCCGGTTCCCTATCACCCTGCACAGAGTTGCTTTGTCAAATGTTTCATTTATTATATGCAATATTCAATACCTAAAACAAACATCCATGTACCCCCCCACACAATTTAAGAAATAGCAACATTGCTATTGCTGAAGCCCTAGCATCATATCCCTCCCCAATTGCATTCTGCGCCCTAGGTGGGGGGAGGACCCAGGATCCTAGATTGATAACAATCATTTCTGTGCATCTTTAGAAACACAGAGCTGCTTCTGACTGACAGTAAGGAGTTTTTGAGCTTATTCATGACAAGGAAACGTAGCAGGAGGCATGGATCAAGGTGGAGGTGTAGCTTGAAGGGAATATTTTGGAAATACATTACGATGAAATAGTTCAGACACAGAAAGGCATATAGAATAAGACAATGAACCCCCTTCTTAGGAAAGAAACATTAAAAATGATCCCCAGGGTTTTCCTCCCTGATGGGACCCTCTCAGATGAAACACCCACCTGAATTTGGGGCTTATTCTTCGTATTTGAATCTTGGGGAAGAAGCAGGGGTTTATAGTCAGGTGTGGGTGGGAAAGGGCAGCGCCAACAGAGAGAACAGCAGGGCCAAGATTCAGAGGAATGAGTTCAGGAAGCGGATGTTGGGCATGGCTGGCAAGCTGGGTACCTCTGGCGGAGGAGACGTGGGGAGTTTGGGGAGATAGCTAAGCAGCCACTTTGCCCTCCTGGGGGACCTCGCTTCTGAATTGCCCTCTTTCAAATGCCCTCAGCACATGGAATCCTAATTATTTGTTAGCGTGACTATGAGATCCTAAGGGTAGGGACCCTGTGAGTCATCTGACACAGTGACTGGCACACATTTTTTCTTTCTTTCAAATATTAAATTGGTTAAATGAGTGAAGAAATAGCTGTTGAGCTGACTTGCAGCCTGCCTTGTGAGGGTGGGGAGCGGCTGGTGGGAAGAGGACTTTCCGAATGGGGAGTCTGAAGGGGGTTGTTTTTGAAGAAAATGCTCATTTCATTACATAAAACGCAGCACCGCACCGCCTCCATCAGTGTGGCCACGCAGACACCTTGCTTTTTACCGCACATCAGTAAGGGTGAGAATCCACTGTGCAGCCGGCGTGTGCTGGTGCCACGGATGACCGCACGGGACCGCTGTCATCTGAAACCCTTTAAACTATTAGCTTTGGTTCCAGGTGAGCAAATCATCTGCCTCCAGAATTGGACCTATTTCTGTTCCTCAGAAACCATCCTCAAAGCCTGTGAGTCCCCTCACCGTGTTTGCTGTGTAGTTCGCTCTGCCCCTTGCTGCCCAGGCAGCCCGTCGTTGGTGTTCCTAGAAGCCCCTCTCGGGGCCGGACATGCTCGGGTGGGTTTTGAGTGGCGAGGAGTGCTTTTCTCAGAGGCTGCGTTCCACACGGGGCCTGACAGACAGACAGAATGTGTCTGCAGTCAGCAGCATCCCTTTGCACGCAAAGAATTAATGTGTTGGTTTATTTTCTCACACCAGCCAGATGTGCCCCACAATCCTGTGTTAACCAAGGCATGACTTAGAAAGCCCCCTTTTCTGTCCCATGGAGGGGATAAAAGGCAAAAGCATCAGAGTTATCACACAGGTAAATCTTAAAAGGGTTCGTGGGATAAAGAGTAAATTACTACAGGGTTTTGGCAGTGAGATTCATAGAAAGGTAGGCTACCAGACTCCGAATTTGCTGAGTGCCCATTCGTGAAGTTGTCTTATTCCTGCCTTCTCTGTTCCCTGTAACTCAGTTCAGATACACAGAGTGCTGTGAGGCTGGGGCCTCCATTACTGCTGTACCCCCCCCAACGCTCCCCCCCAACTTGTGGCAGTGTGGGGAGGGGTGTGGTAAGGTGTGCCCTGGACTTGGGATCTGGTGTGGGAAGACCTGACATTGAACCCTGGCTCAGAGGCTTTTCCCAGCGGCCCAGTGATCTTCATTCACCAAACATTTACTGAGTACCAGGCACTAGGTTGGTGGTAGCAAGACAAAGATAAATCAGGCACAATTTCTTCCCTCTCCTGCTTTTGTTTTTGTTTTAACACTGAGAAGTGTTCTTAACTATGAAATACGTCAGGCGATCAGAAAAGTATAAAGCAATAAGAATAATAAAATGAATATCCATGGTAGGAACCACCTAGCTTAAGAAAATTAGAAAAACATTTGAAGTCCTTTGTGCGTATGTCAGGCCCCTCTCTCCCCCTAACATGGTACCTCTGTTCTGCATTTGGTATTTAGCATCCTCTTGAGTGTCTGTCTTTTGTACTACCTAGGTATGTGTTGTTGTTTTTTTTTTAAATTAATGTTTATTTATTTTTGAGAGAAAGAGAGAGACAGAGCACGACCAAGAGAGGGGCAGAGAGAGGGAGACCCGAATCTGAAGCAGGCTCCAGACTCTGAGCTGTCAGCACAGAGCCTGATGCGGGGCGGGGCTTAAACTCCCAAACTGTGAGATCATGACCTGAGCCAAAGTCGGAAGCTCAAACGACTGAGCCACCCAGGCGCCCCTGTGTTCTTTTTTTTTTNCCGCCATGCATCAAGGGTTAGATGCTTAACTGACTGAGCCACCCAGGTACCCCCCCCAACCCAAATCTTTTAATAACTTGCTTTTTACTCAAAAACATTTTAAGATTTATTTATGTGATACAAATAGCTCAAGTCATTTGTCTTTTTTTATATTAGTGTAAACTTTTTTATTCAAGTATAACATTTATACAAACAAGAGTGTAAATCATGTGTACAGCTTAATGAAGTTTTAGAAAGTCATTTATTGTGTAACCACACCCAATAAAGAAACAGAACACTCTCAGCACCCCAGAACTCCCTGAGCCTCACTTTTAATCACCAAGAGTACCCTCCCATTCAGACTTCTAGCATAGATTAGCTTGTTGTTTGGCACTTTGTAAGAAAATAAACATGCTATCTGTACCTCTCTTTTGCTTGGTTTCTTTCCCTCGCATTATGTCTGTGAGATTTATCTATGTTGTTATGAGTAGCAGTAGCTCATTATTTTTCATTGCTGTAGAGTATTCCAGGGCATGAATATACTAAAACACATTAACTCATTCTGCTGCTGAACATTGGAGTTGTTTCCAGTTAGTGGTTATTATGATTATTGCTGCTATTTTATGTCTTTGGGCACACATGTACACAGGTTCCTCTTGGTTACAGATCTAGGAGTGAAATTGCCAGGTCATACTGAATGCGTATATTTTCAGTTGTAACAGGAACTGATGAATGGGTTTCTACCTCTACCACCCGAATGTGAGAGTTCCTTTGTTCTATATCCATTCTGGTGGGGATGGGCTTCCCTTTTTATTTTATTAAAAATTTTTTTTAAAATGTTTTATTTATTTCTGAGAGAGACAGCGTGAGCAGGGGAGGGTCAGAGAGAGAAGGAGACACAGAATCTGAAACAGGCTTCAGGCTCTGAGCTAGTTGTCAGCACAGAGCCCAATGCCTGGCTCGAACCCACAAACTGTGAGATCATGACCTGAGCCAAAGTCGGATGCCCAGCCACCTGAGCCACCCAGGTGCCCCTGGGCTTCCCTTTTTAAAGTTAAACCGTACTGGGGTGCCTGGGTGGCTCAGTGGGTTAAGTGGCTGACTTTAGCCCAGGTTGTGATCTCATGGTTCATGAGTTTGAGTCCTACATCGGGCTCTGTGTTGACATCTCAGAGCCTGGAGCCTGCTTCAGATTCTGTGTCTCCCTCTCTCTGCCCCTCCCTCACTTGTGCTCGAGCTCTCTCTCCCTCTCAAAAATAAACATTAAAAAAAAAATAAAGTTAAACTGTACTAAGCACTTTATATGCATCTTCTTATTATACCATCATGTGAAACCCATGAGGAGGGTATTGCCGTTAACTTTATTTTACAGATTAGAAAACTGATCTTGAAGAAGTTAAGAAAGTTCCTCAAGGCTGCATAGGCTAGAGCTAGAGCAGGGCCCCCAGGCTTTACTGTGGTCTGCAGCCCAGTCTGGTAGGAGTGGGGGACCCATGAAAACAAAGCACTGGAAGCTTGTAAGACAAATGCTATACCTGAGACATTGTGCAAGGTACAGTCGTGGTCCCAAAGCTAAAGCAGGCCGATCCTACTGGGTGAGTCAGAAGGAGCTACAGCAGAGCACTGGATTGAACTGGACCTTTGGACCATCTCCAGCGGTCCTAGTGAGGATTTAAAGTGCTAGCATCAGGGAAGGCTCCTGGTACCTTGCACAAAGCTGGTGCTCAGTGGAAGGTTGTTGAAGAAATCAGTGAACATGTAGGCTTAGGAGACCCTCACACAATTATGGTCCTTCTTGGACCCAGGGGGACGGGCAAAATGACCTCGCTAGGCGCCTTTCATCCTGAGTCTGGGAAGGCCAGGAGAGGGCTGGAGTAAAGGGCCAGTCCCACCATCCCAGGAAGGAAAGACTCCCC
>NW_027533264.1:1444572-1457133 GCF_008692635.1 Crocuta crocuta
GGCTGAGAAACAACAATTTTTTTTTGTTTTTAAGATTTTAAGATTTATTTTAGTAATCTCTACACCCCCTGTGGGGCTTGAACTCACCATCCCCAGATCAAGAGTCTCACTCTCCTCCCACTGAGTCAGCCATCCATCCCAAGACCAACTCCTTTCTACACAGGAAGAAATAACACCACAGGGCCTCTCCCTACCCTCCTCAGCACCGTTACCCCCTGGCCACCTCCATGCCGAGCCCTGGAGCCAGCAGAAGGAGCTGGAGTCCAGGAGCAGCAACTGGAGAATGGCTCAGGCAGGCTGGGGAGGGGCTGGGGAGGGGTGTGTTTGTTTTGAAAGCCTGGGGCTGAGAAGGAGGAAGAAGAGGAGGANGACCAAGGACTGAAGCCTCTTCCTGCTTATCCCCTCCCCACCTCCGCCAGGCGTCATCCAAGGGAATTGCCTTGGGGCATCCAGAGTGGGGGCGGGGGTGCGGAAGGTGAGGGCAAGGATGAGCGAGGCTGCTTATAGACCCTGGTTGTTTTGGAAGACACCCCTTGGGCTCACCACCTCCAGGTCCCTGCTGAGCTACTGCCAGGGTGTGCCAGAGCCGGCTCAACAGCGGCACCTGCTGGCCGGGGCCCTCCCTGCGGGGCGGGGCTCCCCCTCCGCCCAGGGAGCCCCGCGCGTGAGTCAGTCACTCGGGCTTGGGTCCGCGGCTGCCTCAGCTGTCGGGTCAGAAACTGTCGGGGGCGAGGAATGTCCCCAAGCGGCGGCCTCGGCCCTTCCGGTCACCACCTGTGCTCCCCATTCTGCCCTGTAGACTCAGGACCCAGGTCGGGGGTCTGCCCTGGGCCAATCCAGGACCAGCGCTGGGGAAGAGCAGGATCTATGTCCCCAACTTCAGGACGTTCTTGACGTTCTTGGTTTGGGTAGAGATTTTTTTGTTTTCGTTTTAACTTTTTATTTGGAAAAATTTCAAGCTTAGAAAAGAGTTGCAAGAACTATACAAAGATCCTCCACATACCACTTACCCAGTTGTTAAAATATACCGTATACCAAAATATCCGTATACCATCACCAGTTGTTAAAATGTTGTCCCATTTGCTTCCTCTCTCACTGTGTGTGTATTTTTTCCTTCCAGATCTAGGAGTGGAAACCATTATGCTCACTTGCTCATGAATACTTCGATGGGTATTTCCTAAGAACAAGGGCATTCTCTCGTTTAACACAGTAGACTTTTCAACTTTGGGAAATTTAACATTGATACAATACTTGTAACTAAACTACTGTCCATTTTCCAGTTGTACCAATGGATTCAATAAGGGTCCGGGGGAGCATTTTTCCCCTTCAGTGTAGGATCCAGACCAGGGTCCCACATTACATTTAATTGTCATGTTTCTTTAAGCTTCTCTAATCTGGAGCAATTCCTTGTCTTTTTCCATCTTTCATGACATTTTTTCAGAGTAGAGCGCCCCCACTCCTTTTTCTTTTAATTGAGTGATCCTCAGCTTGGGGATGTCTGGTGTTTCCTTCTGTGCAGATTCAGGTTACGCATCTCTGGTGGAAATACTACATAATCGATATGTTCTTAGGGATGGGGGCTCCACTTAAGGGGTTTGTGGAAGTCCTGAATCTCTAAGGACTGACCCAGAGTTATCTGTAAAAGCAAAACAAAACAAAACAACAAAACTCCAATCAGATTTTCAGCACAGGTTAAGAATGACACCGTTAATTGTATGTGTGTTTTCTTTCTGTGGATGGTAGGCTTAGGCTCTCTGCCCCTCCCTGTTTCTCCCCTCCCTGTTTCTCCCCTTCTATCCCCCCTAACTCCAAACTTGCCCGTGAAATTCAGCAGCTCCTAATGAAACCATTATTCTTTTCTGAAGCCCACTGGGGACACCCCAATTGCCCAACTCAATGCCTTCGTGGTCTTTACCCTGTTGACCTCTTCACAGGGCCTGAGCCTCACCCTCCTCCCTGAAACCTCCCAGAGCCAAGCTTCCCCAGTCTCCACCCATCCTTCCTCACCAACAAATGACAGCATGCAAGCTGGTGCTGCTGGCTCTTCTAGGAGTGAGCCCTCCTGGTGGCAGTTTATCTGGGGGAAATCTGCAGGTCCTGGCTTTTCCTGTTGCTTCCAGAAACCCCAGTGGAGACATTCTCCCAGTTTTGGCCTGAAGATAGGTCTCTGGACTTGTTCACCTCTGTAGGAGAGCTCAGCCTTCTAGTAGCTTCCACATCCCTTTCTTCTTTACTAATCTAGTGCAGCCCTGAATCTCCACTCTCCTGTCTGGACTGGCCCTGTGGATGCCTTTCAGCTTCTAGGAATCTCGCATGGAACTGTTGACTTCTCTCCCAATCTGCAACTTCTCCCTTGTGTCTGTTGTGACTCACCATCTCTCTGACATCTGCACTCCAAGCGTCAGCCATTTTTACCCTTATGTCAAAGCCATGTCTTTTCTCTAGAAAATATCTTTCCCTTCTGTCCCCTCTGCTTCTCTCTCATGGTCTGTTGTTTTGTTTTTAAATCTCTAACTAGTCTTGAGTTTTACCTTCTTTTTTCTGGTGTGCCCAGCTGGTCTGGTCCTTCCTGTTCCACCTGATCTCATCAGCTACCAGGCTTAAGTCTCATAACTTTAGCATGGCCCCAGAACCTTGAGGATTGACAGTGGATCCTTCCAGATTACCATCCTCCCCGCTTCTAGGTTCACACCCCGTGTTCCAGTTCTACCAAATCTTTTGTGTTTCTCCCAACAGATCATTGTTGCTGCTGGACCTTTGTATTTGCTTTCTCTATTTGTTAAACTTTAAAAAAAATGTTTTATTTATCTTATTGAGAAAGAGAGACAGACAGCGTGAGCAGGGGAGAGTCAGAGAGAGAAGGAGACACAGAATCAGAAGCAGCCTCCAGGCTCTGAGCTCGCTGTCAGCACAGACCCCGAAGCAAGGCTCGAACCCACGAACTGTGAGATCATGACCTGAGCCGAAGTCAGGTGCTCAACCAACTGAGCCACCCAGGCACCCCTGCTTTCTCTATTTGAATGGCCCTTCACCACCCCCACTTATTTGGCCAAATACCCAAATGTCATCCTCTCTGTGAAAACTTCCTGACATCCTCTGGCAGTTCTGCCTTTACATCTGGGTAAAAGGGGTCTAGCTCTGGCTTCCTACAGCTGTTTCCCTCCCCAGAAGGCTAGGAGCCCAGTGGGAACGTTGCTTCACCTTCTAGACCAGCACTGTCTGGTAGCATTTTCTGCAATAATGGAAATGTTCTCTCTGTGCACCATCCAATACGGAAGCCACTAGCCACTTGTGGCTCTTGAGCACTTGGAATGTGGCTCCCTGAGACTTAGGAACTTATTTTTAAATTTTATTTAATTTTAAATAATTTAAATCAAAATTTAAATTGACATATGCGGCTAGAGGCTACCATATTGGATAGCGCAGAACTTGCCCATGCCTGGGTTCCTGGGATCTTGGCATTCCCTGCCCAGATGGGGCTTGGATATGCAGCCTGGTATGTGTGTGTGTGTGTGTGTGTGTGTGTGTATGATTGTGGCTCCTCTTTATGCAGAGCCTGAGGTAGGAAGGGGAGGGGTCATGTTCCAGTGCATAGTCTTAGAATTTTTTTTAAAAGTAGGCCCCATGTCCAACGTGGGACTCAAACTCACGACCCCCAGATCAAGAGTTGCATACTCTACTAACTGAGCCAGGCAGGCACCCCAGTCCTGGAATTTTTAAGTTGAATCTGGCTTTCTGGGTCATCTTAAAGGTACATTTTTCATACTGGGGTAAGAAGATAGAATTTATCTGTATTGTCTTGATTTATAACTTTTAAATATATAGATGAATTGGGGCACCTGTGTCGCTCAGTCAGTTGAGTGTCCAACTTCGGCTAAGGTCATGATCTCACAGTTAGTGGGTTTAAGCCCTGCATTAGGCTTCGCGCTGACAGCTCAGAACCTGCTTTGGATTCTCTCTCTCTCTCTCTCTCTCTCTGCCCTTCCCCTGCTCCCTGGCATGCTCGTGCATGTGCACGCACACTCTCAAAATAAACATTAAAAAACAAACATAAAAAACCCATAAAAATTTAATTCATTAAAAATATAAAAAAATCTATATGTAGGGGTACCTGGGTGGCTCAGTCGGTTAAGCGTCCACCAATTTCAGCTCAGGTCATGATCTCCCAGTTTGTGAGTTCCAGCATTTGACCCACAAATGTCAAGAGTGGGTTTAAGGTTAGTTTCTTCACTAACTAACCCTCTGACATGCAGAATCTCCCCTCTTGCTCCCCGCTGTAGGCTGTTTCTCTCTTCCCAGGCAGGCCTGGGTCGAATTCCAGTCTAACAGAATTAGAGGATTCTATTCTACTAGTTCTGGTGCCTGGGACACTGTTGGCCCATCATAAATCATCATTGAGTAATGAGTGAAGAGGTTCAGCTGCTTGCCCAAGGTCTTGGCTTTCATCATTAGTGGCCCCCAGGTCAGCTGGCTGTTTGGGAGAGGGATCTTCAAAAGCTGGCTGTCCTTGCTACAGAGAAAACAGCAGGGGAGCTGAGCCCCCAGAGCAGGGTTCTTGTCTCTGCTCAGCTATTTTCTTGACCTTGGACAAGTCACTCTCTGAGCCCTGGTCTCCCTATCCATAAAAATGGGGCGGGACACCTGGGTGACTCAGTCGGTTAAGCATCTGACTTGGGCTGAGGTCACATGACCTCATGGTTCATATGTTCGAGCCTCGCAATGGGCTCATTGATGTCAGCACAGAGCTTGCTTCAAATCATCTGTCCCCCCTCTCTCTGCCCCTCCCTGGCTCACACTCTCACTCTCAAAAATGAGTAAATATTTTTTTCAAAAATGGGGCTAGTAACACCAAACTCGGTGTGTTGAGGATCAAAGGAAAAGAGACCCTTTCACAGGTACAATGCCTGGTATTCAGCAGGTCTTCCATAGGTGCTCCTTTAGTCAGCATTCATTAGACATTTACTGTATGCCAGATAAAGGCTCTGTTCCCCATTGTAGACCCTGATGGGCCTGGGTACTGTGAGTGGCTTGCTCAGCCTACCCTCCCTCTCAGCTCAGCAGCTCTGGGCACCTGTATGCCCCATTCCCTTTGGCTGCTGGTTGGATGGGGCCTCATCTGCCCTAGTTTATGTGGGCTTCAAACATGAAAGACCACGTTTTTCACTTTGGGGTAAGCTAGCAGAGCTGGCTGAGACAGACAGACAGACAGACAGACAGACCAACCAACCAACCAATCAATGAAGGCGACAGTTGTGGTTTGTGGCTTCTCAGCTCAGCCAGACACCCCAGAGCTTGAGAGGGGACCAAATACCTTCTTGGCACACTGGTGGCTAACCAAAAAGCTTGTCCCCACCTCCCTCCCTCTGGGGGAGCATGAAAAGTGAGACAGCCAACTTGGGTTTGAATCCTGGCTGTGTCATTTTGTAACTGGATGACTTGAGTTGCCTCACTGTTAGCAGCCTCAGTGGCCTCATTAGGAAAATGGGACCAGAATAATCCCACTCACAGGTTGTTGTTTGTAACTCATCCTCTGCAGCCCTTCTTCCTAGACTCAGTGGTTACCTCCAAACTCAGTCCTTCAGTCTTTACTCTTCCTTTGAACTCAGAATTAACTATTGCCAAGTCTGTCTTACAGACACCTCTCACTCCATAAACTATTGTTGCATCTTTAACATCATCATCCTCACTGCCATTTTTAGGGCCCTGTGTACTAAGGGCTTTATACATAATATTTTTGATATTTTATTGCAAATATTTTCTTATTTCTGATAGGAGTTCTTCAACCCAGTAATTATTTAGAAGTACATTTTGACATTTTCAAATGCATGGGGATGTCTTTTTTATGCCATCTTTTGATTATTGATTTCTAATTTAATTGCTGTCGGATAATGAGGGCTGTATGATTGTTCAGAATCGGTCAGTACTTGCCTTGTGATCTACTATGTGGTCATTTTTGTAAATGTGTGGCTGAAAGCAAAAGTGTGTTTGCCAATAATTGTTGACTGGAGAATTCAAAGTATTCACTTAAAGTAAGCTTGTCAGTTCAAATCTGCTACATACTTATTGATATTTTTGTCTGCATAAACTACCAATTCCAGAGGGAGGTCATTTAAATCTTCCTTTATATTGGTGGATTCGTCTATTTTTCCCACTATTTCTGCTTTATGATTTTGAAGCTACGTTATTAGGTGCATATAACTGTAGAATGGTTATATATTCTTGATAAATTGAGGCAGGCAAGAATCCTACTATCTCTGTCAGCAAGATGGGTTTTTGTTTTTGTTTTTGTTTTTGTTTTCACTTCTCATGTCTACCCAAGGATTTTACTTTCTGAGCACCCTTGACTTTTGACAGGAGTGGGTTATGTCTGCTCCAGCCTCCTACATTATGAGGTCCCAGGTATTGTCTTTCATTTGGATTTGTGCCTTTGAAGATTTTCTTTTCTTGCAAGCTTGGCCTTGCATTGAAAAATATCACATATGCACATACTCACACACACAGGTTTTATCTTTTATCTAGCATTTCTAGTTGTTTTGTACCAGAAGGGCTTCTCTGGACATATAGTCTACCATATTTCTGGAAATAAAATTCTCTGTTAGCTCTTAACTTGAAATTTTATTGAAATTCAAAACAATTCTATGAAGTCCTATAGTCATTTTTTCATAATGAGAAAACTGAGGCTCAGGGGTTATATGACTGGGTTCAGGTCCTAGCTCTGTGGTTCAGATTTACCAGCTCTGTGACCTTGATAAATCAGTCATTTAAGAGGACACTGAGCTCAGAGAGTGGAGCAATAGGCTTGCCTTGCAGGGCTGCTATTCAGCTTTGAATGACACGTGGACAGCTCCTACCATGGTGTTGATGCTCAGAAGACATCCATGACCATTGAATCTGTGAACACCTGGCTTATTTCCAGTCTCTAGGCCTTGCTGTCTCCAGAGAAGGGACATGTGCCTGGTCCTAGGGTCTTGTTCTCTCTTCACTGGGAGATGTTGACAAGGATGGTTCACATGGGAGATGTCTGCTGGAGAGTTACCTGGTGGACCCTAAAAGGCACATCTACTAAGATTCTGATTCTGATGCTCTACCAGGTTTGGGCACTTGTGTCTCCCAGGGCATGGCTCATGAGGGGTTGCCCATCCCTCTCCCCTGGGCTGTCCTCGGGGAAGTCATGTAGACAGGACTGTGGGGTTATTTCCCTCCTCTAACACAAGTTGCCGATAAGAGGGATAGAGCCTCTCTCCTTGGTTAGACTGCAAACAGCTTGCTTTTATTTTACTTTAACTTTTTTTAGAGAATTTTTCAAAGTTTATTTATTTTGAGAGGAAGAAAGAGAGAGAGAGAGAGAGAGAGAGCATACAAGCAAGGGAGGAGTTAGAGAATCCCAAGCTGGCACCACAACCATCAGTGTGGAGCCTGGTTGTGGGGCTCGAACTTATAAACCATAAGATCATGACTCGAGCCGAAACCAAGAGTCGGACGCTTAAATGACTAAGCCACCCAGGTGCCCCTACTTTAACTTTATGAATAGAGAATAAATGCATATGGTTCAAAACCCAAAACAGTTTAGAAAGAAATGCACTGGGAAGTCTTGCTCCCCCCTCTGCCTGGTCTACCTTGTTTCCCAGCAACTTATAGATGACTGCTTTTGTTACTTTGCTCATGTAAATTCAAGCAAATACAAACATTTATTCTTATCTCCACCTCCCTTTCCTACACAAAAGATAGCATGACATACAAACTGTCTTGCACTGTATTTTTACTTCAAAATGTCCTGGAGATCTCTCCATATCAATATCAGACAGCCACCACCGCAGCAGCCACCCCGCCTCCTCCTCCTCCTCCTCCTCCCCCTCCCCCTCCTCCCTTTCCTATGGCTGCATATTTTCCCATTGTGGAGATAAACTAGATTTATTTAATCCTTCAGTGTAGTAGCTACCTGTGGCTATTTACACTGAACTTAATTACACTGAAGTCAGATTTGAAATTCATTTCCCCAGTCACACTAGCCACATTTTAAGAGCTCAGTATAGCTACATGTGGCCAGGACATACTGGACATATTGGACAGGACAGAGAGAATGAAACATCCCTGTCATTGCTGAAAGGTCTATTTCTGGTTTCACTGATCCCCTAGAGCTGAACACCTGGCTTATTTCCAGTTTTTTATTTATTTTTTGAGAGTGGGGCAAAGGGCAGAGAGAGAGAGAGAGAGAGAGAATCCCAAGCAGGCTCACAGTTTGTGAGTTCATGACCTGAGCTGAAATCAAGAGTCAGACGCTTAACCAACTGAGCCACCCAGACACCCCTTATTTCCAGTCTTTAGGCAGTTCAGGGATGATGCCGCCCATCCTGGGATGCAGGAGAGCTAAGTGAGAGCTGCTTCAGGAGTGCTGGGCCTTCCACCTCAGATCTCAAAATTTGGGAGGCTCCTTTCAGAGGAGGCTGTTGGGTTTGGGGCAGAGACTTGACTGAGGCCTGGAAATGAGAGGGGCTCTTAACGACAGGCTTCCTAGGGGCTCCTGGGTGGCTCAGTCATTTGAGCATCTGACTCTTGATTTCAGCTCAGGTCATGATCTCACGGTTCATGATGGGATCTAGTCCCACATCTGCACTGACAGCGTGGAGCCTACTTGGAATTCTCTCTCTCTCTCTCTCTCTCTGGGCCCCTCCCTCCCCTCTCAAAATTAATAAACATTTAAAAAAAAAAACAGACTTCCTGCTTAGCTCTAACCTTCTACTCCCTCCCTTCAATCCCACCAAAATGCAATCCTGTTTTCTTTCATTCACTACTTAAGTCCTACACTGGGGATATAGGGACAGAAAAGATACAGTCTCTGCCTCGGAGAAGAAGACAGATCATTACCTCCCTATGACAAAGACTTTAAAATAGTCCTCACCAAACATCCAAAGGTCTTATAATACCTATAATATAATAGAGTGAGGATGTGGGAAAACAGGCACTGTCATCCCTTATTGGGGGTTGCAAATTGGTGCAAACTTATGGGAGGACAATTCCAAATCTATCCAGATTCCCAAAAATCTACCCCAAATTTAAAAGTGCATAACCTTTGGGGCACCTGGGTGGCTCAGTGGGTTGAGCATCTGGCTCTTGATTTCAGCTCAGGTCATGGTCTCACAGTTCGTGGGGCACATGCTCGCTCTCTTTCTCTTTCAAAACACATAGATAAGCTTAAAAAAAAAAGTGTGTAGCATTTGATTCACCATTGTCATATTTATAAATTTGTCTGACAGCTACACACAAGTGCAGGCAAATATACGTACTGAGATATTTCCTGCAGGCACCATTGTTTGTAGCAACAAAAGATGGACACAACCGAAACACCCACTAGGAGGGGACTAGTGAGATAGATTGTGACCCACCTGTATGATAGGGGACTGTGTCGATTTTGTAGAGGCAGAAATATTAAGTGAAAATAGCAAGGTGCCAAATTGTAGAGGGTATATCAGGTGCGCGCGTGCACACACACAACACACACATGCACACAGACACACACAGCTCATATATGCCCTAAACTTTTCTGGAAGGATTAATTAAAACTGCTTTTCTTGGGGCACCTGGGTGGCTCAGTTGGTTGAGTGTCTGACTTCGGCCCAGGTCATGATCTCATGGTTCGTGGGTTTAAGCCCTGCGTCCCGGGCTCTGTGCTGACAGCTCAGAGCTGTGGATTCCGTGTCTTCCTTTCTCTCTGTCCCTCCCCTGGTTGCACTATCTCTCTCTCTCTCTCAGAAATAAATAAACCTTTAAAAATAAATAAATAAATAAAACTGCTTTTCTTTTCTTTTTAATTTTTAAATGTTTATTTTTGAAAGAGAGAGACACACACACACACACACACACACAGAGCACAAGTGGGGGAATGGCAGAGAGAAAGGGGCACACAGAATCTGAAGCAGGCTCCAGCCTCTGAGCTGTCAGCACAGAGCCGGAGCAGGGCTCGAACCCAGGAACCACGAGATCATGACCTGAGCTTAAGTCAAAAGCTCAATCGACTGAGCCACCCAGGTGCCCCAAACTGCTTTTCTTTTAAACTGAGCACATGTATGCAATACCTTAAACAAACAAAAAAATTTTTTATTTGAAGAGGCACTCACTGAGTGATGGGGATTGGGCAGAGGGAGGGAGATTCCTGGGGAGCCCTGCTCAGTCATCTAAGCTCCGAAGCTCTGAGTGTCCCCAGTGACTGCACAATGAAGCTCTGAGTGTCCCCAGTGACTGCACAATTTCTCCATCGGAGGTGACAAGGCCACAACAGTCCAGAAATGTCATCCACACTGTGAGTCCATCTCCATCACTTCTGGAGGCCTCGCCCTGTCTTGGCTGTCATACCACTTGTGCCCGGCAGGTGGAAGCACAAATCCACCAAAGCATTGGTTCCAAACTTCACCAAGCCTCCCTTCTAGGATTTCCTCCTCTGTGGACCATGATTGGAAAGATACTTTCTGCCAAGCCAACCAAATTTATTAGATAATAATTGATTCAATTCTCTCCCTTTTTTTGTGCCTCACATTTCTGATCAGCACTCGCGTGAGATAATGTAGGTTTGCTGAATTCATCATTTTCCACATAAGAGGTTCTACTTAGCCTTGCCTTGTTTCCACCAGGCCTTGGGTGGTGGTGGTTGGCAATGGCCAGATTATCCCCAGGGTTGGAGGGCTCAGGCTGAGGGCTCCCCATCCCTCTCAGATTTTCAGCTGCAGTGCACAACTCCCATCCTTCTGGGCAAGAGGAAGTATGAGCACCTGGTACCAGTCTGCCTGGTGGTAGTTACTCTCCCAGATGTGTTTGGAGTCTGTCTCTTGCTAGGCTGTGAGCAATCTAATAAGGGGAACTCTTTTCCTCTGCCACTGAATCAATAGGAGTGAGCACAGTGCTGGGCACACAGCTAGTGTCATTTAAAGGTTTATTGTTAAATGGAAAGGGACAAGCATTGAGGGGATCAGGGACTAAATTCTTTTTTTTTTTTAAAAAAGGAGGCTCTAGCTAATGCCAAGGACAAGAACCCAAGGTCAAGATAAGGGTAGTGGGCACAGAATGGATTCCTTTCTTAGCAGGTTCAAGGAAAATCCTACTTTGACTTACCTGCGGGTCTCTGGCTGGGACATGAAATAAATAACCACATCTCTCACCCACCAGAGGTGCTGGTGACCTTGGCAGCAGAGGCGCTTAAATCAGGTCAATCTGGGGGAAGGGGCTGTCTCATCCCAGGGCCTTCCTTAAAATTAGGTAAATTTCCCAGCTCCTGCTGAACTTTTGTCAGTGGTTCTGAATGTGAAAGGGAAGGTAGAAGGGAGAGGAAGCTATAGGGGAAGGGACACTTATGGCCTCTGGCCTGACCCAGAGAAAGTTCAGGGCTCATTTAGTGGGCCCTCCATCCTCAATGTCTTGAAAGTGCAGGAAGGGGCAGCTGGGGTTTTCCACAAATTCTATGGCGGAATGATAAGAGCGACTGAGAGACAAGGGCCTCAAATACAGGTTGGAGATTGTGTCTCAGACCGGGGGTTCTATGTCCTCCCCAAACTCACTCACCTTTCTGGTCCACCCTGGATGAGAGGGGCAGTGGGGGCTAAGACAGCAGCTCCGAGGTGGTGTGGATTTTGAAGACGGGCAGAGAGTAAGACAGTTTCTGCCCTTTATTAGTTGTGTGCCCTTGGGCAAGTCAACTAAAAACTCGGAGTCTGTTTTCCCATCTCTAAATTAAAGATATGAATATTTACCTTCCCCAGTCATTGTAGGGATGAATGAAAGAAGACCTCAGGAAGCATTTCTGTAATTGCTAGACTTCAGGGATTGTTATTCGCGAAGGTGAGAGACCACCCTAAGTCCCTGGAGGTGACAGCGTCAAGGAGATCTTTTTCCTCCTCTGCGGTGCCTGCTCCTTCCTCAGCCTGGATGCTGGTTTTAATCCTCTGTTCCCCAACCCTCGCGCTTCTCCTTGACACCGCCTTGGTCGTCCCCAGATTCTTGCACCTTGCCTTTTCCCACAGGCGCCCCCGTTCTAAAACCCTGGGGATGTCGGTTTGCGCGCAGAGTTGGTGCAGGGTGGGGGTCTCGGTTGGCCTGGATCTGCGCCCCTCGTCTTGCTTTGGGGTTCTCATTTGCAGATGGTTCCCTCTGGTTCCCAGATCCTCTCTGGACTAAACAGATGAGGAGAGAAACAGGGGTGGGGGGCCTGGAAGGGGGCTCCCACCTTCTCAGTCGAGAATCCGAGAGGGGGACCCAGCCCTTGCGCCCCAACGCCGCACCGTCATGGGTCTCCAAGCCGCGCTCGCAGTTGCTGGGATCATCGACAAGGAGGTTTGCCCCCTCCGGCTCCCAGGCCGTGACCCCAGCCCCCACCCCGTNCCGATGGGACGCCGCTCCCGGGCCCTTGCGCGCAGCTGAGCCGAGCGCCGCCAAGCCGAGCCGCGCCGCGCCGCCGCCGCCTGCCTCTACCCTGCTCGCCCCCAGGGCCGGGAGCCTCATCCCCGCTCCCCCGGAAAGCTGGATTTCCGAGGCTGGAGGCGCCTGGCCGATTGGGTGGGGACCACCATGGGGAAC
>NW_027533264.1:1457484-1458513 GCF_008692635.1 Crocuta crocuta
GGAGGAGAGGTTCAACCGGGTTCTGGTGAGTGTGATGTGCCGCGCTCTGGGCGCGGGCGGGGGGCGGCTGGGACTTGGCCCGCGTCCCCGTCCCTGGGGGCTCAGGTACCACTTGGAGATCCCCGGCCCAGTGGCTGCCCCTACGGGGGGTGGGAGTGACAGTGGCTTCTTTCAGAGTGACTTAGCACTCTCCCCCCCAAAACTTTCTTCCGCAGTCGCCCAGTCTCCTTCCCCAAGACACCCCCTGCCCCAGCGCTTTTGGGTCTAAAGGTCTAAACAAAAATGTCCTGCGAGGAAGTTGGGAGCCTAGCACGCCAGGGGGGACCGGGGGCATCCCCTTCCGCGCTGCCCGCAGGCCGAGCCACTGGGCGCAGGTCTTGGAGCCTCTGCCTGGGTCTTAGGGCCAAAGATGGAAGGGTGACATTTTAATGTCCTGGGAGCTGCAGACGGAGTTCAGGTGTTTGGTCCTGATTTGTTGGTGCCCGGGCTCAGCTCCCGCAGAGGAGGTGTCTGTGTTTCTCACCCCCTGCATGTCCAGGAGAGATTGCCTGTGGGTCCTTATCTTGGGCATTTCCTCCAGCCCACTGAGGGGGTTAAGGTTAGGAAGGGCGGGGTCAGGATGGGTTGGTCACTCTGGCTTGGGGTGGTGCAAAAGTCTGGAATCCCTCCCTCCTTCCCCACTATCACCTGCTGGAGGAATTGGGGGGCTTGGAGACTGGGTCCCTGGGGAGGGAGCCATCAGCTCGGGCTGAGCCTGGAGACAGTCAGGAGGTGTCTGGGGAGGGGCTCCAGAGCCAAATCAGGGCTCCCTAAGACCTGGTGCAAGGCAGAAATAGGGAGGGGGAAGGGCCACTCTTTCTCACTTCCCTCTCCCCTTCTCAGCCCTGTCCCAGGCTCCTTTCTCTAACTAATTGCCTGGTGGTCTGTCTGCTGTCAGCTTCCTTGCTGGACTCTGGGTGACAGGCGAATGAGGCCGAGCTGTGCTTTTTCTCAGGGGGCACTTCTCGGTATAAGCAGGCTGGCATTGCT
>NW_027533264.1:1458675-1471142 GCF_008692635.1 Crocuta crocuta
GGGGGGGGGGGGGGGGGGTGGGGGGGACAGGGGAGGTGTGGGCAGTAGAGCAATGCTGGCTTGTGGCAGTGCTCAATTCTTTGTCCCCTCCACCTCCTTGACATCATTTCCCCTCCCTTGGCTAGTCAGAAGGCCGTACTTGCCAGATCTTTTGCATGGCCCCTCATAATAGTTCCTGGAAATCTTGGCTCCCCCTCCCAGAAGGAAGGCTAGGAGGGGTTTGGGGGAGTTGTGGGGTGAGGCGGGGTCTGGTCTATCCTTGTAAAGGCACCTTGCTTGATTAGGGGAGAGGGAGGGACTCTGAGGGACACCTCACATCGGGCGAGGCCCTGTTTCCCCCATCTCTCCACCTGCTCTCCCTTCCTCAAACCCATGGTCTGGCAAAACTCAACTGAGCTGAGCAGATGGGGGAGGGGGGAGAATGAAGAGGGACAATCACTGGGGGACCATCTGGGGAGCCTGAGCTGGTGGTGGATCCCTGGACCCCTGCCAGCCTGATGGGGGTGGGTGGGTTATGGGTCTCTCTTTCCCCCCAAGTGTGTGTCTGTGGACAGGGGTGGGACAGGCTGTCAGGGTGAGGTGTGGGCCTCAGTCCGCTTTCTGTCATACACACTAATGGGGAGGAGCTGTATGAATAATTCAGACCAGTGGGAAATCCAAAAGTCAAATGGTGAGGCTCTGATGCATGTATAGTTCTTGAGTGCCCTGCTTGTGTTTTGGCCTTAGCTCCGATTGGCTGAGCCTGATGCTAAATGCCATTGGGAGTCCCTGAGTACCAGGGCGTGGAGGGCGGAGGCCCAGAGATGGGTCTTAGAGGGTGTCTCCGTGGAGAAGGCAGCAGTAGCCGGGTAGAAATCTAGGTCAGCAGCACCCAATGGGGCTCAACTTCCTACCCTGGCCCCCAGGAACCCCAGTGTGTTCGTACTTGGCCTTCTTTCTGGGGAAGGATCAGCCTGTCCCTTGTCTTATGGGGGCAGAACACACCCAACCCGAGATCACTTGACTAAGAACCTGGCTCCCCTCACTCCCCACCGACAAGGGCATGAGCCCCGCCCTGGGGTGATAGCCTTGGCCCCTGCCTGCAGCTGCCTGGGCCAAGTATTTGGCTAAACCCACAGGCCTGGCAACGGGTCATGCAGGGTGCGCCTCCATCAGAACACTGCCTCCATGGCCGGAACTGAGTCCTGTCCTTAGTGAATGTGTAAGAGGAGAAGAGCCTCAGACTGCCTAGAGTGGTGGACCCGCCCCTCCCCAAGGGATCCCTGAGTCTTGATGGGAAAAGGATAGCCCTCCCCTTCGGATATAGTCACATAGCCCCAAGGAACCTCTTCCTTTTGCCCAAATGAAACCCTTTGGTCCCTGGCAGGGAGTAGGATCCTGCAACCTCAGACCTCTCCTTGGCTCCTGGATGTGGGACCCATGTGTGGGTGAAGGGCGCCCCCACCAAGGCTTATGGCCAGATGGGAGATGAAGCTTGCTCTCCCTTTCCCCACAGTGGCCTCGCTCCCATGCAAGGGTGTTGGGGGGGCTACTTTTCTAAGGAGGCTGTGAGCATGAGGTGCCCCTGCTTAAAATGGGGGTGGAGAAAAAGAGCAGGTTGAGCCAGGGTTTCCTGCTGCTGCCTTAGCAACAGCAGAGGAGCGATGGCTGCCCAGCGACACAGGCCAGCTGTAATGGTGGGAAAACCAGCCAGCCAGACGCCAAGCTCTTGCCTCTCCGAGGCCATGCCCAGGGCTCATGTCTTCCATGCAGACCTTCCCTTGTAAGGATCAGGGTTTGGGATGCCAAGGCACTCTCTCCAGGCCTTCCAGAGTTCCATGCTTACAGCCAGGCATAGGACACCGCTGATCTGTCTGGTCAGAGAGGAGCCTGTAACCTTGGGGCCAAGGGACCAAGGGAAGGTGCCTGGGATGGTGTGCGTGAGGCCCAGTGATGCTTATAAACACGGAGGCTGAACTGTTTGGGGAGGAGTTTGCCTGATGGGGCCCAGCACCCTGGGCTGCCCTTAGCACGTGCCCAGAGACATGGACATTTGGTGAGGCTGCACAGGGAGGTCAGGATGGCCTCCAGCAGCATGTGGGCCCTGGGAATCCTGCTTTCAGCTGGACCCTTCCCCAAGGAGCAGGAATAGAATCTATTGTGTCTCCATTGTGTTGGCCAGCCCCCTTCTTTGGGGAGGTGGGGCAGAGGAAGTTTGGGAACAGGAAGCTATAGGGGTGCTCAGGACCTGTACCTTTCATCTCTGGGGTGTCTCACACGGAGGATCCCAACAGGGCTGTGGCTGTGTGGACAGATACAGGGCCAGATAGGGGCTGTGGGGTGGCATCCTTAGCAGGCAGGGCTGGCACATATTGACCCTGGAAACCCAGGGATGCGGTTGGCATGATTCACAGGGACATCTGGGGCCAGTTGGCTAAGAGCTGGGTGAGATGGGCAGGAGCAGGTGGGGCTGCCCTGGGGGCTACCTCTGCATTTTTCCTGAGGACATGGAGCCCTGGAAGGTGGCTCGGGCCTCACCCCCCTCTGGGAGGGGCCGGGATTACCACGGGAAAGGCAGAGTAGCTTCCTGAGCTTTGGGGTCATTAAGTTGGGGGGTTGGGTTTTGTCTTTGCCACTTACTACCTGGGTGACCTTGAGCAAGTTACTTAACCTCTCTGAAATTCAGGTTTCCCCATGTGTAGAAAGAGAATCGTGGTATATGCTGGCCTCCTAGGGTTGTGGAAGGGTTACAGAGAGCATGCCTCACAGGGGGCGAGTGTCCAGAAACTCTCTCCCACTGTGAGGAAGGGAATGACACCGGAATGGACAGAGTCCTCTTCATATTGGAGGCCTTCTAGGCCCTTCTAGACTGCACCTTTCCCCTCTTCCCACCTCCATTACCAAGACCAACCAAGGTTGCCAACGTTAGCCATCACAGGCCAGGCTGCCTGGGTTGCCATCATGCAGGTCAGCCACAGTGGGGCCTACACTGAAAACTGCCTGGCGGCCGGAAACCACGAGAGGGAGGGCCCACCTCTCTTGGAGGGTGGGGCAGTGTGGTGCTAACGGTAGCTGTGTGCACATGGGGAGGGGGTGGGGAGGCCTCCACTTCCCTCTGAGAGACGGTGTACTGGTGGGGGGGGTTCCCCAGTGAGTAAGAACTCAGTGTGGGCAACAACAGGAAGCGTAGGGTGCTGGGTGGCAGGAAATGGGGCTGGCTGTTCCTGGTTCCTCAGACAGGGGGACTGGGGCCAGGCTGTCTGCAGAAGACCCCGGGGGCCTGGGACCCACATTTCTCACTGCCTTCAGTGCTCTTTCTCCCAAGGAAACACAGTCTTCTTACCAGCTTGCCAGCTAGGTCACCTTGAGCGAATGACTTAATCGCTTGGTGCCTCAGTTTCCCATTTGTGAAATGGGGATCACAATGGCATTTACTGTGTAAAGCTTCTTTTTCGAGGTTTAAATGAGTCAGAAGATGTGAATCACTTAGAATGGTGCTTAGCACCGGATGGGATGCTTGGGGAGTATTTATCATTATTATTGTTGCTGTAATTCCTACCAGCCTCGATTATATGGGCAGTGCCTGGTGCCCTGGCTCCCACCTGGCTTGCCCTTGTCCCTGCCATGGGACCCTTTAACCCTCATGGGAGAAGCTGTGGGCTTTTGGGATTCTCAGCACCTAATCCTGGGGCTAGTCACACAGAGCCCTCCTCTAAGTCTGGGATTGTCTCTAATAGCCCCAGAAAATCTACCTACTGGAACTTTGAAATGTGGATTTATTTTTATTTTTTTATTTTTATTAAAAATTTTTTAATGTTTTATTTATTTCTGAGAGAGAGAGAGAGAGAGAGAGAGTATGAGCAGGGGAGGGTTAGAGAGAGAGGGAGACACAGAATCTGAAACAGGCTCCAGGCTGTGAGCTAGCTATCAGCACAGAACCTGATGTGAGGCTTGAACCCACGAAACGTGAGATCATGACCTAAGCCGAAGTTGGACACTTAACCGACTGAGCCACCCAGGCGCCCCGTGAAATGTGGACTGATTGCCTTTGGAGATTCACTGAGAGCTCTAAGACTAAGGTCGAGGCCATGTAGAGGTGGACGGAGGGGGAAGGTGAGGAAGTGGGGCTGGGGGACACTTCCTGGCTTCTGGGCCCATCAGGCTGTGGAGCCTCTGTGGGGCTGGTATGAGACTGGGCTTGGTACCCAAGTTCAAGAGCATTCTGAGACTCAAAGGGCCAGACGTCATGAGGAGAGGGTGGGCAGGTGGGTTGGGACAGTCTCAGTTCAAACTGAAAGTGAAACGGGAGGGTGTGGTTGTGTCCAGATGCAGACAGAGCCCCTCTAGTCACAGGGACACCTCTCCAGATGTCGGGGTGGGGGGAGCGGAGCGGGTTGAAGGAACTCGATAGAAGCTTGCAAGGGGCTGGTCTTGGGTGAGTGAGGCTGAGAGTTGGTGGTGGCAGGGAGGGAGAATGATCCCTTCACATTCTAGTAGAAAGATTGGAGAATCAGCTCCCTTTCTTGGCCACACCCTCAAAGATAGATCTTATCTCCCTCTTCCTGGAGCCAAAGCATTAAGGGCGGCAAGGAGAAGGGAGCTGAAGGGTCAATTCATTGTTGGCCAAGTCTTGGAGACAGGTCTGTTTCATCTGGGAGTTTTTTCGCACACTTCTGCTCACCACCCCAGCTGTCACCTTGGGGTCTTCAATGGACTCGTCGCCTGTCCCCTTTGCCCCCCAGTCTGTGAACTGCCTCTTCACAGCATGCATCACTGATGAGTATTATTACATCAAAACCCAGCTTCTCACTGGGTGTTCCCAGGAGCTCTGTGAATTGTGAGGCAGGAGGGAAGTGTGCCCATTTTTTGGAGAAGGAAGCTGAGGCTCAAGGAGACAGAGAAGTTGTTGGGCTAGGTGGGCCCAGAGCCTGGGTCTCCTGGATCGGGTGTGGGTTCTTCCACCTCAGGGCTCCCCACCCATGTCCCCTCAAGGGGGGCAAGCGTTCCTCCTCCCCACCCCTGGACCTCTGTGTCCTTGCCTGTCCCTTTTGAGCGCTATCCGCCAACCTCATCTGCTTCTCTCCCATGGTGCTGCCTCCTTGCTGAGGGCTCTGGGTCTGGGGTCTGTTGCTAGTTTCCAGGATGGCTTCCCTGTACCCCGAGTGAGTGGCACCCTCTGGTTCCTCTCTTGCTCCTCAGGGTACCATCTCCTCGGTGGGCACAGCCGAGGAACAGCTGCTAATTAGTGCTCAGCGCTGTCAGAGCTATTTCTGATTTCCGAGCCTAAATTTAGCCCGTCTGACAGGCTGGCACATAGCCTCGGGGGCTTGAGCACGCCCAGGTGGGGAAGGGGACAGGGGGTGCATGCTCTGCCCTCCACCACTGCTGGGACAGGTGTACCCCACGGCAGAGGCCTTTTCCTCCCTAGTAATAACCATGGGGCTGTCCCCGGGGGAGTGGGCCAGGGCGCCGGTTCAGAGTCAGCTCTGGGCTCAAAGCCAGCCCCACTCCCCACTCTCTGGTTTTGTAACCTTGGGCAGGTCATTAAACTGATCCGTACTTGCACCTGTGAGATGGGGATGAGGGTGTGAGGTGGTGAGGGCGTCACCCTCGCCAAGGGCTCAGAGCAGTGCTAGGCATGGTGAGCATCTGGGCAGAGCTGGCGACCGCATTTGTCGGGATCATTATTATGACTCTGACTGGCCGCTGCCTCTATAAGTGCCACTGGGCCATTCCAGGAACCAAACAGGTCCCTGGGGGTGGGTGAGGGCCTGGAGAGGCCCATGTTGAGAAGCAGCTGTCCCCTGTAAGGCTCAGGGGCTGGGGCTCAGCCGTCCCCTCATTCTTCCTGGCCCTCATTCTGTGTTGGCCACTGTTCCAGTTTCCCTGCGTTGCCGCCTTCCTGCTCCCTCCCTCTTCCTCAGCCTCCAGCCCCCTCTGCCCTGCCCCACCCTGGATCTCTGTGATCAGGATTCGGAGAGACCATGGAGAAAGAAAGGCAGAGAGCCTCCCCTCAGCTCCAGGGGCCCTCCCTAGGCAGTCTCTCCTGTAGTGTGTGTATGTGGGGGTACTGTTCTGACCATTAGCAGGTTGGGGAGGGGCAGCGGATGAGACAGCAGCTGTCTCCTCAATCCGGGGGCTGGCTTTCGCAATGGGGAGAAGAATGACGTATCCCCATCCCCAGCCAGCCTGGGGGACCTGGGAGTAGGCAGCTTCACCTCTCCAGTGGGGCCCCAGCCGGAAAGCTTGAGCAATGGGGACTGAGAGCACCCAATTTCCTGTTGTCTGGGCTGACCTAAGGCAGTGATTTTTTTTTGGGGGGGGTGAGTTCTGGCCAGGGCCCCAGAACGAAGCCCGGCACCCCAGAGAGGAAGCTGGCTGAGGAGCCCTGGGTGGGTGTGGCCCCCTCTCTGCTCCAGCTGTGGCCTCCTCTCAGGGCCATGTGACTGAGGACGTGTAGTCTGAGCCACCAGCCCTGGTGACGGGGGCCTTTTGACTCTGGGCTGGGGATTCCTGGGGACTCCCACATCCCCAGCAGAGATGGGGCTCCTTCAGGGCAAAAACTGCCTTTTGGGGGCCTGACACAGAGTAGACCCTCTTTAAACATGGGGTCCAGTGAATTGGGGTAAACTGGCATCATCTTCTGGGGCTGTTAGGAAGACACGCCAAGTTCAGGGGAGGCCTGGGAACCCCCAGTGCGGGCAGCACCAGGCAGGATGCTATGCTTGCCCTGTGAGGGAGGGGCTTGACAGGCACGTCTGTGGCCGGAGGATCAGGCAGAGCAGTGCTGACCTTCCTTAGCTCCTGAGGGGAGTCCCATCCTGGGCCTCCAGCACCACCAACCCGGCATGCTGGCTGCTGTCTCCAGTTCCTGTGGCTGGGTGACCTTCCCCAGGAATCCCCCTGTGCTCTGTAGCCATGATGCACCTGCTAGGAATTCCCTGCCTGTCTGACCGTAGCTCCCTTGGCCTGTCCCCATGTCCTCCTTCCAGAAGTGACGAGGAGGGACGGGGCTGGACAGGGCTGCGGAGGAGACTGCTGTCACCATCCTTGGGAGGGGTTTTCTGCTGTTTGTGAGACACTGGTGCCCTGGGCCGGGACTGCACACAGTCCGGATGGTGTTTGCTGGCACACAGGAAATGGGCATAGTCCGAGACTGGCCACACTTGGGCCTGGTTGGAAATGGATCCCCTGTTAGCTTCCCACTCAAATAGAAGAGATGACACCCCGTTATTGCACGCGGGGAAGTGAGTCCAAAGATGCCTGAGGTCCCGGGGAAGTTGGGCTGAGAACCCATGCTCTGACTGTCAGGGCAGATGTGCCAGGGAGGTGGTATATGGAAGACAGAGTCCAGGCCCTGGAGTCAGGCCGACTCAGAGTCAAATCCCAGTGTCACTTTCTAGCTTTGGGGCCTAGGGAAAGGTGCTCTATCTTTGGGCCCCGGTTTTCTCATTGGCAAATGCTACTTATCTTCCAGGGTGAGAGGGTGATGGGGATTCATGTATATGACAGATCTACTAGGGAGCTGACCCCTCGTGGCTTCCCTGAAAATGCCTATGCTCCCTTCCTTGCCCCTTGCACTGGGGCCTCAGGCTCACAGTCATTATCTTGTCCTTCCCCTCCCCAGAACTGCATGAACTTGCCCCCGGACAAGGTGCAGCTGCTGAGCCAGTATGACAATGAGAAGAAATGGGAGCTCATTTGTGACCAGGTGGGTACCAGGCCCCTTATGGCCTCAGGATGCCCTGCTCTGGCCAGGCTGGGGCTGGCAGGAGAGGGGACACTGCCCAGGGAGCCTGCCCAGAGGCCTGTGTAACATCTACAGAGCGTACTGGACTCTACACCCCCCTCCCTTGAACATGGGCCTCCCCAGGGACCTTATGAGTCCCTAGCAGGGCTGAGTCTGCCCTGTGAAGAGCTGGCAGGGCTCATCACCTCCTTGCTGAGCTTGGCAGAGCAGCCTCTGTTGACCCTCCAGCTCTGGGCTGGGGAAGAGAGGGGGCAACCCCAGGGCTGGGCATCTTTGACCCCGTGGGAGGTAGGGAGGAAGGAGCAGGATCCCCGTCCTTCTTTCCCTTGGGCCCAGAAGAGCTGCAGTCAACCAAGCAACAACCCAAAGGTAACCAGTTCCCTAGTGGCCGAGTAAGAAATAGAACTACTGGCTTGTGGTGCTCAGCCAGGCCCCTGGGTTTGCCACTTTCATGGCTCACTTGGGGGCCCCTGCCTCTCCAGCTTCCTTGGCTGCTGTCCGTGGTAGCAGGGAAGACCCCTCTCCCACTGCTAAGCTAGGGTGACACCTAGCTGCTGCAGTGACTCAATGAGGGAGGGAGGCTGGGGGTGGGGAGCCAGGGAGCAAGGAGCCTCCCTTGGGAGCCAGGGCTGGGCCTTCGGCTCCTGCTAATGGACCGGAATGGGACGAGCAGCCTGTGCAGGAGTCTGGGGGGTAAGGACTGGGCTGTGTGGGGAGGATGGGAGCTGCTTCCAGAGGCGTTGGGGCTGGTGTGGAGGTCTCTGGCATTCCGTCTGGTATCTCAGGGCTGGGGGCCCAAAGGCCTGGGAAAAGTAGGAATCCTAAAGGATCTGGGACTGAGAATGGTGGGGGCTCCTCTGGGTAGGGGGCCTCTGATATGGCCCCTGCTTCGTTGTGTGAGTAGCTATGGGAGCCCTGGGTGGGGCAGGGGAGTTAGGAGTTGTTTTGCGGAGGCTGGGAGATGGGCACACAGAAGCACCTACCAGCGCAGGTATGGGACAGAAGGGGCCCTCAGAGTGTTCTTCCTCCCTGGACTCCCAGGGAGGGGGCTGGGAAAGTGCAACCTACTGGCAGGTCTGAGTCCCCGTCCCCACCCCCAGCATGGTGCGTTATGTGGCAGAAATGACCCCTCCCTCCCAACTCCACGGTGGGGGTGGGGGTGGGGTGGGGACGCAGCTGTGTAGGGCTGTGGCTTGTGAGGCCATAGTGGGGAGTGAAGGCTAGGTCTGGGACTGGGGTCTTTTAATGACCTGGTGGGTTGTTTGGTATTTCAGAAGGATCCTAAGATAGACTGGGACCTGGGGTCAGAGCTGAGAACAGGATTCTGGGGCAAGGGCTGGTTATTTGCCCCGGGGTAGCTCTGGCTGGTTTCCTGTACACCCTGTTCCATCTCCCCAGGAGCGATTTCAAGTCAAGAACCCTCCCACAGCCTATATCCAGAAGCTGAAGAGCTACCTGGAAACTGGTGGGGTCAGCCGAAAGGTAGCAGCGGACTGGATGTCTAACCTGGGGGTATATGTCTCCCCCTTTTCTCTGTCCCTTTCCTCCCCACACCTTTCAAGCTCTGGGCAGCTAGAATAACTGTGTGCGTAAACTTTTGGGCTTGTGCGGGAATGCATATGAATGCCTGTGCATGTTTTTAGGGGATGGGGTGGGCCGCGTGCACTTTTACAAGTTCCTCTGCATATCCTGCTTATGCTTATGTGGGTCCACTTGTGCATATTTGTGCGGTGTATGTGCACGTGTGCACACCGTGTGTTTGTGCATGGATCTGTGTTTCTACTTTGTGTGTACTTTCGTGTCCACATATGCTTGTGTGCGTGTACCCTTGGGTCCGTGTATAGGGGTGTGTGTGTACCCCATGTGTCTGTATGTGGGTATATGGTTGTCTCATACATGTATCCAGGGCACTTGTATATGGATGAGTCTATGTGTGTAGCTTGGGGCTAGCCGTAGCCTGGGAATGCTTACTCTGCTGGGCAGGTGTTTGGGGGTGGTGGGGGAGGCTGAGCGTGANCCCCAGTTTAAGAGGCGAGTTCAGGAGTCTACACAGGTGCTGCGGGAGCTGGAGATCTCTCTGAGAACAAACCACATTGGGTGAGCGAGGGCTCAGATTTCCCGCTTGGGGGCCCAGGGAGAGCTCTGCCTCCAGGCAGCCCCTGGGGCTTCCCCTTGTTATTCCCCTGTCCCTGCCCCCCCCATCCCCCCACCCCTGAGTAGGCTCTGCTGTAGGCCATTTCTGGGTTGGGTGTTCAGTACAGCTTACTTGCCTCCTCTCTTGCCTACCCTCTGCTCACCCCTCGAGGCATGGCTGGGTCACAGGTCCTTCCTGAGCCTCTGGCATCTCCTAGCATCACTGGGTCTTCTGAGGTCTGGGCTGGTTGGTGTCTTCCCCGGTGGTGGGGGATGGGGGCAAAGCCACCCTGGAGCCCTCCCTGGCCATGCCTGTTCTGTGCCCACTCTGGGCAGGACCTCCCTCCTGGCTGGAACTCAGGGAGCCCTGTGCCCTGCAGGTGGGTGGAGGAGTTCCTCAATGAGGAGAACCGCGGCCTGGATGTGCTCCTCGAGTACCTGGCCTTTGCCCAGTGCTCCGTCACGTAAGCTCCGCTGCTCCAGTCTTCATGCTGCTCCTCTGAGCCCCGATCCCTGCTTCTCTGCACCTCATCCACTCCTCGGGCCACGTCCAAGCTGTGCAGCCCGAGCCTGCCCTGGGCTCACACAAACCACACCCTGTACGGTGGGCAATGCCCCTTCCTAAGGGCCTGCATGGATACGGAGGGATGTGGCAGGGGTGGCCAGCTGGGACCTGGGTGGCTTCCTCTTCTGTTCTGCCATTCCCTCGCCCTCTAGTCTCCCAGCACAGTGCTGAGAACACATCCTCTTCCTCCCAGCCTCTAATCTCTCCTGCACATTCATCTGTCCCCTCAGTTTCCCCACCCCTCTCTTAAGTGATTCTGCAGTGTTGGCCTCCAACCCCACTCTAATCCCTGCAGGTATGACATGGAGAGCACAGACAACGGGGTCCCCAGCTCAGAGAAGAGCAAGCCCTTGGAGCAATCAGTGGAAGACCTCAGCAAGGGTCCACCCTCAGCCTTGCCTCCACAGCCTAAGAGTCGCCACCTGACCATCAAGTATGTGGATCCCCGTGCAGGGTGGCAGGGAGAATAGAGAATTCACCCCTGGACTGCCACACCCAGCCAACCCTGCTCCGGGCCCTTGGGGGTGGTGGGAGGGAAGCCTGGCGCTGGGGATCACAGTAAGGGCCTCAAACAGGGTTTGGGAGATGGAGATGGGTTTGTTAAGAAGCCTTCTAGGGATGAGCATTTAGAAACTGGAATCTGGGTGGTCTGGGATAAACAGGGTGTTTCTGGGTCAGCGAGATGTCCCTTGTATCCATCTAACCCCCTCTTCTTTCCTGTGCGGCCTCCAGGTGCCCCCCTTCTCCCCGGTACGTAGCCACCTGGGGGGCAGGTGCATGCCTGGTTGGCTCCCCGGGGGGTGGGGTAGGGTAGGGTGTTCAGCTGACACCCCTGAGTTCGTCTTCTGTGGATAGGCTACCCCACCCTAACACAGGACATCCGCTGGGAGGCAGGGAGAGGGAAGGAGTCAGCCCTGGAGCCTCCGGTGGACCCCCAGCCTCCATCCTTCCCACTTTGGTCTAGGGGATCAACTTTGTATTAAGCCTTTCAAACCTTCACAATATATTTCTTTGTTTGCTCATTCATTCATTCTTCATTCATTCAACAAGTATATTTTTAGTGTTTCTTGTGTATCAGGCATGGTACCAGGTGCTTGGGAGACAGATCACCCTGCTCTTAGGAGCTCTTGGTCTAGAAAGGGACAGTGTATGACTGGCTATCATGGAGGTGTAGCTGGGAGCTCTGAGAAGGGAGGTGGCCACTTCCTGGGATATCAGGAAAGTTTTCCAGAAGAGATACCACCAGAGCGATGTCTCACAGATGGATACAGGCTTTACCGGCAGTGGTGGGGACAGGGAGGGGCATTCCAGGTGGAAGGAACAGCATGAGCAAAGACTCAGACATATTAGAGCAATGACGGGAGAAGGGCATGTGGCAGATGGAGGGAGGAGGTGGGGCTTCCCAGTGTTGTTGGAAATGTGATAGAATTGTCAAGAGGAGCTGATGTGGAAATCATGACTGGCGGTTCTGCAACAAGGAAAAAAAGTCACATACTTTTTAGCAAAGAATTATCAAGGACACTGGTACAGCACTTGCTGTATATCAGGCGCTTTTCTGAGCTCATTTCATGGTCCCCAAGACCCTATCAGGAAGGTACTGTTATTACCGTTCCTATTTTACAAATGAGGAAACTGAGGCACAGAACAATTAAGTAAAGTGTCGTAAGTGGTGGGCTGGGATTTGGACCAAGACAGCCTGAATTCAGGGTTGGGTTTTCAAGATGGAAGTTGAATGAGCCCATGAAGCTGTGAGCGCCACCTTGTGGATTTCCAGGCCTTGGCTGTCTTTTTCTCCATAGGCTGTCCACCTCCCACAGCACAGCAACCCTTTCTGATGCCAAGTTGCTGTTAAGGGTCTTTGCTTTCCTGACCCCTTCCTTATCCCCTTGCAGTATGCCAGGCCCCAGGCCTAGGGACCAAGGAAGGCTTCCTGCCCTCAGCTGACCTCTTTGGTTGGGTGGATGGGAATCAGTGGCCTAATGTTCCAGATGTGCCTTCTGAGTGGTGGTGTGGGGGTGGGATGGGGGTGGGGGTGGGTGG
>NW_027533264.1:1471486-1483166 GCF_008692635.1 Crocuta crocuta
TGGGTGTAGGACGCTGACCCCTGCTGCCCCCTCGCTACCCCACCAGACTGACCCCAGCCCACAGCAGGAAGGCCCTGCGGAATTCTCGCATCGTTAGCCAGAAGGATGACGTCCATGTCTGTATCATGTGCTTGCGTGCCATCATGAACTACCAGGTTGGTCAGTGAGCACGAGGGCATGGGGGCACCCAGGGCGCTGGGCCTGTCCTCGCTGGGGGCTGCCTGAGCTGCTGGGGTTCAGGGACCAGGTGTGCCCCGACCCTGTTCCCCCCTGGAGAACCCTGTGGATGGGAGCTGTTGAGGGTCTTGAGGCTGAGCAGGTCTTGAGGGCAAGCCCAGATTTCTGCCCCCTCCTAGTGAGATCTTCTAGAGTGACTGGGGAGCATGGGTATGCCTCATGTGGGGACCTAGGCACAGCCACCAAGGAAGGCTGGACACAGGGCCCTCAGGGAGCGAAGCTCAGGGTTATTTTGTTTGGAGGAGTGGCTGGTGAGGCCAGTTCTCCTTTACTTAGCAGGCCTTTGAGGGCTCACTGTGTCCACAGTGCTGACTCCTAACACTGGCTTTTGCATAGTCATTTAAAAAGAGGGGCCAGGCTTTGGCAGCCACAGAAAAGGCTGTGGTTGGATATAAAGAACTTCCTAAGCTTGAGAGCAGTTAGGGACCAGAATGCAATGGCCACTGACGGTTGCCTGAGGTGCCGGATAGGACAGTGTTGGCAGTCCTGGGGGTCTGCCTGGAGGGGTTGACCTTTCTTCTCTCCCTAGTCTGGCTTCAGCCTTGTGATGACCCACCCAGCCTGTGTCAATGAGATTGCTCTGAGCCTCAACAACAAGAACCCCAGGTGAGGTCCAGGCCCCTAGAGTTTCTCCATATCTGGATTCTCCTGCCCCTGGCTCCTGGCCTGCTCTGTTGCCCAGTTCTCAGGACTCCTGCCCAGACTCCTTCCGCTCCAACTCCCCCGCCAGCTCCCCTGCCCTCCCCCAGCCAGGTCCACATCCACCCTTGCTGTGGGGCCCGCCTTCGAGGGCTAGACTGCCCCTTCTCTCCCCAGAACCAAGGCTCTGGTGCTGGAGCTGCTGGCGGCTGTGTGCCTGGTGCGAGGAGGGCATGACATCATCCTTGCGGCCTTCGACAACTTCAAGGAGGTATGCACCCCCCGCCCCCAACACGCCCTTGTTCTCTAGTGCTGCCCAGAGTCCTGTTGCTGGTAGCTGTGGCCTCTGCTGGGGGCAGCTGGGAGTGCTGGGTGGGCATTTGGGGCACACAGGGTGGGGACAATTTGGGCTTGAAAGGGAAGGTGCCAGGTCATGTTGGGGAGCTGTCTAGGGCAACAGGGACAGCTGTGGTGAACCTTGGACCCTCAGCCTTGGCAGATCCAAAGTGGATTTGGTCTACATACCTCAGAGTTGCGTGCATACACCTTTATGACTCTGGAGAGAATATGATGCATAAAGCAGGATATGGTCATTTGTTCCTTTAAGGAATATTTATTGAGTGCCTACTATGTGTCAGGCACAAAGTGGGCACTTGGGGCACATCAGTGACCCAAAGAAACCAAGAAGGCAGGGGAAGACATCATGAACAGTATAATGAATGAGCAAATTACCTAAGGCGTTAGAAAATGATAAATGCTCCGAGGAAAAAGTCAAGGACGCTGGAGGGACAGGAGGAATGGGTTGCAGGGTGGTCAGGGAAGCCTTGTCGAGATGGTGAAGTGTGAGCAAAGCTGTGAGAGAAGTGAGAGACTTGGTGTGGTGGTGGCCTCGAGTAAGAGCAACCGGGCAGCAGGTGCAAAGGCCCTGAGGTGGGAATGTGCCAGGACACCAGCGTGGCCAGGGTGGAGTAAGCAAAGGGAGGGCTGGGGAAGATGGAGAGGGACGGGGGAGGTTTTTGAGCAGAAGAGCGACATGGCCTGACTTAGATCTAATGTGGGAAGAACCTGTAGAAGCACAAGGGTGGCAGCTGGAAAAAGGCTTAGGCGGTGTGTCACTGGGGCCCTAATGACAGCCATTCTCCCCACCTAGGTGTGTGGGGAGCAGCACCGCTTTGAAAAGCTGATGGAATATTTCCAGAAAGAGGACAGCAACATTGACTTCATGGTGAGCTCGGGAGCCCAGGCTGGGCCCAACCATCCTCAGTGTGAGGAGTGGCCGGGGGCCCTGGGCATCTGGGATCTGGGCTCTGTTCCTGCAAAGTATGAGGACTGAGAGATTGGTGGGAAGGGGAAGCTGGAGGGAGGGCGTGTGGTGTGTAGGGGGGAAATAGGGGTAGGGATAGCGGAATGAGAAATGGGGAAAAGGAGAGAGACTTGGGAATAAATGGAGCGGGGTGGTGGTGGAAGGCACTGAGCCCCCCCCACCCAGAGGATCACAGACCAATCTGCTCCTGTTCCCCGCTCCCCAGGTGGCCTGCATGCAATTCATCAACATCGTGGTCCACTCTGTGGAGAACATGAACTTTCGTGTCTTCCTGCAATATGAGTTCACCCACCTGGGCTTGGACTTGTACTTGGAGGTGAGCCCTACATCCTCCCGCCCCTCTAGGACTTAACTACTTGCCAAATGCAGAGTACGGCTCTGTGGTCAGCAGCATGGGCGTTGAGGTCAGGTAGATCTGGGTTCAAATCCTGACTCTTTTACTTTCAAGCCCATGTGACTTTGGATAGGTCTCTTCTTCTCTCTAAGTCCCAGCTTTCCCACCTGTAAAACAGGAGAATGATAAAGATGATAATGACTCTAAATAAAATGAGCCATAACATTTTCTGCCACCTAATAGGTACACGGTCCATGGAGCTATTATTGCAGCCACTGGAAGGGTTCTAGGTGGCCCTGGGTCTGGCTCTGGGAGGATCAGCCTCAGCCAGGCTCTGACTCACGCACATAATGGAGAGCACAGGGACAGTGGGCTCTATTGGGATCTGGCTCATGCTGGATGGGTCCGGCTCATGGAGGAGTTCCTTGTAGAGGGCCTTGATGCTCCCGGGTCCAGCCTGCATAGGGAAGCTGTGGCTTTCCTGATTCCTTTGGGAGGCTGCTTGGAGGAGTGGGACTTTGGGATTGGATTTTTATCTTTTTAAAAGTTATTTATTTTGAGAGAGAGAGCAAGCGCATGTGCATGCATATGAGGGGAGAGTCAGAGAGAGAGGGAGAGAATCCTGCGCTGTCACATCAGAGCCCGACGACGGGCTGACGATGATCATGAGATTGTGACCTGAGCCAAAATCAAGGGTCAGACACTTAACCAACTGAGCCACCCAGGCCCCCCTGGGATTGGAGTTTTAAAAAGCCGGGATTAACAAAAGGTGAAGGGCAGCCTGGGGTGATATATCCATCAATGGAATATTATTCAGCCATAAAAACGAATAAGATATGGTACATGCTACCTCATGGATGGACCTTGAAAGCATTATGCTAAGTCAAAGATGCCAAGACACAGAAGCCCAAATACTGTGTGATTCCTTTATATGAATGTCCAGAATAGGAAAGTCCACAGAGGCAGAAGATAGATTGGCAGTTGCCAGGGGTTGGGGAGGACATAACAGGGACTGACTTCTAAGAGGTACAGGGGTTCTTTTCAGGGCGATGGGAATGTTCTGGAATGAGACAGTGGTGATGGTTGCATAATCTTGTGAATATACTAAATGCTATTGAATCATCTGCTTTAAAATAATGAATTTTCTGGTATGTGAATTATATCTCAATAAAACAAAAAGCAATCTGGGGCTCAAGCCCCTTCCCCTGGGCTCTAGTGGTGATGGGGGGGTACTGGTAAGACCCCTCACAGTGGGCTTCACCCTGGTCCTTCTGTCTGGGGGACAGAGGCTTCGGCTCACGGAGAGTGACAAGCTGCAGGTGCAGATTCAGGCATACTTGGACAATGTGTTTGATGTGGGTGCACTGCTGGAGGACACTGAGACCAAGAATGCTGTGCTGGAGCACATGGAAGAGCTGCAGGAGCAGGTGGCCCAGGTGAGAGGTGCTCCTGAACTTGGCCTGGCACATGGTAGGCCCCCAGGGCCTCCCACTGGCACCAGGCACTGGTCCTCAAACACTGGTTCTAGGTGTGAAGGAGGGGGCTAGCTGTCTGCCTGGTTCCTGACTTTGACCTGAATCCTGGTCTTGAATCCTTGGGTGTCTTTCTCAGTGAGCGTTCACTGGCTTCCTACGCTGCTGGACCTCTGAGGAAGGCAGGCCCCTCCTCTCCCTGTGCTCAGAGCCCACACCCTGGCTTGGGTGGAACTAGGTGCATGCCCCCGCCCCCAGTCCAGTCTCCTCTCCACTCACCTCCTTCCTCAGTGGCACCTTGGTTTCTCCTCCTGAGAGAACGTTAGTGTCCTCAGTGCCTCACCTACTTGGGTTCAAGTGCCAGGCTCAGCCCACCTGCCAGGCACCCTGCGCTAAGCACATCCGGAAGCCTCCCCCAGCCCTTCAGGCAGGCATGCCTGCTGCCGCCCCCTCACCGGCGGTACCAGTGCCCAGCGGCGGGTGGGAGCTCACCATGTGCTGTGCCACAGCTGACAGAAAAGCTTCGGGACGCGGAGAACGAATCCATGGCCAAGATTGCCGAACTGGAAAAGCAGCTAAGCCAGGCTCGAAAGGAGTTGGAGACCCTGCGGGTGAGGCTGGGGGCGAAGGGGGCCGGGCCAGGGGCAGGCTGGGCTCCCACAAACTGATCCATTGGGGCTTCTAGGCTTGACACTTCCCTCTACCCCAGCAAGAGGGTGGGGGCTATGTGCCAGGCCTGCCGGTGGGCACTGACCCTTCTCCCGGGGCTCACAGGAGCGCTTCAGCGAGTCGACCCCCATGGGCGCCTCTAGGCGTCCCCCTGAGCCTGAGAAAGTGCCTACCCCCGTCCCTGCGCGGCCTTCGGCCCTAGAGCTGAAGGTGGAGGAGCTGGAAGAGAAGGGGTTAATCCGTATCCTGCGGGGGCCCGGGGATGCTGTCTCCATCGAGATCCTCCCTGTCGCTGTGGCAACTCCAAGCGGCAGTGACGCCCTGACTCCGGGAGTGCCCACCAGCTCACCCAGCCCAGGTGCGCAGAAGCTGCAAGCTGGGGCGGGTGGGCAGGGGGGAACCAGGGTCTGGAAGGGGAGCCTGGGGACATCTCCGGCCAGGACAGTTGCGAGAGGTAGGTTTGGGTTGTAGGCGTGGCTCAGGTGGATGCCAGATGGCGGACGTGGGCCCAGTGCGCATGCGCTTGCGTAGGGAGGGGAGGCGGAGGCCAGACCACCCCTGACACCCCTTCCCCCCATTTTTGGTTCTCTGTTCTCTTTAGGCTCAGATCTCCCACCTGTGGGAGAGCCAGAGCTGGTTGCCGTAGCANGGCCAGTACCTCCGCCACCCCCGCCGCCTCCAGGAGGTCCCTCTGATGCTCCAGAGATGGGCCCAGGTGAGTGGACCACCCAGGGCTGGGGGGAGCCGTGCCCAGGACCCTCTGTTTGGGGGCCTTCTGTTGCCTTCTGCCTGTCTCGTCTGGCCTCTCTGGGCCCTGGGTCCCGCCAACCACCCCACTCTCACCTCCCTATGCTTCACTACTCTCCCTGTCCCAGGAGTGAAAACCAAGAAACCCATACAGACCAAGTTCAGAATGCCACTCTTAAACTGGGTGGCCCTGAAACCCAGCCAGATCACGGGCACTGTCTTCACTGAGCTCAATGATGAGAAGGTGCTGCAGGTGAGTATGGCCCTTCCTTGCTTCCAGTGTGGGCACCAGAGGAGGAGGGGGCTTGCGTGGATCATCTCCTCCATCCCACTGGACAGATGAGGGTGTGGAGGCCCAGGGATGCATGTTAGGCTAACCTGGTTTAGTATATTGGATAGGCAGTGTATCCTGACTCCCCAGGAAGCTTTCCCTTTCCTCCCCAGAGAGAGGGAGAGTGTGAGTGGGGGAGGGGCAGAGAGAGAGGAAGACAGAGGATCAGAAGCTGGTTCTGCGCTAACAGCAGAGGGCCGGATGTAGTGCTCTTGGGGCTCTTGGCGCTCGAACTCATGAACTGAACGTGTCTGATGCTTAACCGACTGAGCCACCCAGGCCCCCCCCTTGTGTCTCTCTCCTTTTCAGCTTCTCTCCCACCACCTCCACAGATAATCAGGGCTTCAGGCTTTCTCATTCTACTTTTAGTTTTCCAAAAGGGATGTGTTTTCTTGCTTCCAGGTTATTATCATACTGTTCCTTCTGCCTGGAGTGCCCTTCCCTTCCCGCTTTTTTATCCCTGGCCAATTCAGCTCTTCCTTCGGCTGTAGTGGCTTGGAGTCTGGGTCCCCTGGGTTGGTTGGGTGCAGCTCTTCCTCCTCGGTGCTGTCTGTACTTCCCCTGAATCCCCCATCAGGGCCTGTGTGGTCAAGCTGGGTTACTGGTTTTTTTCTCTGCGGGTTGTGTGGTTAGGGTTGGATAGATGGTTCAGCCAGGAATATATCAGACCCCAGCCCACCCGGCTCCAGCTCTTCTCCTTGCACCCTCAGGAGCTAGACATGAGTGACTTTGAGGAACAATTCAAGACTAAGTCCCAAGGTCCTAGCCTAGACCTCAGTGCTCTCAAGTGTAAGGCAGCCCAGAAGGCCCCCAGCAAGGCCACCCTCATCGAGGCCAACCGGGCCAAGAACCTAGCCATCACCTTGCGCAAGGGCAACCTGGGGGCTGATCGCATCTGCCAGGCCATCGAGACGTGAGTACTTCTGCCCTGGAATTGTGGGTAGCCCAGCCCCTCTACTAACGCAGGATCATTGAGGACCTAGTAAAAGAGTCCCAGCTATGGGACGGAGCCCATCAAACTTCCTGCTAACGGGGCTCAGGGAGTAAGGCTGGGAAACTTGTTCCCATTTTCAGGCTGAGAAAACAGGCCATGCTGTGAGTCCACGCCCAGACTGAGATGTTCCCATTTCCTCCCTGCCTCCTTGCCCAGCTACGGGCACTTAGGCGCAGCCATTTACAGCTGGGCATCTGCCACTGACCTATGATAGGGACCGAAGGCTTCCCAGCTCTGAACTTCCCTTAACACCTACCTCCTGGTAGCTCAAGCTGTTGACAAATAGTGAATACTTTAGTTCATTTATTCAATTGAGGCAATGGGAGGGGGGTAGTCCTGACTCAAGAACTGGTGGGTATAGAGTGATAACTACCTTGCCTTCCACCAGGTACGACCTACAGGCCCTTGGCCTGGACTTCCTGGAGTTGCTGACCCGCTTCCTGCCCACCGAGTATGAGCGTAGCCTCATTGCCCGCTTTGAGCGGGAGCAGCGACCCATGGAGGAGCTGTCGGAGGAGGATCGCTTCATGCTTCGCTTCAGCCGCATCCCGCGCCTGCAGGAGCGCATGGCCACGCTCACCTTCCTGGGCAACTTTCCGGAGACCGTGCAGCTGCTCATGCCGGTGTGGGCGGGGCAGGCAGAGCGGTGTGGGCAGGGCAGGGGGTGTGGGCGGGGCAGGCAGGACAGGTGGGGGCACTGCGTTCTGGGTTGGGGATGCGGAGTGGGGGGCTGCTGCCNTGCAGCCTCAATGTCCATCAAGTCCTCTGACAAACTCCGCCAGATCCTGGAGGTGAGAGCCCAGGGCAGGGGTCTGGGAAGCGGGGCCCACCCATGGCCTGTTCTGGGTCGTGTGAGAGGGAGACCAGGGCCTTGCTCTGTCTGCACCCTTGGGATGTAACAGTTATGTTCCCAACTCTTACATAGAAAAAGAAAAAAGCTAAGGCAGGGGCAGAGGCCCTGTCTACAACACCTTAGACTCCTCCTAAGGGTGGAGCCCCCTCTGGGGGTTACCTTGGGATTAGCAGAGTGCCCACACATGCTTAGTGGAGTCTCAGGGAACCAGGAGAAATGGCTGTTAGAAGGACGGAGGTACATGGGGCGCCTGGGTGGCTCAGTCGGTTGAGCGTCTGACTTCGGCTCAGGTCATGATCTCACGGTTCGTGGGTTCGAGCCCCGCGTTGGGCTCTGTGCTGACAGCCAGCTCAGAGCCTGGAGCCTGTTTCAGATTCTGTCCCTCTCCTGCTCATGCTGTCTCTCTCTCTCTCTCAGAAATAAATAAAACGCTTAAAAAAAAAAAAAAAAGAATGAGGTACCACCGCCTTGTGCAGGACAAAATTGGGTATGCCAAGAGGCACCTGGCTGGTTCAGCCGATTGAGCATGTGACCTTTTTTTTTTAAGTTTATTTATTATTTAAGAAATCTCAACACTGAACATGGGGCTCAAACTCATGCCCCTGAGATCAAGAGTCACATGCTTCTCTGACTGAGGCTGCTAGGTGCCCCAAGCATGTGACTCTTGTTCTGGGGGTTGTGAGTTCGAACCCCACGTTGGATGTAGAGATTACTTAAAAATAAAATCTTTAAGGGGCACCTGGGTGGCTCAGCCGGTTACGCGACCGACTTTCGGTTTTGGCTCAGGTCATGATCTCACGGTTTGTGAGTTCAAGCCCTGCCTCGGGCTCTTTGCTGACAGTGCTGAGTCTGCTTAGGATTTCTCTCTCCCTGTTTCTCTCTGCCCCTCCCCGGCTTACTCTTCCCCTCTCTCTCTCAATAAATAAACATAATAAAATAAAATAAAATCTTAATGCCAGACATATACACACGCATGTACATATATCATGGACCTGAGGGGGCCATGCAGGAGTGCAGTGGGGGCTGAGTGTGTGGGGCTTGCTTTTCGCCACATTTTCTTGTGCAGTTTATACTCGAGGGGGTTTCCTCAGCCCCAGCACCCTCCTGAACTCTCCCCCTCCTGCCTTTCCCAGATTGTCCTGGCCTTTGGCAACTACATGAACAGCAGTAAGCGTGGAGCAGCCTATGGCTTCCGGCTCCAGAGTCTGGATGTGGTGAGGGGCACAAGGAGGGGTTCCCTGGCACGGGGGGGTAGGGGGACAGCAGGTGGCCTGTGGCTTACAACAGGTCTTCACGCAGCTGCTGGAGATGAAGTCCACTGATCGCAAGCAGACGCTGCTGCACTACCTTGTGAAGGTCATTGCTGAGAAGTACCCACAGCTCACAGGCTTCCACAGTGACCTGCACTTCCTGGACAAGGCAGGCTCAGGTATGGGTGCGGGTACCCCGTTCCCCTTGGGTGGGGGCAGGGGCTCAGGCCTGGGGACTGATACGGGTTGAGAGAAAGTGAGGGGACCACAGAGTGTAATTAGACAGGAATGCTGCCTCTCTGATTCCCTGCCTCTGTACTGCCCGCCCCTCCCCCACGCAGTATCCCTGGACAGCGTCCTGGGGGACGTGCGCTCCCTACAGCGAGGCCTGGAGTTGACCCAGAGAGAGTTTGTGCGGCAGGATGACTGCACGGTGCTCAAAGAGTTCCTGAGGACCAACTCACCCACCATGGATAAGCTGTTGGCAGACAGCAAGACAGCTCAGGTGGGCGGGGCTGGCCTAGCCCTGGACGTGAGGCTGGGGGTTTGCGGAATAAAGGCCTGGAGGGGCATGGCCACAGCAGTGGGGGATGGGGCTGGATGGCCCACCTGCTTGGAGGAGCAGAGATGAAGTGGCCAGTGTCTTAAAGGGGCACAGAGGCTGTAGGGGCTGGTGCTGGTGGGCCTGACAGACAGGCTGTGCCCACAGGAAGCCTACGAGTCTGTGGTGGAGTACTTCGGAGAGAACCCCAAGACCACCTCCCCCTCCATGTTCTTTTCCCTTTTCAGCCGCTTCATCAAGGCCTACAAGGTATGTGTGTCTGGCGGGAGGGCTGGAACCCCCGCGGGGCATTGCGGCCTCTCCACATGGCAGCGGGAAGGGTAGGGGATGCTTCTGGGGGGGGGGGTGGGATAGGACTCCTCTCATGGAACCCCCCCTTGGCCCCTCAGAAAGCCGAGCAGGAGGTGGAACAGTGGAAGAAAGAAGCAGCAGCCCAGGAGGCAGGCGCTGACGCCCCAGGCAGAGGGGAAGTCCCAGCACCCAAGGTAGGTAGCTGTGCCTGAACTTGGCACTTGCTTGCAGGGATCCTCACCCCCAAAGATCTGGCCCTCTTCCTACTCTCATTTCTAGGAACAGACCCTGCCCAAGGTGAGCACGGTACCCCGGTAGCCTGGGATGGGAATGGGTTCCTTCTGCTTGAGCCAGTTGTCCGCGCTGTGCAGGGACCAGGAAGACAGATGCTCTAGCATTTGGTGGCACAGGGAGAGGGGCTCCTGGAGCTGGAGCTATACATGTTCCATTACGCCCCCGCTCCCCCCCACCCCCCACAGTCGCNCTCTGAGCTGAAGCGGAAGCAGCAGAAGGAGCCACTTATCTATGAGAGTGACCGTGATGGGGCCATTGAAGATATCATCACAGGTGAGGGTTTGGCTGGGCCTGTACTGTCCCTCTGTCCATCTAGTGCTGTCCTCCACCCCCTCTACCCCACCCTAGGGGTCTGGCTGCCTTACTGCCTCTTGCTACTTTTTCTGTCTTTTTTCTTTTTTCCTTTCTCTCCCTCCTCCTCCCTCCCAACCTTCAGTGCTCAAGACGGTGCCCTTCACGGCCCGCACCGGCAAGCGGACGTCCAGGCTCCTCTGTGAGGCCAGCCTGGGAGAAGAGATTCCCCTCTAGCCCCCAGGTACCTGGGTAGCCAGGCCTCTGATCCCAGAGGCTGCCCACAGCCCTGGGGGCCCTTGGGGGACTGGGTCATGCTGTCCTCCCTTGGGCCACGCATGGCTGGGAGGTGTTGGGGTGAGGTCTGGTAAACGTGAACAGGTCCCTCCCTACGTGCACACAACCTGGGTCCCTAGAGCTGGGACCCTAGCCCCGTGCAGCCTTCTGAAGGGTAAACATCTCTTCTCTTGGCTGCCAGATCTGCGGAACCAGCCCTACATCCGCGCAGACACAGGCCGTAGAAGTGCTCGCCGGCGCCCCCCAGGACCCCCCCTGCAGGTCACCTCGGACCTCTCGCTGTAACTGCTATTTCAGCAGATGGACTCATGTGGGGGATGTGGGGGGCAAGCCGGGGGTCAAGGAAGGTGGTCCTCAGCTCGGCTGGGCCGGGCAGCCCCCTCTGCGGCTGTGATGAGCCCACCTCAAGTGGTAGGGCACGCGGGGGCGTGGGGGGGCAGCATCACTGGTTCCTCCCCCAAATGCTGCTTGCGGCACCCCTCTTCCCCTAATAGCCATACTTAGCCTCAGCGGGAGCCTGGCCTGTAACTTATAAAGTGCAACCTCGCGTCCCACCCCCTGCTCCAGGAACTCTCCAAGGACCTTATTTTTATACAAGATTAATAAAGATGTTTACAGAAAGTCCTTGTCCACTCTGTGCCCGCCCCACCACACGCAGCCTTGTTTTTCTCCGCAAACGGTTTACTTGTACACGTTTTTCACAGCAGGTTTCTGCAAACAGGCTGGCGGAGGGGAGAAGGGCTGCTTCTGCACTAGAGTTGGGGGCGAGGGAGCCAACTTCAAGGGGTGCACGTGGTCTGGTGGCTGTCCCATGAACTCTGTGGGAGAGCAGAGGGGGCGTGCGGAGGGGTCAGGCCCGCAGCTTCCCTTAGAAACTGGATTAGCCCCACCTCAGTCTCCCTTTCTACCCGCTCAGTCCCATTTCTGCCAGTCCTGCCTCCTGGGTACCCTCTCCTTTTCCTTAGGCTCCGCCCATCCTTGGTCACGCCCCCTAGTGATCCTAGATTACTTCTCTATCAGCCTGGTCCGGGTTTCTTGGGAGTTCGGCTCACACTCTACGCCTGTCCTTCTCCACCCCGCTTGCCCCGCCCCTGC
>NW_027533264.1:1483245-1497013 GCF_008692635.1 Crocuta crocuta
CCATCATCGCCGGCTCCCTTTATCTGCTCTCACTGGGGCTGAGAGACCTCTGGCTGGACCCAAGCTTGCGGCTGCTGAGCTGGCAGGACTTGGGACCTCGGACGTCAGGGCGCGGGGTTCGTTTCCACGACCTGTGTTCTGGCGGTGTCCGCCTGGCCAAGTTAGGGATCTGAGCGTAGGGGCTGCGCGCATCTGGACAGGGGAAGCCAGGAGGAGGAAAAGGAGAGGCTAGTCCTGACAGCAGGTTCCGAATGAGGGCCGCCCCCTCCGGCAGGTCCCCGCCCGGCCTGGGGCGCACCCGCTTTGTTTAGTCTGTTCAGCGAAAGCTCCAGCTCGTCGCTGGAGAGGCCGCTGAGGCGCGCTGCCTGGCAGAAGAAGGTGAGGCCCGCGTGAGCGCGGGAGCCGCTGTGGCCACGCCACCGGCCCTTCCAGTCTGGGTTCAGCCGCAGAGCCCGCCGCTTCTTGGTGTAGTAGCTTGAAGGAGACAAATAGGGCAGACTTCTCAGACACCGCCTCCTCCCGGGCCTCTCCATCTCATAGGTGGGGAAACTAAAGCAGGACCAGAAGCCACTTGTCTCTGGCCTGGGGCAAGTTGGGACCCAGGAAACTGACTCAGAATTCAGGGCTCTGGTCCCTGGGGCAGAAACTTCTGGGAACTCCTGCAAGAGTCTGCCCCTCCCCTATTTTGGGCCCTGAAGCTGGGGACACCGTGCCTACCTCATCACTTCCTGCACCAACTTGTGGGAGACAAAGCCCTGGCTCATCAGCTTGAACAGAATCTCTAAAAACAGGGTCTGCAGGCCGTGGGGGTCATGGCTGTTCCTCACCTGGCCTGGGAGCAGAGATCACGAGGCAGGGGAGGGTGAGGAGGAGCCTTCCCCCAGGCCAGGCCATTCATACCCCACCAGCCCTGCTCCTCACCTAAGCACTGAGCCAGGCGGTAGCTGTCGGTGAGGACCCCCAGGAAATCTTTGAAGCTTACAGTTCCATCACCTGGGAAGAGAGAGGGGAGGGGTTGCTGGGGGTGCCTCCCCTGCAGAAGGCCTGCACTCCATATGCTTTCAGGGCTTGCCTTCAGTTCTCTCCAGGCATTAGAGAATCCACTCCCACTTCCAGCCGAACGTCAACCCCAGCTGAATGGGGGAGAAATAGCCCTTCCCCTGGGGGAGCCCCAAGTCAGGACAAGTATTCACATAGCAGAAATGTTTTAGGGGCAATGGGATAGATGTGTTATCAGAGCAGGCTTCCTGGAAGAGGAGACTTCAAAATAGGACCAGACCAGGGATTCTGTGGACAAAGGAGGCATCCTCCAGCGCTAGCAATGGGGGAGGACGAGAAGCCAGGGACGGGGGCACCCACCATCCAGGTCCGCCTGCTGCAGAGCCTCACACATCTCCTGTGGGCTCAGCTGGATACCCACGTTGCGTAGGGCAGCTCTGATGCTGCGCATGTCCACAGTGCCTGTCGGGCTGGAACTGAACAGTTTGAAGATCTCCTGGAACGCTGGGGGCAGGGAGGGAGGCAGGCAGCAAGGTGAACGGCACACAGGGGCCCTGAGATCCACCCTTGCTAGCTCAGAATAGGACTGAATCACTCTAGGCTTGGGTCACTCCGACCCCTGGGGCAAGTATAACATTTAAAGAATAACAGTGGCTGCTGTGTGTTAATTCCCCATTCAATTCTCACTTCCGAACTAGTGTTTGGATAGGTCTGTATGAAAAAACATTCAAAACCTATGCCACAAGTCACACCAGCAGTAGGGGCAGGGCTGGGCTTTGGACCCTGACAGTCGGGCTCTGGAGCTGCGATGCTCTGAGGCTCCGGGGACCCTGCTGGCACCCAGCATGCAGCAGGCACTGAAAATTATTGATGGTGAGTAAAATGATTTTGCTTTGAGGGATCCTGCCAATATTAGGGCATGATCTTAGAAGGGGTGTTGGGGCCCCCAAATGTAGAACGGGTTCCTTTTACCCCTAACCCCACAGCCCCAGACTCCAGGGGGTGGGGGAACTCAGGTTATTTTTTTCCCATCCTTTCTCCAATTTCCTTCCTCCCTTTCTCTTTCTATCCTATTCTATCCATCCATCCATCCATCTACCCACCATCCAAATACCTTTTTATCCACCAATCCATCCCTACACACACACACATACACACACATACACACACACACACACACACACACACACACACACACACACCGGTGAGCCCTGGAATTGTAAAGATTAGCCGATTAGACTGACTTTGAGGCACGGTTACAATATGGTCACTAACTTCTCACAGTGACCCCAGCCTCTGGGGAGGCAACCCTCTGCAGTTCGGTTCTGAGCATTCCCTAATTTCTTCACCCCCGCCCCCCACCCTGCTCCTAGCCCTGGGGCCCTCACCTGCCAGCTGCCGGGGTGTCATGGGTAGCAGGTTCTCGTCTGCAAAGCTCCTTCTGCTTCAGGGGGAAGAAGTTGGAAAGGCCTCTGCACCTTCTGCAGAGAGATGCCAGGGCCAAGCACCTGAACCCAGCATCCCAGGCCTCCGATCCCTGCCCTTACCTCTGAGGCCCAGAACCTGAGCCTGACTGCACTGAACGGGTAGCTGCAAGGCGCTTGTGCTCCCTGGTCCTCTGGGGAGCCTGCTCAGCCCCTGTGGCCTTGACGGATGCTGGCTCCACCTGGGTCAGTGGGGCAGGGGGCTTCTGCGGCTGCTGCAGCCTCCCCTTCTGCGTCCTGCAGGGCTGCTCCTCTCCCAGGTCTGGTGGGGGCAGTCGTGGAGGCTTCTGTGGAGGCCTTGGAGGCAGGAGAAGATGGGGCTGAGCACCCCCTTCCCCACCGCCCAATGCTCAGACTCCAGGGGCCCTGGGACGAGGCCTGTGGGGCTCAGCTCTACCTCTTTCCAGGACCCCCACACCAGCCTACTCCCACAGTCCCCTATCTAGAGGATTCTGGGGGCAGTAGCTTGTACCAGCAGACCCTTTGTCAGCCCTAGTCACCTGTACTTTCTCTGCGCCAACGATGGGGATCGCTTGGTCTTCTGCCTTGTGCTGCCTGAAAGGCAGAGTCGCAGGGTCTGAGGCTGGGCCTGCGGCCCGGGCCCGCAGCCCCCAGGCTGGCTTTGGGGTGAACTTTAACATCTTTAGACAGGGGTGCACTTTCTCTCCCTCGCCACAAGACTTCTCCTCTTTGCTGGGGAACCTGCTGTTTTACCCAATGAAGGGATCTGAATTTGAGTCTCTGCCCCAATGAAGGGATCCGAATTTGCAACCCCACTCCAGAAGCTAACACAGGATGGCAGAAGCCCAGGGAGAAGCAGGCTTTAGAGCCCCAAAGTCAGGGCATGGGAAGGAGGAGGCCAGCCCGAGCCAGGGCCGGGGCCCACCTTACCCCAGGTTCCCGGCGAGGGAAGGATCCCCTCCTCCAAACTGTGCAAACTTACAAACCACAGTTCACAGATGCTCCAGGAAGATGGACCCCAACAGCCACATTACACTTATGGCCCAGCCCCTCCCCAGATACTCACCTCTGCACCTCCTCTTCCTTCATCTGTCTGGCCTCCTGCCCGTCCCTGCCCTCCTCTGGCCCTGGCTCATTCCCAACTGTTCACTCCTTCCTAATCGCACGCTTCTAGGCCCCAGGCACCCCCCTCCTTGGCCCTCTCTCCAGGCAGGGCCGCCTCTTGAGGGGCTGCAAGCGGGGGCTTTCACTTGACAGGGAACCTTGGCACTAGTAGGCCAGCCTCTTCCTTCCCTTTCTCCCGGACTTCCTTTTCAGGTCCAGGTCCTTCCCCACATTCTGAATTCCCGTCCCTCCTTCGCTGCCACCTGTCCTCTTCCAGAAGCTTCCCCACATTGCCTGTCTTCTCCCAACGTGGGGAGGCGTGTGCATTTGTGTGCACATTTAGGAGTGTGTCTGGCTCACAGGCATGTGTGTTTACATGTGCCTGTGCACATGTGTGTGTGGAGCTGTCTGTGAGCGTATGTGCAGATGCACATGCCTGTGTGATGTTACAGGTCAGCAGATGGGTGTGTGTGTGCATGCGTGCGTGTGTGTTTGCGTGTGTCTGGGTCACATGGGGAAGCGCATCGTTACGTATGGGCTCTCCCCTGCATTTTGAGACACCTCCAGCTCAAGGCTGTGGCCCCTGGACAGCTCCTCACCTGCCCAGCCCACCCCCAGGAGGCTCTCTCCTAAGACGATCCCATCATGCCCCTGGCTTTAGGCCGAGAGGAGGCCCCACTTCATGACCTAAGAAACCTGAAGCCTCAGAGAGGGCACCGAGGCCTCCCTGGGGCTGGTTATGAGTCTCTCCTGCTGGCTGAGAGAGGTCAGGATGGGTGTGAGCGAGGTGGAACGACCCATGGGGAGTGAGTAGGGGCCACATAGGGCTGGCAGAGCCCTCGGGGGCGGGGTGGGCAGGCAGGGCTAGGGTAGCTAAAACAAAGGGGGTGGCATCCCTAAAAAATTGAGACCATGACGCCGCGGCCTGTAAGCTCACTAGTCCAGGAGCGTTGGCACAAAAAGTCTGAGCCGGGGGTCAGCACTGGAGGCTTTACTGGTTTTGTCTAGTCATTTCTCTGGGGGAAGTGGGGGACGACACCTTAAAATGGATTTTCAGCAATAATGGACTCCCTTTCCTGGATCTCGGCACCGAGCTGCAACGTAAAAGAGAGAGTGTCACTTGGGCCCCAGTGGGAGGGTCGGGGAGAGGGATGATCCCAGAGGCCACTGCAAGGAGGGCCCTGGGGGTAAGAGGGCCTCATCTTGCTGCATACTGACGGCAGCTTGACTTTCTCTTGTGTCCTTTCAAGAGGTGTGCTGGAGGACCCTGTTCCCTCATGTTCCATCCAGTCCACGGTGTGTCCCGGGCCCGGGGCCACCAGGTTCTCAGCAGGGCAGATGCTGGCCCGAGCATTTCTGATGAGGGGGACCACACTTCCTCATGCTAGAATGGCCCTTCCCATTTTGAACCCGGCTCCTTGCCCGAGCCCAGGAATGCTCACCCTCCATGGTCCCCAAGCCTCCTCCAGCCCTGGCTTTAGCGCTGCGCCTCAGTCCACCGGAACCTTGTTTCCAGCAGCCTTTGTGAGGTCACGGAGGTTGCGACCTCACAGCCCACCCCGTCCCCCACCCAGCCCCTCATTCCACTTCCCCACCCTTTCCCAGCTGTGTGAGGAGGGAGCCCACCCACACATCCCAGCACACTCTTTTGGGGAGCAGTGGGGCCAGCCTCACTTACTCTTTCACGGCTCCTTGAGGCAGAGGGGTCATGACCGGGGATATGACCGGTGCCTGGAGAAGCTTCACTTCCCCCTCGATGGTGGCCTTCTTGACCCCTGGCTTGCTGAAGTCAAGGTAACTGTGGGGGATGCTCTTGTCTTCCTGCTTCCACGCCTTCTGTGGCTCCCCGGCTTCAAGTGGCTTCTCTAACAACTCTGTAGCGAACTCTTCCTTCTCTGGCTGCTCCATGGCTGGCAGTGCCTCAGCTTTCTGTGGGGGAGCTTTGATCATACGCTCCAAGTTGGGCAAGTCTATCTTGCTGGACGAAGCCACGGCCAAGGAGGACGCAAAGTTGATCAGCTCTGCTAGGCCAATGGCTGGCGGGGGACTGGGGGAGGTCGAATGGGGCTCTGATGGCTGCTGGGGGTCTGTGGCTGGAGAAGCTGGCCGGGTGCCGGGGCTCTGGAGCTGCTGCTTGGAGGCCGTGGTGTCCTTGGGGTCAGACTCCGGGTTCTGATGACTGGTGGCCTTACCCGTGCTTTTCTTGTCCAGCTGCATGCCGACCGCCTGCTGCAGGCTGTGTTCTGAAGCCTGGATGAGTTTGTCTGCCCAGAAGAGGTGCTTGGAGGTCTGCACGCGGATGGAGCGATGGTGGGCGGGCGCCTGGTCCTCCTCTGCAGAACTCAGGTAGCTGGAACTGGACTTCATGCTCCACTGACCGATGTCCTGCTGCGCGTAGGACTGGAGCGACTCCATCCTGTCCTCCTGCCGCTCAGGGCCCTCCTTGGGCTTTGGCTGGAGCTCCAGCTCCACTTCTGGGTTCAGGTCCAGGTCCACTTTCTGCATGGGCTCCAGTTCTAGAAATTCTTCCTCCAGCTGAAACGTTTCGAAGGAAGCTGGGGAGGCCCCTGCCCTTGAGGTCCCCCCTGGCGCCAACTCCCTGCCTTCCCCCTCCCCTGCCCTACCCCCTCACTGCTTGCTTCCTCCCCTACACTTGCCTCTTCACAGAGACTATCCCGGGGCCGGCCGGGAGGCAGCGTGTGTGTGTGTGTGTGTGTGTGTGTGTGTGTGTGAGCGTGGTCCAGGGTCTCAGAGTTGTAAAGGATTTGGGGGAAGATGGGCCTAAAGAATCCCACCCCTTACCTACTGCCTCCCATTCAGAGGTGCGCCCGCCCACTGTTACCTCAGACTCATCTTCTTCTTGTGCCAGCTGGAACTGGCATGGGGTTGTGGCACTCCTACGACAGAAGGAGACGGAGCAGATGACAGGCCTCCGTGGTGTGGGTGGGGTGGATTTAGGGGGATGGAGGTCTCTGGGGCCCTCAAGGTCCCCTTGCCTTGGACAGGGGCTGGCAAGACGGCCCCAGCTCATCCACTCCCCTCACTGTCCCTGCATCCACCAAGGATTCCAGAGGGCTCTGTGCAGATATTAGCGAGTTTAGGAAGTGCCGGGAGAGCTTGCCAGCTTGCCCCCTACCCCAAGGAGGGACCCAGTCAGCTGGAGGTGAGGCCCGGGAGTCTTCATTTTAATCCAGTATTCCAGTAAGCCATTGTGGCCAGTGCCCAAAGTTGGCTCCCTATAGAGGGAGAAGCCCAAGGGCAGTGCCCTCCGCCTGAAAGGCAGAGGGGTGTGCGTGTGTGTGTGCGCGTGTGTGTGTGTGTGTGTGTGTGTGTGTGTGTAGGATCCCCCTCAGTTCTTGTTGGACGTTTGTTGCCCTCTGGGCCCTTGCCCTCAGTGCTCAGCCAGGGGGATTCCCTCTCCTTCTTTGGGCCTCTGCCCACCCTCATCTCAGGTAGCTCTGTCCTCAGAGCGCGGCAGTGAGAAGGCATCAGTTCCCATCCATGGCCCCCAGGGTGCCCCGCCACCCCTCAGTCCTTCACTAATGTCAGGGGCTGGAGGCAGAAGAAGCAGGGAGGGAGTAGGACACCTCCCACGGCCTTTTGGCCTGGATACTGCCCCCCGGGGAGATTCTGGAAAGAAGCAAGATGGAGGGAGATCCTGGCTTGGGGGTGTGTATGAACACTTGGTGGTGGTGGCAGGGGTAAGGGGTGGCGGTCCTGGAGGGTGGGGGGCTGGCTCTCACTGCGTCTCCACAACGTCCACTGACTCCTTGCTGCAGCAGGGAAATCCATTGGCACCTGGCAGGGAGAAGGAGGTGAAGGGGGTGGTGCTGCTTTAGCCACCTCCTCCCTCCTTGTCCCCCATCTTAGCCCGTTCGCCCTCTCTCTCCTGTCCTGCCCCTCAGCTCCCTGCTCTCCTTACGAAGGTCACTAGCCCTGCACTCATTTGCTCCCCTCCACACCCTAATCTGCCTTTCCCGTAGCTCTCCCCGATCCATCACTGCCCTCCACAAGGCTGCACTCCCATTTATTGAGTGCCGCTAGCCCAGGCATTGTGATGGGCACATTCTTTGCTTTATCTCATTGATTCAACAAAAAATGAGAAGAGGTTCATTTGCCCAGGGTCCCTCAGCTGATCATGGCTGATGTCAGGAACTGAATGCAGATTTGACTCCAGAAACTCTCAACTCCCCTGTCCTGCATGCTTTTCTACCCAGGAGCCTGCAACTGTGTGGGGACCCCCTGAGAACTTTCATCTCCCTCCATTCCTGCCCCTCTGCCCCCATTCTCCACTCTGGCCAGGCTTCAGCTCTGCCGCTCACCTGAAACCTGGCCTCTCCTATCCCGAAACCCTTTCTCTCCTCCAGGCTTCTCTTTCCATCACATCCTGGGGTCACCCACCCCCCACTGCAGGCCGAGGTTCTCACCCTAGGCATTTGATCTGAGGGGATGCTGACAGCTATCTGATTTCTGGGTTCCAATCACCCCTTACAGAAGAGACTGAGCAATGCCTTGGGGAAGGCTCCCCCACCCCAGTCATTTCCCTGGAGGCTTGTATCTTTTACAGAAAAGGCTTGTTTTTCATTCTCTGGGGGGCAGGGGCACCAGGCTGTCCCATTCTCTGCTCCCCAGGGTGGTAGATGGCGGTTGATGGTGGCCCTGTCACGCAGTGGGAAAGCTGGGTCCCCCGGAGCTTGGAATGGGGCAGGAAATGATGGCCTTGGCTCTGGCTAAGAAGAATTGCTCCCAGGATTATAGCCAAAGGATCAGAATGTGCATGGCCTCTTCCTAAGAGATGTAGAGGCTGGTTCTGTGACTGGGATTTGGGCACGTCCATGTTCCCTCTGGGCCTGGGCATCCCCTTGGATCACCTGCGTGACCGGGCTAGGATGTACTTGCCACTCCCAAGAGCCAGCTCAGTGGTCTCTTCCAAATCTTCCACCAATGCCATGTTCCCTTAGCTTCCTCCTCCCCGTCTCCATTTCCAACTCCGCTTGACCCCAGTGCTGCTATTCTCCAGGCCTCTCACCTCAGAGGCTTTGCTTGCCCTACAAAATTTTCCTGGACAATCTAATCAACACCCACAGCCTGAACCGTTCCATGAGCAGCAACTGGGTGCGGATAGGAAGAGAATAAAGTGTTATGGTGTGAACCTCACAGGAGCACTGGGGGTTGGAAGCAAAATTCTGAGGTTGGCTCAACTTGGGACCTCTGTGTCCAACTTGGGAATGTTCTATTAGGGATTTGGGTTACATTCTGTAGTCTGTGAAATAATTTCAATTTCCAACCGATGGTTGCTAGTATATAGAAATGTATGTCTTGTAACCATCCCCAAATCCTATTAGTCTAGTTTTTTGCTTTTTGTTTGGTTTGTTTGTTTGTTTGTACATCCCATAGGGTTCTCTATATAAACAATAATGTGTGTGACTAAGGGCGCCTGGCTGGCTGAATCGGTAGAGCATGAGACTCTTGATCTAGGGTCGTTGGTTTAAGCCCCACAATGGGCATAGAGATTACTTTCAGTGTGTGTGACTCAAGACGGTTTTACTTCTTCCTTCCCAAATTGGATGTCTCTTATTTTGTTTTTCTGCTTTACTGGACTGAGAACCATGTTCTGTACAATGCTGAATAGAATTGAGAGTGGACATCCTTGTTTTGTTCCTGACTTTAGGGAGAAAGCATTCAGCATTTCACCGTTAAGTATGATGTTAGCTGTAGCTTTTCTCATAGATGCCCTTTATCAGGTTGAGGAAAGTTCCCTTCTATTCCTGGTTCACTTAGTTTTTAATTAGGAAGAGAGGCCAGATTTTGTCTGATGCTTTTCTGCATTTATTGAGATGATTATATGGTTTCTCTTTCATCTCTCTCTCTCTCTCTCTCTCTCTCTCTAGTAATCTGTGCACCCAATGTGGGACTTGAACTCATGACCCCAGATAAGAGTTGCATGCTTTTATGACTGAACCATCCAGGTGCCCCTGTTTTTCTTTTATATATAACATGCTACAACATATGAACAATGTTATATTTTATTCTGTTACTAATTCTTTTATATTGTTTATGGTGAAATAAATTAAGTTTTTAATGTTAAAATCAACCTTGCATTCCTGAGATAAATCTCATCTGGTCATAATGTGTTATTTTATACATTGTTGAATTTGATTTGCTTACTTTTAAAAGTTTTTTTATTTATCTAAGTAATCTGTACATCGCATGCGGGGCTCAAACTCATGATGATCAAGGATTGCATGCTCTAACTGAGGCTGTCAGGCTCCCCTGCTTTGCTAATTTTTGAAAAGAAATTTCTCGGGGCACCTGGGTGGCTTAGTCGGTTAAGCGTCCGACTTTCGCTTAGGTCATGATCTCGCGGTTCGTGGGTTCGGGCCCCACGTCGGGCTCTGTGGTGACAGCCAGCTCAGAGCCTGGAGCCTGTTTCAGCCTGTGACTCCCTCTCTCTCTGACCCTCCCCTGCTCACGCTGTCTCTCTCTCTCTCCTAAAAATAAATAAAACATTAAAAAAAAAAAATTAAAAAAAAAAAAAGAAAAGAAATTTCTCACAAAGTTCATGAAGTATATTGGTATATCATTTTCTTACATTGATTTTGTCAGGTTTTGATATTAGAATAATGTTGGCCTCATAGAATGAGTTGGTAAGTATTCTGTCTTCAATTTTCTGGAAGAGTAGATATAAAATTTGTATTCTTTCTTCCGTACATTTGGTAGAAGTCACAGGTGAAGCTTATGAATGTGGGCCTGGAGTTTCCTTGTCCATTTAATCTAAGTTGGCAAATTTATTGACATAGGTGTTCGTAATATTCCTTATTATCCTTTTCATATCTGTAAATCCTGTAGTGATGTCACCTCTTTTATTTCTCATATTGGTAATTTTTGTCTTCCTGTTCAGTTTGGCTAGAGATTTATCAGTTTTGTTGATCTTCTTGAACTAGACAGAGATATATCTGGTTCCTGCCTGATCATCCTAAAGTAACATCTGCCAGGTAATCACTCCCGTAGCCACAGGTTCCTGATCAGCTTTTTATGATTTCACTCTTAAACATGAACAGCCAAGCATCACCAGACATTTGAGGAAAGTGCCCACATGCAATTGACAGACCAAGAGAAAAGGTGACTCTAGAAGACCAGAGGTTATTTGGGAGACAGAAAGGAGCTTTAAAAATACTCTAAAATCTTGAGAGATTCTGAGATGTACGCATTCAACAATATATATTCCAACCCAAAAGCAAGAATAGGGTGCTATTGAAAAAGAATTAGGAAGAGAGTTTTTGGCAAAAAGAATTGGAAAATAAAACAGAAAATATTCCCAGAAAGTAGAGCCAAAATATCAATACAATGTGAGAGAAAAGGATCAAGAGATAGTCCAATTCTGAGTTATAAAAAGGAGATCCAGAAAGAATAGAGGATATAGAAAATAAAAATAAAAATTTCTCTGAACTGAATGATGTCATTGGCTTAAAAGGGTTCAGTGAATGCCCAGCACTAGAGATGTCAAAAGATTCTTGCTGTGAAAGTTCATTGTACTAGGAACAAGGAATTCATTAATGCTCCTAAAGTGCAAAAACCAGTCACCTACAAGGGGAGGGGAATCAATTATATGGGCAGCAGAGTTAACAACAATGGGTGCCTTTAAAATTCGGAGGAAAATGTTAACCTATAGTTCTTTTTTAATTAATTAATTAATTAATTAAATTTTGAAGAGAGAGAGCACATGAGCACATGCTCAAGTGGGGGAGGGGGGAAAGAGAGGGAGAGAAAGAGGGGAGAGAGAGTTCTGAACAGGCTCCACACTGTCAGTGCAGAGCCTGATGGAGGGTTCAAATGCACGAATCATGAAATCATGACCTGGAGCCAAATTGAAAAGTTGCTCAACTGACTGAGCCACCCCCAGGTACCCCTAACCTATAGTTTTATATCCAGTCAACCTATCATTTCAGACATGGAAGGACTCAGGAAATTTACTTCCTCTTTTTTTTAGGAAGTTATTTGAGAATGTGCTAAAACAAAATAGAGGTGTAAAGCAAGAGACCCAGGAAGGAAATAGTGTGTCCTCCCCAGGACAGCAGCTAAGTCCTAGAATGTTAACTGTACAGAGGCAAGAAGAGGAAGGGTTTGGGGTAGTAGATTTCTGAAATAAAGAAAACTTTATAGCATGGTTGACTGGATGTAGACGTTGATGAAAGCCAAGCCTATGATACACTAAGAATATAAGGAAAAGGCAACTAGAAACTCCAGGAAAAACAAAAAGTTGTATGAGAAAGAAAAGGTCACTGTAGTACCTTTCCTGGTTCTGCAGTAAACAGTAGCTATGTAGTCACAATAATGTAAGTCCTGTTTGCTAATTTCAACCCTCAGAGCCAACATGTAAATAAAATTTGGAAAACGTATTTGTGGCTATAGGACAGTGTAAATGGGACCAAACTTTGTGTTGAAAAGCAAAATACAGGTTAGAGTCACTGGGAGGTGAAAGGCAGGGAGGAAAGCTGAAGGGAAAGGTAGGGGCACTAAAAACATCTTACTATGTAGGGCATCAAAAGATACTGTCTAAAGTGATAAAAAATAAAGATATAAGTATATTAAACTTACAAAGGCATCAACAGATCTAAACTGATGTTGGGAGGATGGGGGAGGGTGGATCCATTAGAGCAGGAAGGTGATGTCTAGAACTGATAAACCAAGAAAGAGTCTGTAAGCTTGTAGAAAGATAAGCAGGTAATATAGGCAGAAAAACAGTTCAAGTGAAAACAATTGTGGTTGTTCTGAGACCAAGAGTGTGCTTGTGCTGCAGGGAATACTTGCTTTTCATCACTGAATAAGCTCTTCAGTATGATTTAATATTATGCATATATATTTTTTGATACATGTTGAACCCCCAGCTAAGGGCCAGGCAGTGTTCTAGAGGCTACAGTGATGAACACGCATAGCCTCTGCCCCTCTGGATCTTTCAGGCCTGTGACTGAGACCACAGAGAGCCCTCCAATCTCTATTTCTTATTCCCTCTTCTGAGCTCTAGACTCCAACTCCAGTTACCGATTGCACATTTCTCCCTAAGGGGACCTCTCCCTTGTCAGAGCCTTAGATGTCTCCTCTCTCTGAAATGTCCCTTGTTTTCTATTGAGATGATGCTCAGGGCTCACTTCTTCCTGGAGACCTTCAGGACTTCACCCCGCGGCGTCTCCTCCAGTCACACCCACCCCGCCCCTGCAGACCTCAGAGCGCAGCAGGCCCTTTTGTGCCTGAGTGCCTTTGCACATGCTATTTCAGATACCAAGAAAGTCTCTCTTCTGGCAAAATCCTACTCATCCCTGACAGGCCAACTCACCTCTCCAGTGTCCTCTTCTCTGTGAGGCACCTAGCTGTCTAGCCCACATTTTAATTTTTAGTTAACTCTTCAGACTCAGGGCCTGACACAAGAGATGAAGGGGGTGCAATAAATGTCACAGGAGTGATTTAAGGTGTCTGCATCAATTTGTTACCCCACAAGTTTGGGAAAGGGGAAAAGCTGCTCTCTGGTTGGTGGTTCTCGGCACATTGTTAATGCTGGCTCATGTCCTCCTGGGAAAGAAGGTCCCCAGAAGAAAGCCCCCATTTCAGTGGAAATCTAAGGGGCAAATGGCTTTGCTCATTGGTACAGAAAAGAGTGCAAAAGACAAAGGAGGTGCTCAGTATTTGTTGAAGCCCACTGCATCTCTCTGCAAAGGCTCCAATCATCAACCAGGAACAACTGAACGTGATTTTGGGGTTATCAGCAGTTTGGGATAATTCGGGAATTGTTTCCTGGGCACAAGACCACTGCTCTTTGCGTGTGCCCAGAGCGGCTCAAGAGTCCGCTGAATCGGTGGCCGGTACACAGGTGTGCATGTGAGCCCTTGCGCACAAGCTTGTGCACCGCGCAGGGCCAGGGCCGGCGTGGTGGTCAGAGCAGGGAGGACGGTGGGCTGGGCTCCGTCTTCCTTCCAGGGACCCCCCGGGGCTTTGAGAGCAGGGGGAGGGGCCCCGGACCGAATCTCCACCTCCCCTCCGCGCCCCGCCCCTCCCTTTCACTTTCCCCGCCCCGGCCCCACCGCGCGCCAGCACACTCCCACCTGTCATTCCCATGCTGACCAAGGCTCTGTCCGGGAGGCGGGGAGCCGACTGGTGGCCGCTGCCCCTCCGCCTCCAGTGCGCTCTTTGGTTGGGGGTTGGGGGGTGGGGGGAGGGCGCTGGAG
>NW_027533264.1:1497206-1497565 GCF_008692635.1 Crocuta crocuta
GCCTGTGATGTCTCCCGCCTCTGTGACGTTCCTGCCGCGACCCTCCCCCGCGGACAGGGAACAGCGCTCAGGATTTCTGGCTCACGGGCGGCGGCGGCCCTTAGGGGAGTGTCCTCCGGAGAAGGATGTCCCACCCCCGCAGCCCGAGCCCTCTCCATAGAGTTAGGACTGCTCGGCTCTTCCCAGCAGTCCCAGAGAGGGCCGCGACCGGTAAGCTTCCATGGCCTTTGCACCTGTCTGGGGCGCACACACATACTTAATTAAGCAAGGCTTCCGGGGAGGCGTGCAGCCGGATTTGATAAGGCCCCCTATGCTCGGGGCGGGGAGGGGGTGGCATCCATCCTCAGACAGGAACCCAG
>NW_027533264.1:1497615-1502613 GCF_008692635.1 Crocuta crocuta
GGTGTCTAGGCTGGATCCCAGTTCTGTTCCCTGGAAGCCAGGCCTCAGGGACAGGAGGGAGTGGGGCAGGCTTTGTTCAGGGCTCACGGTGTGCCCCCACCTATCCATGTCAGGCCAATGCCCAGGCCTTGGCATCTTCTCCTCAGCCTGGCAGTGTTTGGCCAGGGACTTCCCTACTGCCTCCAGGTGGGGCATCTTGCCTAACTGGTCTGAATAGATAGGCCAGAAGGAGGCCTAGAAACTCCCACTGGGAGGCAGAGGCGGGAAGAGTGACTTGACTCAAGGGTTGAAAACAGTCCTTGCCCACCCACAACAAAAGGCAGAGACCTGAGAAGATCCCACCCAGGAGGCAATGGGAGGCAGCCGTTTGGATCGGAGGCTCTGTAAGTAGGCAGGCGAGTGGGGACAGCCACAGCATACCACGTTTGTCATCACCCCAAACTTTATTGCTTACAAAGAGTTCTCTACAACCCGAACTCTGCGGTACCAAGGCTGCAGCTCTTCACGTCCTGGGGGCTGGGGGTCCCTCCATGGGGAGGAGCATGGCTCGATGTGGAGAGCTGGGCAGAGGCCACCTTGGCAAGACACGGGGACAAGCTTCTCCCAAGGAGGAATCTTGGGGGACACCCCTCCCCCCCAGGAGCAGAGGCTGGCTGGCCCCCGCGCAATGATTCACAGTTGATTAATGCTACATGAGTCTTGATCAGCACCCCCACCGAAGAAAAGACGGGGCTGAGGCAACGGGGTAGGGTGGGAGGGGGGCTCATCTAAAAGAAAAACGGAGGTTTGAGGGGTCGTGCGCATAGAGACAGGTCAAGACTCGAATCCCTTCACCCCATCTCCTGGCCTGCTTTTGCGCGTGCAGAGCCACTGACCTGCCCTCCTGGAGGGCAGCCGTGAAAGTGCTTTGAGGTCATCAGAGTGCAAAGTGCAGTTGGCAGTGCCCCCTGGCCGAGGGGCAGGGCAGGGCCGGTGTGAGTGTGAGGCCGGGGCTGTGTCTCAGGAAGCTGGTGCGCATGGTGTTACAAACCGTGGCCGTGGCCGGGAGGCACGCGGGTGCCTGCGGCTGCTGCTTTCTCACACATCTGCCACGCCCCAGCCCCAGCCGGCTCCTGCTGGGTAAGGGCTCCCCACGCCCTTCGACGAGGGACGAGGGGGCTAAGTGCCAGCCGGTTGGGGGCAGTGCTGGGGCTGCAGATGGGGCTCAGAGTCTGCTGCTCCAGGGAAGACTGGTGGCCGGCAGCAAAGGGACATATGCTTGGGGACTGAGAACCATTTCATTTAAGACACCTCTGGTCCTTGGCTGAAATTGAGTTCAGCTCAGGACCTGGGCTGCAACGTGACAAGCGTGCCAAGTTCTCCCTGGGAGCCTTCCAGCGTCCGGCATTCCTCCCTCCCTGACTCTGGCAGAAAAGCTGCTAGGTCTAAAAAGGGGGTTCGATGGCCAGGCAAGGGAGCCAGAGGGCTCCCCGTTAACCCGGGGGTGGGTACCCCTGCCTCCCCGCTCCTGCGCCAGACCTGGGTGTGGGTCCTGGGGCACTCGACACCCTGACACCCGCTTGGAGGCCCATCCCTCCCTGACCCAGGCCGGAAGCTGCTCTATCCTGACTGCCAGCAAGTGGTCACCGGTCTAAGCAGGTCAGGCCAGTTCGTTCGGACCAGAGCAGAGAAGACTCTTTTGGCTCCCCACGGGAAGTGGGCTCCTGCCTCCCTCCTCCTCCTCATGTGGGCACCGGGCGTTCTCTTGGCGGGGTCGGGCAGACACAGCAGATCCTGGAGGCATTCTGCTCGCCCGCAGTCCCACTGCCGAGCCACGGGGTGGCGGGTCCCTGGGAGCAGGCTGAGCCCGTGTGGCAGGGGCGGCACAGAGCACCAAGAAGGCAGGCCCCTTCTGGTGGAGCGGAGCCAGTGGTGGCAGGCTGGGTTAGGGTCTGTTCTCCAGGTGCCCATGCTTGACCCTCCAGCTCCAGGCAAAGCTGCCGTCGGGCGCCAGGGTGCACTGCAGGTCGATGCCCGAGTCCGGCACCTCCATGTCATAGCGCACGGGCCGCCCGTCCTTGGTCACCAAGCTGAAGGCTGCGGCTGGGATCTGGGGGCAGAGGGAAACAGCAGGCCTGAGGCAGCAGCACAGGGCTTGAGGCTGCCCCGGGGTGCAGAGTGGAGGTCTCTGGTGGCATGGGAGAGGTCCCCTCCAGCCAGGCGGGCAGCCCCGAAGGCATACTCTTGCCCTTCTTTCTGGAGAATCTCAACTGGCCCAGGTGGAGGTCCTGGGGAGCCCTCAGTCACTCCCACCAGGCTTGCCCTGAGACCTCGAGGGATAACTGAAGCCAACTATTCCCCACGGTGCCATTTCTGCTTATTCCAAAGCCTGTCCCCTGGAGGGCTGGGCGGGGGACACTGACTTCTGGGACTCTGCCTCTTAAGTGTGCACCTGTCCCCTTACCTGGCTGCTGATGCCGGTTGCGATGTCCCCCACCTTGACCCGGTGAAACTCCCGGATGTGTAGGTGTTCGCCATTGAGAGACTGTATCTGGATTTTCACACCTAGAAGGCAGGCAAGGTGAGCGTCAGGAGAGTGAGTGCTGGAGCCCCACACGCAGCCCCACACGGAGGGACGCAGGATGGCTGTGAGGAAGCCGATGCGACGTTTAGGCTCGAGTGGCCCCACTGTTCTACGCCGGCTAGTTCTTCCTGGTTGTTTTGTGTCAGCATCTAGAATTTGGCCTGCACGATGCACACAGCTAAGGTTGGCTCTTATGGGGAACGAATAACCCAATCTGCACACAAGGCAGAAAGAAAGTGGGGACAGAGACTCTTACATTAGACTGTGGGCAACTTAGGCCATAAGTCTCTGGAATTGGAACAGCTGTTGGCCAGGCCATGGGGTCTTGAGGCATGCGTCTACACTGGCCCCAGGAAGAGTGTGAGCTGCTGATGAAACCCTTGTTCTATCAAAATCACAACATAAGCTATGCAGCCACGCTTGAAAACAAAGAAGTCCATATATGTTTTCTTTCTCGTCTTAATGACTTTAAATCCCAGAGGAGGATCCCGGCAAACTTGTTGCTGGGTTCTTGCTTAAATTGCTCATAAGGTCCTGTTCCTCCTTGTCCCTTTGGAAGGCATCATTTCTTTCTCGATTCTAGGCCAGGAGAGACTGCTATGTGCCCCAAAGCAAGGGCCTTCTAGAACTCCATCAGCAACCCGTGAGGGGCAAGGTCCTTTGCCGACTGCCCCGCCAGGGAAGCCTCTGGGGCAATCAGGGCCTTTGCTCGAAACCAACTTCGTGGCCAGGTCCCTCCAGTCTGGGCGCCGGGCGCCTTCCTCTCCCTTCCCCCCGCTGCGCCAGGAGAAGGGGACAGAAGCTCCCTCGGACTCCCGGATCAGGATCAAAGATCAGGATCAGGATCAAGGGCGGATCAGGTAGTGTGGGCGCTGCTGAGTGGGCCAGCACTGGGCTATACCATTGAAGTAGCTTGGGGTGTCGGTGGGCCGCCCTCGGGCCAGCACCATGTTCCAGCTGGAGCTGTGGGCCTCCGCCTGGCTGCTCCACGAATGCACGCCAGAACTCAGGGTGTCCCGCGAGCTCTGTGATGCCTTCGATGGGTTCTGAAACAAGAGGGGGCACAATCAGGCCCCTGGGCTCGGGGGACTGTCCCTGGCCTTGGGGGGATTTGGGACACAGGGGCTCTCCCTTGGGGTGAGGCATTGCTCGTGTTCCGCTCTGGAGTGTGGCTCTGCTGGGCACTCTTGGGGCAAGCAGGGGGCTGGAGGGAGGTGAAGAGTATTTCTAGGGGGCCCCCAAGACCAAATCTTCATCCCCACTCTCTCCAGTAGCCAAACGACTGCCGAGTTCCTGGGTGCGCCAAAGACGGATTGGCTCATCCTGAGAAACCACGACACCCTGCCCTGCTGGGGAGCCCTTCCCGAAGGGCGGGGTGACCCCCACCAGCCTCCCTTCACCGCCACTTGCACACAGCCTGTTTACCAGCCTGACACGGAGCTCTGTCCCCAGGGTCCTGGGTCCCTGGCCGGCTTACCTTCTCACTGTCGTCCGACAGAGAGAGGCTGTCAACGCTGAGGCACGAGAGAATCTGTTCTTGCTCCTCCAGTGAGAAGGGCTGGGACAGGCTGTTCAGAAATAATTCTGCAGACGAAGGCAGAGGGCGGCTGTGAAGAGCGGGAGTGGCCCGGCCCGGCCGTGCGTCTGGCTGCACGGAACTTGGGAGCCAACCTCGGGGTAAGGAGCTTAGAAGAGAGCCCATGCTGGCTGCCCTGGGGATGACAGGGGACCCAGAGGTCGCAGCCGGGCCGCCCATACCTATTTCCAGCTGCTGCAGCTCCTGCTCGGGGAACGTCGCCTTCCGCTCCGCCGAGCTGGGGTTTTTGGCAGGAGCCGGGTCCAGGGAGGACAGAGGTAATGGGTCCCACGTTCCAGACTCCTCCTTGCCCCAGTTCAGGCTTGGGGACTTGTTCCGCTCCGGAGGTTCGGGGGGCAGAGGGGGCTGGAGCTTAGGGGCCCCGCCTGTCGTGTCCTCGGTTGGCTGGGGTCCTGGAGCCCCAGGCGAGAGCTCCCTCGGCTGGGCCTGCGGGGTCCGATGGGAGTGGCCTTGGCCGGGCGGTGGGTGGCCTTGGTGCGGCGGTGGACGTCTTGGCTCTTTGTACTCCCCCCTCCAAGGGCTCCGCAGACCTCCCACTAGAAAACAGCACACGCGGTGAGGCGGAAGGGGGCCCGGCCAGGTGGCCCTGCCCGACCAGAGAGCAGGAGGCAAGCCGTGGGGGAGGGCGCTTGCCCCATAGGGGGCGTGTGGTCTCCGAGGCGGCCTCTTCCGTAGGGGGCCTCCCACAAGGGGAACAGGACAGTAGTTCTGTCTTTTATTTCGTTTTCCTTCTAGGTAACAATCGCAAATTTAAAACTGACAGAGTTGGCTCCAGAGAAGAACTTTGTAAGTAGTAAATGTTTAAAAACAGCCCTGAGGTAACACCAACTTCGAGTTC
>NW_027533264.1:1502669-1503542 GCF_008692635.1 Crocuta crocuta
AGTTCCCAGGAACCAGCCTCCTTGACCTCCCCCTGCCCCCCTCCCCCCTCCCCATCTCTCTTACCCTCCCTCCCCACACTCCGTGCTTTCTCTGCAGTGGGGGGCAGTTCATCTATGTTTTGGGGGGCATGCAGGGTCTGTCTCCCGTTTTATTTATTCCCCTTTCATTCCCATAACCACTGCCTCTCCCCTGCCCACCCCTCCCTCCCCACCGGGGACATTCTATTCTATGTGCCGTGTCACTTTGGGTTTGATCGTATTCTTGCAAAGTGTGGGTGGTTCTTATTTCTCAATATTTAGTTTACAAAAAAGGTATTATGTTTTAGGCCTCGCTCTGTGCATCCCCTTTTTGCCCCACACAGCACACTAGTTTCAAAATCCAGCCAGGTTGCCCTGTGAACACGGAGTTGCTTTAACTGCTGCATGGGGCTCCATGGAGCCCGCCCTGCCCACCACCCTGCCCACCTCCCTGCCCATCTCCCTGATGACCACCCTGCCTTTGGCCTCTCCCAACAAGGGACACGCCGCTGCTGAGCCTACTCCTCTCCTGCAAGTGACCCTGCAGTGCACTCCCGCGTGTCCCCTTAGGGATCTGGTGAGAATCTCTTTGGTGGTGGGCCCAGTACGGGCCGTGTGGCCTCCCTCCCTCACCCCTGCAGCCAGTGTGGGGCTCTTACCATGTTGCAACGCCAGGCTGACCTTCCCCGCCAGCTCCACCGCAGATGCACGGCGCCCAGGCTCTTTCCTTAGCCCCTCCTGAATGGCCTGGGCTGTGAGAGGGGCACAGGATGGTGGGATCTCCCTCACAGGCGGGGGCTCGCTGGCAATCTGTGGGTCAGAAGGCAGCATGTGTGGCCTGCCCCCCCCCCCGCT
>NW_027533264.1:1503756-1506468 GCF_008692635.1 Crocuta crocuta
CCCCCGCTCCGCTTACTTCCCAGCTCCCTGGCTTTCGGTTCCTGCTCTTCCCGACTCTCCCCCACCTTGCTGTGCTGGGCTCGGTCACAAAGACGGGAGAGGGCTCAGACTTTTCCAAGGAAATGGAAAAACGGGGCCAGGGAGGCTAGGACAGCGCCAGGCGGCAAGGTGCCCATGACCTCCAGGCCCAGCCCGTCAGGCCAAGGGTCTGAGTGGAAGAGAGCCCTGACCTGCCCCGAACCTAAGGAGAACCCTCACCTGGGATGTGTACCCCCTGAGCCCACTGGTTTGGGTGCCACGTGTTTCCGTCACGCTTACAGTGAGGCCTCTTCCTGTTCCCATCGGCGGTCGAAGAGCAGTCCAGACGGGGACCGCCCCAAGCCAGCAGCCCCCGGGCCCGCGGCCCTGCTGGCCCTCCCAGGTGCTGGCACTGACCTTGAGGCAGAGCGGCCCTCGGAAGTACTGCGTCCAAGGGTGGTAGCCGTTGAGCATATGAAGCATCATACAGCAGCTGCTCCACACATCCACCTTGGCGTCACACGGCTCGCCCAGCACCACCTCCGGAGCCATGTGCGTCTCTGTGCCCGGGATGTAGTCCCCTGAGGGGGTGACGCAAGGCAGAAAAGCCAACCGTCAACTCTGATAGGCAAGAGCCTCGGCAGTGAGCACACCAGTCAATTCCCGAAATACCCCGAATCTGTCTCTGTGAACCGGCTTCAAGTAGGGGGAGAGCCTCCAGCTCAAACTTGCCCGGGGTAAGCTAAGTCAGGGGCTCCACTGGGGACGGGCACAAAGAATGTATGACCCAAAATATGGGCTCTACCCTTTGGCCCAAACCCCTAGAGTGCCTATGAAAAATGGGGAGGTGCCAGGGCACCTGAGCGGCTCAGTTGGTTGAGTGTCCGACTTTGGTTCAGGTCATGATCTCATGGTTTGTGGGTTCAAGCCCTGCATTAGGCTCTGTGCTGACAGCTTGGAGCCTGGAGCCCGCTTCGGATTCTGTGTCTCCCTCTCTCTCTGCCCCTNAAAGAGCATCTGGGTGGCTCGGTTGGTTAAACGTCCGACTTCCGCTCAGGTCAAGATCTCACAGTTTGTGGGTTCGAGCCCCGCATTGGGCTCTGTGCTGACAGCTCAGAGCCTGGAGCCTGCTTCGGATCTTGTGTCTCCCTTTTTCTCTGCCCCTCCCCCACTCATGTTCTGTCTCTCTTTCTCTCCCCCTCAAAAATAAACATACGTTTAAAAAAATTTTTTTTTAAATTTAAAAAAATGGGGAGGGGCCTGAGCATTCAAAATTATATTGTAGGAGACTAATTAATGGTATGATGTTCCTGAAATATTAGCAAGGGAAAACAAAAAAAATAAAATAACTTCTATGCAGACTAGAAAAACCGATACCAGTTATGAAATGTTTTCCCCCACTCTGGTGATCGGTATTTTTAATTTTTGCTTAGTTAGACTTCCGGCAAAAGATTTTAGAAATTATTTTTGTAATAAGAAAAGAAGCCCACTAGTTATTTTAAAGTGAAAGGCAGGTGTCTGTGTCCAATTTACATCTTCAGGGTGACCAAGACAGGCCTCTAATGCCAGAGAATCACTTCTGAAAGGTTTTTGCCTGGGGCACCTGGCTGGCTCAGTTGGTTGAGCGTCTGACTCTTGGTTTTGGCTCAGGTCATGATCTTTCAGTTCATGGGTTCGAGCCCCACACTGGGCTCTGTGCTGACACTGTGGAGCCTGCTTCAGATTCTCTCCCTCTGCCCTTCCCTGATATCTCTGTCTCAAAATAAAAAATAAATAAAAGGTTGATTTTCCTTTGGTCATGAGGAAATAACCTTTCGCTTAACACTATAAATGAAAACAGGCACAAAGTTGTGTTACAATGGTCTTAACAAGGTATCAGAAATAAAAACAGGATGAACTGGAAGGAGTGATCTAAAGTCTTTGTGATTACGTCTCTGGGCAACAGAACAGGGCAGGTTCCTTTGCCCTTCTCTTCTATACCACTTGACTCTGTAGTTGCTAAATATCTCACAATGGATGTGGATTACTTTATTTTTTTTAATTTTAAAAAATGTTTATTGTTGAGAGAGAGAGACAGAGCATGAGCAGGGGAGGGGCAGAAGAGAGGGAGACTCTCTGGAATCCGGAGCAGGCTCCAGGCTCTGAGCTGTGAGCACAGAGCCCGACGCGGGGCTCAAACTCACAAACCATGAGATCATGACCTGAGACGAAGTCCGATGCTCAAACGTCTGAGCCCCCACCCCCACCCCAGGCATCCCGGGATGTGGATTACCTTAATAATCAGAAAACTTAAGTTAAAAACAGACGTTTCTCCAGCTACAGAGCCCAGGCCCCTTGGTCAGACCTCGTGTTGTGCTTCCAGAAACTGTGCTCAGAGGCCCGGGACGGCTGAGGCCACAGGCTGGGAGCAGAGCCACCCGGAAAAGGCTGGATGAGAGGGGTCAGTGCCATGGCGGCTGCACGGCAGAAGACCTGGGGCAAGGCAGCCAGCCTTTCCCTTCCCTTCTCTGTGTAGCAGGAATCCCAGAAACGAGCACCTGATATTCCTTCTTACATTTAAGTGGAACCAAAGCTTTCTGCTAACCTAGGGAGGTTGATGGGCTGCCAATATTGTGGTGGACAAAAAGGGTTCACCTCTCTGCCTGCTATTACAGAAAGCACGGGAGAAGGCTAATGCTTAGTGAAGGCCTGTGG
>NW_027533264.1:1506546-1512194 GCF_008692635.1 Crocuta crocuta
TGAGCAATGACTTCCCCAGGCCATCGGGTTGGAGGCACACGGCATGGCCGAAGTCACAGAGGGCCGCGCGGCTCCCGTCGCTGGACAGGAGCACATTGTCAGCTGCCAGGCCACCCCAGAGAAGAAGAGGAACAGGTGAGTCACTCCAGGCCCCAGCCCAATCTGGACCTCCAGCGAGGCAGTTTCTGGCTGACCCTACACGGCAGCTGTTGCTTCTGATTAGTTTTCATTAGTCATAAGGAAGGGAGGAGGGTTATCAGTTCAGGCTAGACGCAGGGAGGCCGATCTCTGAGGTCCCAGGGATAGTTTACTCTGGGGACACTGCCACTCTGCTCTGCTGTCCCCACCCTCCCCCAGTGGTCACCAGGGCACAGGAGTTCCCTCTGCAGTTCTCTGCAGGCACTGCCCCCTGGCAACCAGGGTGCTGGGCTAAGGGCCTGGGCAACACACTTCCCCCTCCCGCCAGCACAGCTCTGCCAGCCTTCCCTGGGCCCTGCCACTGGGGACGGTCAGGCAGGAGGAGGCCACGGGGGACCAGGGTGGTGGGGGCGTGAGCCTCACCTTTGATATCTCCGTGCAGAATCCTTCGGGTGTGGAGGTACTCCAGCCCTTCCAGGGCCTGGCCTAGGTAGTAAAGGGCCCGGTCCTCCGGCAGACAGCCCTTCTGCTTTATGAGCTGACCCAGCGAGCCACCTACGAGACCAACAGTGAGTCTTTACATGGTGCATTTCCAGGCCTGCAACGGGACACGGGCAATGGCCTCCAAAGGGCAGGTGGTAGAAAGTAGGCCTTTCCGGCTGATGTCACAGGGTCAAGAGGTTAAAAATGGAATAACTGGGGACCGAGGTCAATCTGGGAACGACGTGGGAAAGCCTTGGCTCGGACCCAGCTCCTTACCTTCTAGCAGTTCCATGAAGATGTTGACCCACGGACCTTCCTTCACAGCACCATACAGAGGGACGATTCTGGGTGAGGTCAGCCCTGCACATGCCATCAACTCCTCAGCCCGAAACACTTCAATGCGCACCTGGCAGGGCGCAGAGGTAGCTGTGAGTCAGGGTGAGGGACAAGGTCTGGTTCCCCAGTGCCCCTGCGCAGAGGCTGCTGAGGTCCCCAGTGACAATTCTGAGGCCAGGCAGGCAGGGCCCAGGTGGGCCTACGGGAGCCTCAGAGACGAAACTGTGTACCCTGCGGGGTCAGGTTCAACATCTAGTACTTGGCTAAAATTCCGCCCTGCTGACATGTGTGGAAATACTTAGAATCACAAAGACGACAGCCCTTATCCAGGCTCCTGACACGCTGTCCACCCTCAACTCTGCCAAACACACAACTTAACCGCCCCCCCCCCGGCCCCAAATGTCTGGGCCATTTCTAGGACGTGAGCCCTTTTGTTTATCGATGTCCACGTCCACGCCTCGGAGGCTGGGCTCCCGTCGTTCCTGCCGCCAGTGCCGATGCAGCCAAGGGTTCTGGCTCTGTCGGTGCCTCTGGCTCCTCAGCACTTTCCTCAGCTCGGAATTATGTGTCTTTCCCCCTGAGGGCTAAAACGTCCATGTAGACGGAGCAATGCCTGTTTACTCTGTTTGCAGCTGTTTCCCCAGGATCTGGGCAAAAGAGAGGCTCCTAAGGGGGAGGGGTTTGGCCAAGGCCCCTCCTGTAGGGACCGCCCACTCCTTTGTGTAGGGGTGAGCACAGCAAGGCGGGAAGAAACAGGCCTAGGATACAAACATCCCAGACTGAGACTTGGGCTTGGCCATTTCCAAAGCTAGAGCGCTTGCTTGCTTCCCTTAAGCTGTGTTTCCATGAGCCAACGGCGGTCACAGTGGGGTCTGCTCTTGCGTGGAGTGAGGATTTGGAGGGATGAGAGCCCAGCACTAGGCCTCGCAACCAGCGGGTGCTCAGGGAATGTTAGCTGCCCACTTCCTCCCTCCAGCTCAAATAAGAGCAACTTATTAAACACTTAGAATTCTTAACAGACACTTGTCCTCTCTTTTCTGCCGCTGCTGGTTCCCCTGTGAGCCTGGAGAGGTGCCACCAGGGGGCGCCAGTGGCAACAAAACCAGCCTGGAAGAAATCAGTCAGGAGCTGGCAGTCTGGCTTGGAGACATGCTGACTTGGCAGGAGCCCTGACAATGTGGGGCTTTTGGACTCTCGCCTATCAGTGGAAAATGTGTCTCTTCTGGTTACAGAGTATCTGGTCTGGTTAATCAACTTGCATAAACTTGGGCTCTTTGTCAGTGTTTCCAGCTCTGAACCTGAGCTAGAATGAACTCACCATCGGGACTCGTACTAGCAAAGGTCTTTAACGCTCCGGCTCCCGAACTGAGCTCTCGGGCGCCCCAGAGAACTCAGCAGGGCTGCAGGTCTTACTTTCTTCCTTTTAAGTTTATTTTGAGAGAGACAGAGTGTGTGCGAGGGGGAGAGGGGCAGCGGGAGAGGGAGAGAGAGAATCCTAAGCAGGCTCCACGCTGCCAGTGCAGAGCCAGACAGGGTTTGAACTCACGAAACTGAGATCATGACCTGAGCCGAAACCAAGAGTCGGATGCTTAACCGACTGAGCCACCCAGGCACGCCCAGGATGTTTTACTTTTGAGGGAAGCAGTGGTGATGGCTATCTGTGGGACACCGCATAAATTACTCGCTCAAGATAGTTCAGTTTCAACATTAGCTTGTGCTCTATTCTTTCTATGTATCTTTACGAAGCTATGTTTTTGGAGCTCGCTGGGATACCAGTACTTCAGGAGTGGGGGGGATGGGAAGCAGGAAGTGAAGCTGAGGATGTCCGATCTGATTTCAAATTTTTGGTAAGTTGGGCAGTGCCCAACGAGGGATACATCCCATAAGTAATTATGATTAAGAACGGAAGGGAAATTTTCTTTCAACTGACGTGTATTGTTATTCAAATGACTACTAAGTTGTTAGGAAAAACACTATTATTTGACCTTATTACTTAATAAATGGAACTTCTAGGTACTTGTTCTGGCCTGGGGTGCCATGAAAAATTACTGACACTGAGGGCTGCAAACCAAGAAAGTCTGGGCACCTCTGTTTTAACTTTTAAGAAATCCGCAAGTCCTCTGGAGGATTCCAGGAATGTTGAAACCATTCTCACCCGGGGTACCTGGCTGGCTCAGTCAGTAGAGCCCATGACTCTTGATCTCAGGGTTGTAAGTTCAAGCCACGCTGGGTACAGAAATTACTTAAAAATGAAAATCTTTAGGGGCGCCTGGGTGGCTCAGTCGGTTAAGCGTCTGACTTTGGCTCAGGTCACCTCATGGTTACTGGGTTCAAGCCCCACATCGGGCTCTGTGCTGACAGCTCAGAGCCTAGAGCCTGCTTCAGATTCTGTGTCTCCCTCTCTCTCTGCCCCTCCCCTGCTCACGCTATGTCTCTTTCTCTAAAAAAATAAACATTAAAAAAAATGAAACTGAAACTCTTAAAATTCTTTTTTTTTCCAGTTCTCACCCAGACCCAAGGGGGCCAGAGGGGACACTCGGAAACACAAGGTGATTTAGAAGTCTGTGCCAGCTCCGGGGAGAGCAAGCAGAATGGGCAGGCCTGAGGGAGGTGGATGGAGAGAGAGCACACGGCTTTCTAGCCCAGGTCAGCTGCCCGGCCGGCCCATCTCTCCTCCCTGGACCTCAATGTCCTCATCTGTTAAAGGGGCTGGACTATGATGAGGGTGTTCTTGAAAACGAATATTCGCTGCCCACTGAGGCACTGTTCTAAGCACTTTATGAGCATTCGTGATTTATATCTTACAATAGCCTATGGGGTGGTATTCTCATTATCTCCATTTTACAGATGAGGAAGCTAGAGTCTGGGCAGTACCTTGCCCAAGGTCACTGGCAGAAAGTCTCAGAGCTGGCGTTTTGCTTGCGGAAGCCTGACTCCAGGCTGCCAGCTATCCCGCCTCACTGGAGGCCTTCCCGGGAGTGTCTTACATCCAGGACATTTTTAAGTACATTCGGGAGCGTGTAGGTGGGAGTGTGGTCAGCGATCCCCTCACTGCCAAGTCCACAAGCCACTTCCCCCACTTAACTGCCTGCATGCTGACAGTGGGGATGGATGTTTCTTTCTTGAAACTCTCCCCCTTCTTGTTCAGTATTTGTATGCATTTTATTTCATCGGTAAAAAGAGGGTATAATAGCAATGCTGTAACTTCTTTTAAAGATCCCAGGAACATAAAATATGTGAAAGTAACTCACACAGCGCTGAGCGCACAGTAGTCGAATAAACAGAGGGTTCCCCCCACCCCATTCCTCGTCACCATGGAGATACTCTCCCCTCGGTCCTATTATGCCATGTAAAAGTCCCACCCCCGTCACCCCCTGAGCCCCTCCGGGGGTGTGGATTCCGCAGCTCTGCCTCCCCAGCCCTGGCACCCTGTCTGGCACAGAGCAGGTGCATGGTAACGGCTGGGTTTGGCTGAGGCCACGCTAACCCAATCGTGGCAGAGTCAAAAGGAGGCTCCCAGAACCCCATGCTGGAGCCAGATGTTCTTAAATGAAATGGTTCTCAACCCTCTTTGGGCCACAGACCCCTCTGAACATCTGATACATGATAATGGACCTTTCCCCATTCAAAATGTGTGTGTCACGCAGATACACCATAGAATCAAGTTCCAGGGGGTCTCACGTTCTAGAAATTCATCCACTGACAAAGATATGAACTTCTACGTCGGCTGACAGAAGGCACTAGAGAGACGGCGGGCACCAATAAGGAACTGTGCCCGTGATACACGAGTACGTGACAAACACGGCTCAGGGCAGCCTCCAGAGTGCGGCCTCATTTTAATAAAAGAAACTACATGCTTATATACGCATAACAAGTCTAAAAAGAGGTCAAAGGGCAGCTGCCTCTGAGAACTAGATTGGGGAAGAGGGAGACTTTTGTGTTTTGGGGTATCACTCGAACTCTTCTATAATGAGACTAGGTCTACGTGCCATTAAAAGATCAAGCAAAGCCTTAAAAAAGTGAACAGACTCCCCCCACCGCCAACGTGCGTTAAACCCTGGACTTGTGACCAGTCAGCCTCTGACCCGAGGCCATGGATGTTCTAGAAGGAGGATCAAGGGACTGCTGTTGTACCATATGCTGAGGCTTCCTCCGGGTGCACGGGAGGGCGCACAGAGCTCCTCTGACCTCTGATCCCTACTCCCACCCGGATCCTCAGAAAAAGGAGTGGAAGGAGGGGCTGTCTGCCCACCCGAGGGCAGCTGTGTGGGCGGCCAAAGGCCACCGCACTGAGCTCTCGGGTCAGGGAGGCAGATTCTGGAATCGGCCAGTTCTGGCACTGGGGAGCCGGCTGGCTGGGCTTGGAGCTCTTCCGCCTGTACTGGGGAGGTGAGAAATGGGGGGACCTGCCCGCTTCTACTATATCAGGGTTGTTTACCTTGTTGCCTGGAATCGGAGAACCTCGGCAGGGCAACAGCTGAGAAGCCCAGTGACTAAGCTCCCTTAGCACCAGGCACTGGACCCTGGGACACTTCACACTCGTGCGTTCCTCCCACTCAGCCCTCAGGAGGGACAGCTGAGCCTTCTCCGATGGCCTGGGGAGGGCACCGCAGCTGAGGAGGTCAGGCACGTGGCCCTGGCATCCAGTGGGAGATGCTGACCCACGCTGGCAGGCACTCAGCACGTGCTTC
>NW_027533264.1:1512286-1537079 GCF_008692635.1 Crocuta crocuta
GGTCAGTCCCTTCTCAGCCCATCACTCGGGGGCTCAAACTCTAGAACTTGAACATCCCGGCTCACCTACGAGCCAAGGAAGCCAGGTTATTTACATCACAATTTGTGTCCTCACCGCTGAAAGCCACAAGCAGCCGTGACCCCGGCGGCAGTGTCATCCACTCTGACCAGGGCCTGAGTGTGCCGGCCCTGCCTGGGCTGGCTCTTTGGTCCTCTTCCCTTTTTGGGGATCAGAGTGTCCTTAACAAGACCTGCCTGAAAACAACGTCTACCATGGAGCCCGCTTATTACCCTTTGTCACAGGCCAAGAAAATGGCCCCTGGAAATGTTTCTCATTTTGTTTCTCATTTCCGCCTCCCACGGTCCTGGGTGCTAGCTCTGAGGCTGAGTCTGGGCCGAGGACAAGGTGGCTTCCAGTCAAGGTGAATGGAGAGTGGGGGGTGGAGAAAAGACATCTGAGGGGGAACAGGGCCAACACCAAGGTCTACAGAGGCCTCAGTTCCAGGCCCAGCCATGTGGTTTCAGGCAAGGCACGCTGCCCTCTCTGGTCCCCAGTTCTAGCCTGGTGAAAGGAGGGAGCAGGAGAGGCGATTCACGCCTCTGCTTGCATCCATTCCCAGGACCTCGAGTCTGCTCCCCTGTCCCCTTCCAACAGAGCAGATCACAGCCGGACTCTGGAGCCAGCCAAGACTGGGTCTCTTGCTAAGTCTCCTTTCCTTGTAATGTCCACCTCCCATGACCGATCATGCCGGCCAGCAGGAGACAGAGTCCAAACCGAAATCGATCTGACGTCCCAAGCGCACAGCCTTGTCCAAGAGGCACCTGTTAGGGGTCGGTTGTCGTTGTGGTTTGTTGTACCTTCTGGCTCAGGCGTGAGCAAGGCCCACTGTGTGCGGTTAAGGGTGTCCGCCCAACATGAATCACATGGCGAGCCGACACATTCCAGGTCAGGACTTGCCCCTAAGGGCCCCAACATCATGAGCGGCCCAGGACGGGTGCACACCCGCACACTCCATCTGACCTACGTGTACACTTCAGTGCAGCTCCCAGGCTGGGACATGTGACCGAGGCTGCTCCCTCCCGGCTCCAGCTGACCCCAGGGTGCCCGGCGACAGCCAGACTCTGTTAACAAGTCAGAGCCACGGCTGCCCTGCGATCACCCTTGCAAGAAAGCAGAAGGAACACACTTCCTTCTGCAGCTCCCCCGGCGGGGGCCCAGGCGCATCTTTTTTTTTTTTTTTAAATTTTGCCTACCTTTTTGACTGCACACTGGAAGCCAGTCTGCTTGTCCTCCATCCTGTGCACCTCTCCGAAGGAGCCTCTGCCCAGGCACGGCTGGTGCATGGCCCAGTGGACCTCCTCTCGGTACTCATAATCCACCGGCTTGAGTTTCTGGGGTTGGCAGGAAGAGAGAGGCCAGTTTCAGGGCCGGGGCAGCAAGGGGACGAAGCGTTACAGTGAGGAAGGCTCTCTGGCTGGTTGTCCTTGCCAGGCTGCTGGGGGCAGAGCCCTCACAACCAAAGACACCCCTGGGGTCTGAGGCAGGGCTCTGCAGAGGCAGGACTAGACGGCGTTACAGGAATAAGGTGAAGGCAAAGGACAGCTTCTCAGGCTGCCCAGGCTAAGCCGCTCCCGGTGAGAGGTCCTTCTCCCCGGACTTATGGGTGTGGGACAGAAATGGAATTGTCGGGGCGCCTGGGTGGCTCAGCCAGTCAAATGTCTGACTCTTGACTTGGGCTCAGGTCATGATCTCACAGTTCATGGGTTTGAGCCCCTCACAGGGCTCTGCCCTGATAGGGCGGAGCCTGCATGAGATTCTCTCTCTTCTCTCTGACCCCCACCGCCAACCTCTCTCTCAAAATAAGTAAATCAAACTTAAAAAAAAAAAAAAAAGGAACCATCAACAACTTTGGCTGAAAGTATAGCTCAGAAGCTAGAAGGCAGAAGAAAGGGAACAGACCATGAAGAGAGGTAGAGGACAAGGGATCGTGTCAAAGACGGATGGAATAAACCCCAGAAATTTAAGTCCGGTAAAATTCAGTTAGAGTTATAAAGCTCTCTGGGAAAGAAGTGGAGGGAAAGAGGAAGGTCAGGGGCACTTGATGTCTGCTTATTCCTGTTTTCTCAGTATGTGAAACACACACACACTCTTCAGCAATAACTCAAGAACTTCAGTAACTTCAGAAGAACTCAAAACGGAAATATCTAAGAAGGCTGAAGAGTGATCCGGAGGGGCAACAGGGGATCCTGCCCCTCGCCAGTGATGAGCACTTTCCTACTATCTGATGTGTTATCACGTGCATGAGTGACTTCGATAAAGAGTGCAGTCTATGCCCCCCCATCCCCCCCTGCAAAGGTGGGAAGCGGAGAGGGTCTGGCAGGTTTCTCGTGGTGCCTCGTCCCCCAGAACAGGTCCCACGTGACTGCAGGCTGCTGCCCTGGGCCCCGGAGTGGGTGGCATGTGTCCTGTGCGTGGGGGATGGCTTACCTCTGTAAGCAGGACCCCCTCGCTGTCCATTGTCTCGGGGCTGGGCTTCCGGGGCTTGGAGCCCCCCGCTGACCAGGTCTTGGCCAGGCTGGCCAGGCTGTGGGCCTGGCCTGAGCTCACGCTGCCTTGCAGGGCGTGCACCATGTACTCCTCCACAGAAAACTTGTCACATGGGCCCCGGGACGGGCAGCCGGGCTCCAGGTGGGGGCCAGGCACAGCCTTCTGACTGTCCATACAGGCCAGTTTGCCCAGGTGGGGGCCGGGCAGGGGCTGCTGGCTGTCCATACAGGCCAGTTTGTCGAGGAAGAAGGACTCTAGGGGGTGAGGCTTCCAGGGCTGGAGAGGGTGGAATGGGAAGGGATGGGGCAGTCTGTTGTAGGGGAAGGGGTGAGCGGGCTGGGGCAGGGGGCCGAGGTCCTGGGGGTGGTGGAGTTTCCACACATATTTTAGACATTGCAAGGGGCTGATCAGCTTGTGGAGTTCCGATCGAGGCAGTGCTGGCCGCAGGCCCTCCTCGAGTTTCTTAAAACAGAGTTGGCCAAGACCCGGCTCCTTCAGAGGCTTGGTGAACTGGAGGGCGTTCCTAACATACGGGGGGCCCAGTGGAGACTCGTCCTCCTGTGGGGGAAACACAGGCAGTAGCACACGGGGCCGGGCAGAGCCGTGGCGCCGGCCCGAGGGCCCCACGAGCCTGGGGTCGGCAGGGCACCGGCAGGGCTCACCTGCACGGGGACGGTGCAGCTCTCTTGCTCTGGGGTTCGAGGGAGGGGTTTGGCCAAGGCCGTGCCGGCCTGAGCCAGGGACCTGGAGCTCTTCTTCTTGCGTTTCTTCTGGGCTTTGCTGCGGCGCCTCCCCTTCCAGCACACGCGGGCCATCTTGCCCTCGGTGGCGTGGGCCACATTGTTTGGGATCTGATCGAGACTCTCAGCCTGGCTGTCAAAAAGGACGGATACGCACGTTGAGCATGAGGAGGCGGGGAGGCGGAACAGCTCGGGTAACTGCGGTTAGAGTCGTGGAGACCTGAGCTCAGGTCCTGGCTGGGGGAGTCCTTGCGTGAACGTGGGTGAGTTCCTAAGCCCCAAGGAGCCTCCGTTTTCTCGTTTATAAAATGGGTGTGGGATTTCCTGCCATGCAGAGGAAGATGAGGCTGAAAGGCAACCGCTCATTTAAAAAGCCTACTGGGGGCCTGATCCCAAGGCAAACTTCCAATAGACGGGAGCTATTGGTACCGTGAGGGGGCTCTCCGGGGGGGATGGGCAGACGCGCGGTTCTCTGACCGCTCTGGGGAGGGGCGGGGTGTGGGACGCGGAGGGTCATGCTCCCCGGAGGGCATTCTCAGCTCTGACTACAGTTTGTTTCTGTTGCCTCTGGACGGAGGGATAGTTGAGTTTGGGCACTTCACCCCCACTGGTTCCTGGAGATATCTGGTTTCTGGGAATGTAAGTTGCTGTATAAACACAGACATCTCGGCTGGGCTGATGCCCGGGACCAGGGGAGCCTTCCTTCCTCCGACAGTCTAGAGGCTCACTACCACCATGGATCCAAGCTGGTGTTTCCCCTTGCCAGGTATTAAGGCACTTGCCACAGAACAGTGTCTGAAAAAGCCACGGCCAAATGGCTGCGGGACGGACCACAGAGTCTGCTGCCCCCCAGTGGCCTCATCTTCTGCCCCCCCGCCCCCCCTCGCCAAAGGGGCAGACTCACACCAGCCCTGGGGCGTGCCTCTAGAGGCCTACGGGCTTCTCTCAGGCACCTGCAAGAAATGGGCCCATGAGAAACCCCCTACTCTGGGCCAAAAGGCATCTGGGGCAGCGTAAGGAATCTGAGCAAACACTGAACCTTTTGCGGTGCAAGAGCCGCGCCCTCCCCACAACCTTTCCATCACGAACACTTGCCAAATCCCAATGACAAAAAAAGTCCGTCTGCTGGTTGAGGAGGCAACTGTCTCCAGGTTCACCTACAGTTGGCCAAAAACCAGCTTTGGGGATGGGGGGCCTGGGGAACAGACTGAGCCCCCTTCCGGCTTCCTTCCCACAGGGCCACCTGGCTGTGAATCTGTCTGTCCCTTCCTGATCCCAAACTCTCACCCCTCCTTGGGGGTGCGTGTCGCAGGGGGAAGGACACCAGCGGCTTTTTCCCACAGTTGGAGCGGCCTCTCGGCCCAGCAGGGAAAGCGACTCCTGTTCCCAGAACCCTCCCTATTGATGGGAACCGAGGAGGAGCGGCCAGGACTCTGAGGAGCATAAAAATAAAACGTCAAGCTGATGGGACCCAGAGGCAGTCATCCACACACCACGAAAAGCTTTTGAAAAGCTTCTTTGGCTGACGGAGCGGTTCGGCCAGGAAAACCTGGGCAGGTTCCAGGAGCTGAACCACAGGTGCTGGAGGAGGGAGCCAGGGGTCACTTGGGAGGGGCCTGGGCGGGCAGCTGGCGGGGGGTGGGGAGGGATGGCATGGTTGCAGTCCCCTGGTACCCACGCAAGCTGGCCTCCTTACCTGTACTGTTTGGACCCAGCGATGAAAATCCTCTCTGAAAAGGTGGGGCTGAACTCTTGGCTGTTCTCACCTAGTGAGTCAAGGGAAAGAGACGTTGGACAGGCAGAAAGGAGGAAGAACAGGGACGCGCACCGAGGAGACAGACAGCTTATTNAGCAAAGGGCATGCTGATAATCGGGGCTCACAGGGGTGCCCACCACACTTCACCGTGGCGCTTAAGTGAGATGATCTATATATAACACTCAATGAGGTGCGCGGCACATAGTAACAGCTCAGTACGTATCAGCTATGGTGTTTGTAGGCATGTACGTACATGCGTGTATTATGACCCTTTGCACACCACTCGCTCCATTTGAGTTTGTGTTTTCTCATCTCTCCTGAAAAACCAGCCAGAAGGAAGTAGAAGACAGGGAAAATGCCAGCACGAGCTGCCAGGCTCTGCCCCAAGAAAGCCTCTTGGAGGGGGTAGGGGTGGGGCGGGGGAGAGAGGAGGACTTCAGGCTCTGGTGGCAGTCACCATGCAGAGTCATTTTGAAGTTATCTTGAGTGGAAGCAGAAGGGATGAGACCCAGTTCCCGCCCTGCAGTGGCCTATGTCCCCTCAACCGGCTCAGCAGGCCCCAGAGCAGGTGTTCGTTCTCTAGGGTGGGGCCACCTTGACATGGAAGGTGGTGGAGGGCCTCCAGGCCCCAGAGGGGCTTTCCAGGAGACCCGGCCTTTCCCGCCTGGGGCCTCTCCAGAGATGCACAGGCTGCCCAAGGTCACCTCACAAGGCTAATGGCCTGCCTGACGATCCTGCCAAAAGAGCCCCAGGACCTGGGNCCTGCTCCGTTCGTGCCGCGCAAAAGCTTCCACACGCCACTCCTCCCTTCTGTGCTCTGTTCCCAGGCACCGTTACGGCTCCCGCTTCGATTAATTCCTGGCTTACCCCGCCGGGGTTGCGTCTGGTGAAAATCTCAGACAGCCGCCGCCCTGCCCTCCCAACCCTTGTGCAGGGACGCGCGCACCTGCAGGCCCGCCCACCAGCCCTCTCTGTCGCCAGCCCGGGCCCTTACATTCGGCCTGCGCGATGATGGAGATGGCGGCCAGTCCTCCCTCGGAGCCTTCCTTGGCTGTGCCTTTCGTGATCACGTCATTCAGGATGTCCCACTTCCCGCAGAACACGGGGCTCTTCTCCACGGCCTCGAGCTTGCTGGCGGGGCTTGGCTTCTTCCCCATCGCCTGTGTCTTCTCCTTGGCCTTGGCGAGCTCCTTCTGCTGCCCGGCCGCCGAACCAGGGGCGCCTGGGCAGGCCATTTCCATCACTGCCATCTCCCAGGCTCACGCTCACCCTGAGGGACCAGACACAGAGCAGGTCACTCCCAGACCCCATGGGGCCCTGGGCCAGGCTGGGTTGGAGGAGAAAAGAGGGGGAAGGGCTCTCTGCCTCATATATTTACCTTCCAAACAGCCCAAGTGACAAAGGAGTCAACCCTTCTTGTTCCATGCGGCACAAGTGCCCCCCCGCACTCCCCCCCACCCTGGTCCTGTCGGCATACCACCACAAACACCCCCGCACTCTGCCCACAAGGAGGATTCCAGCCCGCTTCCTCAAGAATAACCATAGCACAGACATCTGGCTTGGTTCTTTCTTGCTTTTATAAATACTGGCTCAGTCGTTTTCTGCTGTTCGTTTTATGGTGAATTTTTCTCCCTCAGAACGTGGTGGTGCATTCCATACTCTGAAACTGCCGGTCAGCCCATGGACTCTACACGAACCTTGCCTTCTTAGAGGACACGTCTACACTGGCCATGATGGCTTTTCTCCAAACGAAGAGAATCAAGTTTTTGTTCCCTTGCAGGAGGTGGATAAATGTATGTGCATGTGTATGTATATAGATTTATGTGTGCATATATACATCTCACACACACACACATATATGTGAAACTTTTCAAAGTCTAAAAATCAGCATGCAAATGGCAGCGCCTGCACTTGGCTTCTTTCCCGGGATGCATCTGTCTGCGGCCTTCCAGAAGGAACTGCCGTGCTTCCTTCTGTAATAGCCATACTCATCTGCTGAAAACCTCAGCATCATTATTCTTTCAGGCAACATTAGCAGTGGAATTTATATTAGAGCCCCGACGCCAACCGAAACCTCTAGAAATCAGAAGACAAAGCACAGGGCTTCATCCCTCTCTGGGCTCTCCCTCCAGCAGTGCTGCGTCTTCCCCGGAAGCCCCATGGGGTGCGGCGGGGGGAGCCTGCTGTTGAGACAACCTGTGCAAACAGCATGTGGACTAGAGCTGTCAGGAAAGAGATCTGCACCGCTCTGGGATTGCTCCCATCTGGGAACCCTTTTTGGGACTAGGACTGTGGACTCCCAAGGCGCAGGTCCCTCCTGGGTCATGACTTGCTTCACACCAAGCCTGAGAAGGCACCACATTTGGACAGGTTTTTAATAAGTGCTCTCTGCTGGCGGGTTGCTCTAAAGCTGCTGCTAACAGATGGGAGTCTTCCCTGCTGTACGTGCCCTCATTCCAGAACACGCTTCCATTTGCTCGTGGGGCAGGGAAGGCAGGCCATGTGAAGGCAAACCGCGACACCGCTGGCCCTCTGCCCTGGGTGGCTAGAAGCCGACATGGGACAGTGTGGGGCTGGGCATCTCTAGGCTGAAGCGCTCTTCCTATCGAGTTGGCCCCACTGCGATGGCCACGAAGCACAGAACCAGCTCCACTGAGGGGAGGCCGGGGGTGGGATGGGTTCGTTGGTCACTACTAATTTGATCCTTTCATCTCTGCCGGTTTTGAACTCAGAGCAGCTCCAGCTTTCTGCACAGATGCCTGGGTGTGGCCCCGAATTCTGATGCTGCAGAGGCTGTGGCGGGGAGCGGGGTGGGGGGGGAGTGTCTTGTTACTGGATGACCTGAAGAAGTCCAAGGGGTGTTCTGACTTCCTACCTGTCAGAACAAGTGCCTACCTGTCTCAGTCTCTTTACCAGGGAAAATGGGGTCTTAAAAACAAGCCCCGGGGCGCCTGGGTGGCTCAGTCGGTTAAGCGTCTGACTTTGGCTCAGGTCATGATCTCATGGTTCGTGAGTTCGAGCCCTGCATTGGGCTCTGTGCTGACAGCTCGGAGCCTGGAGACTGCTTCGGATTCTGTGTCTCCCTCTCTCTGCCCCTTCCCTGCTCATACTCTGTCTCTCTCTCTCTCTCAAAAATAAATAAACATTAAAAAAAAATTCAAACAAACAAACGAAAAGTGAACCCAAGCCCTCCGGGCCTAACACCACTAGAGCTGCGCCTGCAGCGGCCTCAGAAAAGCTTTCATCTCATCCTCACTTGAAGCAACTGATGCAAACCAGGTGGCGACTTGCCCAAGGTCACCCGGCCTTGTATGGCACTATAGGACCAGGGCCTAAAACCATAGCTCCAGGCTGGGCCGCCCCCTCCCCAAGTCCCCGGCACTACAGAGACACTCAAGGGGGACACCCATGGCCCTGCCTGGTCAGAAGGCTCCCGAGGGCAGGAGTGGTGCCCTCGGTGTGTGGCACAGTGGGGCACAGATGGGATAATTGACATTGGCTGAACAGGGGAACCGGAGGATGACCTTCAGAGACAGGATGATCCTGGGCACCAGGGATGAAAAGAAGGTTCCGTGAGGCTAAGCTGTCAGTGGTCGCTGCAGGGGCACCCAGCTGTTGGAGATCGAGCTGCGCCTGGGCTCACATGTTTCTGCCTGACATGGCTCATCGTTAGTTAGAGCCCTCCAGAAAGGCTGGGGGCGGCCCCTCTCCACCAGGAGCCGTCCTTTCCCTTTGGCAGTTGGCCGGGCCGCTGGCCAGGGGCCCTGACCCTCCTCCGTGAGCGTGCTGGGCTCCCAAGGCCCAGAGAGGCTGAGGCTGGGGCAGCGGGGCTAAGGGCCTCCTCTGCAGTTCCCTGATGACTCACCCCACAGCCCGGCAGGCGGAGAGGGGAACAAGCAGGCCGCTGAGAGCTCAGCCAGCAGCTGGCCGCGGAACCTGTGAAGGGCACGGGAAAGCAGGCTGACCCTCACCTCCCAGGGGCACAAAATCACGGCCTGGGAGCTGTACAGCTTCTCCTGTGCCATGTGACCGTGACTCAGACCCTCCCTGACGGTCTCCAAGTTCAAGAAGCTATTCTCAGGACACTCTGGCCTGACAGCAGCTCTCCTACACAGTCACACACGCTTGCTGCCCTCCCTCCTTCCCCCCTGCTGTAAGGGGTCTGAGCTACAAAAGCCAGGATTCTCACGAAGTCTGGGACGGCTGGCCCAGCCCCGTGCTTGTTGCCCCTTCCCTCTCCCACAGCTTGTGGGGCGTAAAGACGGAGTGGGGGCCAGCTGCGTCTCTGCCTTTGAAGGCGTGTCAAAATCCTGATCCGTTACTCAGTCTGGACGCTCTCCCCGGCTCCTCTCAGGCCTCAAATGCCTTCTGCCCCTCTGCTCTCTGTCAAGAGCAGACGATGTGGGCACTGGCAATGGCCAAATGCACTCAGCTCACCTACAAGGCCACAGAAACGAAAGGGGAAAGGGAAAGCATGGAATTTATTCACTCTTCTTTTAGGGCCTGATGCATGTACACTGCCTGTCTCTCTTCTCTGGTGCCTCAGTGGCCCCCCCCCCTCTCCAGAGAAGTCTCAGGGTAGGAATGGCTGGGACAGTACCAGAGTAACCCTTGGGCATATCTGTATGGCCTCCTTGCTGTGGGCAGGGCTCTTGGGCCCTGACACAAACTTGGCTCCCTCACCAGCTAGTAAAGCTCTTCTGTCCGAGTTGGGTGATTCTTAACGTGGCTTGAAGGACAGCTTCAGGACGGTCTGTGACCCGCAGAAACTACATGCGGTTTCTACTTTTCCAGGGAAGAGGTCTACAGCTTCCATCGTGTTTTTTAAGGGTCTGACGTTCCCCAGAAGGTTACTGTAGCCTCTCCAGAAGGTCAAGGCCGGGGTTAAGTGCCTGATTTTGGCATCGCTCTTCCATGCCAAGGAAGAGCTCAAAAACACCGCAGCTTCCTCCCTGGAGGCAAGTTAGAATAACCAGATAAGTTCTGAAATGCACTTGCCCTACACCTACTGAATCAGCTGCTGGGCGTTAAGCCCAGAATCTGTACTTTTGACAAGTTCTCTGGGTGATTCTGATGCCAAGGGGCCATCTGACCCCTGCTTGATCCTGTAAGTCTGTGGTGCCCAAAATGGCAGCGACCAGCCACATGTGGCCATCTATACTTAAATCAACTGAAGTTCAATAACATTTAAAATCAGTTCCTCCATCACACTAGTTACCAGAGTGGACGGTGCTGACAGAGAACATCTCCATCCCTGCAGAAAGTTCTAACAGACAGTTCTTAGTTAAGGCTACGATAGCGATGTTTTCTCCGACAGCAAAATTTCTGTTTCTGGGATCCTGGGACAGGACTGGAGTTTAGACTAAACGAATTGCTGATTAACTGGAAGGTACGAAAATAAGATTTACTTTGCTCTTCAGTGATGATAACCTTTCCAAAATGTATCGTCTTTCAGTTCCCTCTTTTAGTGAGTACAGTAAAAACACCAGACTAGGAACTAGGAGACTGAGTTCTGGCTTTGGCAACTTAAAAAAAAAAAAAAAAAAAAGGCAGTGAGACCATTTTGGTCAAATGAAATCCTAGCTCAACACCCAATATATAAAAGAGCTAGAAGCACGGAAATGATACGTGGCTCACACAAGAAAGAGCTGCTCACTAAAGAAGGTGGGCGGGAGCCCCACACACTCAGCTTTCTCTCATCCACCCAGGATTTCTGTGGAAGCCGAAGTCCTCTCTTCTGAGGAAGAGAGCTTGCAAGCCAGTGGCCTAGGAAATCTTCTGTGGTTCCTTCTAGTTCCCCAACTAGATGTAACTGATCCATCAGGGTCCTTGGAGGGCACAGTGACCGATTCAGAACCAACGCTGTCAACATTCACTAAGCACCTGCCACGATGGACCTCATTTTCAGATGTGAAGACTGAGGCCTGGAGAAGGTCAGTGGCCTGCCAGAACAGTCACACAGCCACAAGCTGTGGAGGTGGGGCTGGACCCACGTGGCTGTCCCCAAGGCCGCATGCTCAACATTGAGCAGGCCATCCAATGCTTCTCTTAGCTGCTGCCGACTGGGTTTGAGGACCGGATGAGGTAGACTACATGACATTCCAGGCGGGCTGCCTGGCCCACAGAAGATGTTGGACCAAAGTTCGTTTTCTTGCCTTGCACCTGGCTCACGAACGCCATCACTGAGACAATGGGACTTCTCTGTGTTGGCACCATAAAGTCAAAGTCTCCAGCCGTCGCTGAGGCATTCGACACACTGAGCCTCGGTTCTCTGTATATAAAAGGGAAATACAAGGGGTGCCTGGGTGGCTTAGTCAGTTAAGCGTCTGACTTCGGCTCAGGTCATGATCTCATGGTTTGTGGGTTTGAGCCCTGCGTCGGGCTCCGTGCTGCCAGCTCAGAGCCTGGGGCCTGTTTCCGATTCTGTATCTCCCTTTCTCTCTGCCCCTCCCCTGCTCATGCTGTCTCTCTCTCTCTCAGAAATAAATAAAACATTAAAAAAAATAAAAAAAAAATAAAAGGAAAATTTAAATCTCTGTCTCATAGGGTCATCTTGGAAACGTCCACCGACGGTCCATGGCCAGTCAGGGCAAATCTCTGTCATGACTCTTTCATCTGGAGGTACAAACTTATCGTCCTCTGAATGCCCAGAGGGGACAAATAGCAGAAGCAGAATGACTCAACTTCCTTAATAAGATATTAGTTGAAAACCAATCTTATTCTGATGCTTCCTCTTTTAAGCCTTCAGCTTGCCTGGCCGCTAGGCTGCACTGGGCTTGGCTTTGCCTATCAAGAATGAGGGGCTGTGTAGGAAGGGGAACCAAGGTCAAGTGCAAGGCAGAGCGAGCAGGCCTGGCAAAAACAGCCATCTGGCCTGGCAGATCCCGAGATCCCCATGCACGCTCAGCCCTGGCTCCCCTTTCTACCCTGCCTGCTCTCCCTAGCCTCCCCTACCCCCAGCCAATCCGCCTCTTTCACTTGCCTCAGCACAGCAGCAGTGGGTAAGCCTCTGATCCTCTTCCTTTGCTCACCCTGTTGCTCTAGTAGACGATATCTTCTTCCTTTATTGCTGTCCGTCTAGCCCTCACCCATCCTTTATAACCTATCCCTCAATGAAGCACCTGCATTCACTCCCCAAGCGTTCAGTGCGTCTTCCCTAAATGCCAGGGCCTGGACTGTGTACTTTGCCTCCTTTATTGATGAACCTCACGGGAACCTTGCAACGCTGGTGATATTATTCCCATTTTATAGATGAAGACATTAACGCTCTAAGAGATAAGTTGCCTGCAGAAACAAAAATGAGGCCCGATTTACAAAACTAGAGTATCTACCACAGGGTTGGGGCTCAAGCTTTCTGGCACCTTCCCCCAGGACCTTAGAATTCTCAGTTCTATTCTAGAACAAAAGCTGAGCCACTGCCTGGGTGGCTCAGTCGGTTAAGCATCTGACTCTTGATTTCAGCTTAGGTCACGATCTCACAGTTTGTGAAATCGAGCGCCACATCCAGCTCTGTGCTGACGGCGAGGAGCCTGCTTAGGATTCTCTCTCTTCCACTCTCTCTGCCCCTCCTCTGCTCTCTCTCTCTCTCAAAAAATAAATAAACATTAAAAAAAACTTGCTGGCAGAGGTACCTGGAACATCAAGGAACAGAGCAGTATTACGACCCATGTGTCTATTATGGCTTATTTAAAAAAAATTTTTTTTAACCTTTATTCATTTTTGAGAGAGAGATAGACTGCGAGTGGGGGAGAGGCAGAGAAACAGGGAGACACAGAATCCTAAGCAGGCTCTAGGCTCGGAGCTGTCAGCATGGAGCCTGATGCGGGACTCGAACCCACAAACTGTGAGATCATGACCTGAGCTGAAGTCGGACACTCAACCGACTGAGCCACCCAGGTGCCCCATTACTGCTTCTATTTTACCCACAGAGTCTATCCACTGTCCATTATAATTTCTTAGCCTGGGTAGGCAGGAAGCACAAGAACCAAAAATGAGGGGTCTTCGGTAAAAGCTGAATCAGCAATACGCTGGTCAGAGTTCAGTCAAGTTACACCACCGAGATGTCAGGACTTTTAACCGGATTCGTTGTAACAGGTCATTTCATTTTCTTAAAACAATCACAACGAAAACTCCACATAAATACATACACATGGAAACAAGAATTCCAGGAGAGCCAGCACTACCTTTACTAAACTAGGCCCTGGGGGATGTGCTTTGGCAAGGAGAAAAGTAAGCCAGAGAAGTGGGATGCAAGAAACAACGGAAGATACAGGAAGCTGAAAATGTGTGGGTCAATTAAAATGACAATGGAATGTTAAAAAAAAAAGTTTAGGGGTGCCTGGGTGGCTCAGTCGGTGGCATAGGTCATGATGTCGCAGTTCAGAGTTTCCAGACCTGAGTTAGGCTCTGTGCTGACAGCTAAGAGCCTGGAGCCTACTTTGGATTCTGTGTCTCCCTCTCTCTCTGCCCCTCCCCCACTCATGCTCAGTCTCTCTCTTTCAAAAATAAATAAACATCAAAAAATTATTTTAAAAAGATAGACGTAAAAAATAGTCTATTTTAAAACATTAAGTTCTAGAACCATAAATAAGGAAGAAAGTTGGGGGGGATATACAACGGGTAAAGAGTAGTAACAGCCTTGTCGTTTTGTGAAATTTACATATAAGGAGGTTCATATTTCATTAGAAGAAATTACAGTTAAGTATGTATGTTGAAATTTAAGAGTGACTATAAGAACAGAAATATAATTCGGAGTTTCCAAACCAGAAGTGTAAAGAAAGAAAAACTGAAAGCTTGATCACTCTAACAAAAGGCAAGGAAAGAAGGGGAAAAAATAGGGGTGCCTGGGTGGCTCAGCTGGTTAAGTGTTCGACTTCAGCTCAGGTCATGATCTCATGGTTCGTGAGTTCGAGCCCCGCGTCGGGCTCTGTGCTGACAGCTGGGAGCCTGGAGCCCGCTTCGGATTCTATGTCTCCCTCTCTCTCTGCCCCTCCCCTGCTCACGCTCTGTCTCTCTGTCCCTCAAAAATAAATAAACGTTAAAAAAAATTTTAAAACAAAAAGAAGGAAAAAAACAGCAAGAAAAAGGACAGGAAGTACAAAATGAAAACAGAAATGAAGGTGGCAGAAACAAGAGGAAGTATTAGCGTAGCATTAATCACACATAGATTAAGCCCACCGACTGAAAGACAGATGACAGGATTTTAAAAGATCCAGCCAGATGCTGACTGAAAGGGGCAAAACAAAGTTACACAGAAAGATCGAAAATAAAAAATGAAAAGAGACAGGCCAGGCTAATACTAACCAAAGAAAGACATGGAATATTCATACTAGACAAAACTTTGAAGACAAAAAGATTTAACAATCTCTTATGTGCACCCAATAAACAGCCTCAAAATCCAAAAGGCTGGTGGCAAGCTGAGGCTTTAGGAATGAGCGAGGTTTCTGCTTTGGAGTGTGCCGGACCGGCAAACGGCACAGCCGGGTCTCAGAACACTGCATTCTTTGAGCGGGTGTTGGAGCCTGCTGGGGCTTGGGCCCTGTGCTGAGTGCTGGGTCTATACTGGGCACGGACACCCAGGCTCTTGAGGAGCTCACAGTCCGCTAAGGGAAAGAGACAAGCAGCCAGAAAATTCCATTACAGGGGCGCCTGGGTGGCTCTGCTGGTGAAGCGTCTGACTTCAGCTCAGGGCATGATCTCGTGGTTTCTGAGTTCGAGCCCCGCGTCTGCCTCTGTGCTGACAGCTGGGAGCCTGGAGCCCGCTTCAGATTCTGTGTCTCCCTCTCTCACTACCCCTCCCCTGCTTGCACTCTGTCTCTCTCTGTCTCAAAAATAAATAAAAACATGAAAGGAAAAAAATGAAAATTCCAATACAATATGGTCACGCAATGATCCACACAGAGACATGGAGGGCACCCAGCCCAGCCCAGTGGGCATCAGGAGAGACTTCCTAAGGCCCTTGGGCTACATTTCAAGGGATGAGTAACAGGTGCCCAAGAAAAACGAGAAGGTATTCCAGGTGGAGGGAATGGCAAAAGTTGAGGTGGGTCTGGAGTCACAAACAGCTCGAAGTTGCTAGTGGGCAAAGCTTAGGCCGGGGAGCCCCAAGAGAGGAGCGTGCAGATGGGGTCTGGGTACCAGATCACAGAAATGTGTTTGGTCCTGATGCACCTGCAGGGGTTAATTCTTAGCCAAAGGGGTAGAATCCAGAGATAGAGTTCCCAAAGATGGAGGAACCTATGGGGTAGGGGGAGAGGGGCAGGGGTAGGGGCAGGGGGGGAGGGCNCCTTGGGGAGGCCGGCTTAATTCTCTCCCTCAGGCAGAGAGGGAGCTGGCTCTGGGACCTAGGGACACATCTGAGGAAGGAGGAAGAGCACCGTGAGTGAGAGTCAGCTGGAGGAATCTCCGGACTCGGCCTCACACACCAGCTTGAGGCCTGCTTCCCAGGAGGGCAATTGCTGCCTAAGCACCTCCCATTAGGGAGGCCAGGAAATGTGAATGCACATCAATCATTAAAATCGTACAGATCAATTGTAAAATAAAAACCTGACATGCCCACAAAAACCCGGTCGTGCCAGTGCCATGGTCAAACCGCTGGGCTAACTATGATGTATGGAATGACATTTCTGACCGTCCCNGCTGGCCCTGCACGTGCAGAGTCACTGCGGACGGGGTCGAGGCAGCCACCTCACGTCTGTTCACCTCTAGCTTCTCCCGGCCCCTCCTCCCATCCCAAGTGAAGCTTAAAGCATCACGCCCTTAACGTAACCTCAAGTTCAAAGCCATCTGTTGGCTCGGCCCTGCTTCTGGGCCCAGTATCAATTCTGTGGTCCACAATCTGTCTGACCACTATCTCCCTAAAAACACAGGGTTTGGCTAAGGCCGGTCTGATCTCTCCACACCCCACTTGCTCGCGACTCAAATCGACAGGTCCCTGTGTGTGCTGTGTCCTCGTGTGGGCCACCGTCCACATGCTGCTTGTCCTTTACGGACCAAGTTCAGGACATATGCCTCCAGGAAGTCCTTCCCAACAGTTTTATTGCACTAACGGTCTCCATTTCTGCCTGCCTATGGCACGGACCCTCCTCACCATCTCCCTGGCCCTTAATCACACCCTCACTCTCTTTCTCTCTCTTTTAAGTTTATTTATCTTGAGAGGGACAGAGAGAGTGTGAGCAGGTCAGGGGCAGAGACAGAGGGAGAGAGGGAAAATCCCAAGCAGGCTTGGTGTGGTCAGCATACAGAGCCTCATGTGGGACTCGAACCCACCAAACTGTGAGATCATGACCTGAGCAGAAATCAAGAGTCAGATGATTAACCCACGGAGCCACCCAGGCGCCCCACACCCTCACGCTCTTTACTCATCAAATGAACTAATAAAGATGAAAAACTCTGGAAATGAGAAAGCATAATACTCAGAGAAGACAGCCATTTCTCGTGTGCCCAACTCAGAGAATTGTGTCCAGGTATGGGGCAAACAGAAATATGGAAAAAGATGCATAATCAGAGACGGTCTGTGTTTTTTTATAAAGGTAAAACGGGAACAAAAATGTCTAATGACAGGGGGAGGATAATTATTAAATAAATCATGGCACAGCCATTAATGATGTTTACAAATAATTTTTAACTATATGGAAAAATGCCGAAGGGACACAGTACTAACAGAGAGAGAAAGGATTCAGAATTATATCTAAAGTATGATCCCACCTAGCATGTGTCCGTACCCTACATCCACCTTTATGAAAATGCAGACACCTAGCAACTGCCCTCTCTTGGTGTTTAGTGGTGTTTTATATGTATATATTTTTTACTCTTTTAATTTTTCCACTTTTTTCCAACAATCATATATTACTTTTATGTTTTCATTTTCTTAACTAAAAATTTTTTAAAGTTTATTTTGAGAGAGACAGAGAGAGTGAGTGGGGGAGGGGCAGAGAGAGAGAGAGAAAGAGAGAGAGAGAGATCCCAAGCAGGGGATTGAACTCACGAACTGTGAGATCATAACCTGAGATGAAACCAAGAGTTAGAGGCTTAACCCACTGAGCCACCCAGGCACCTCTTTCATTTCTTAGCAGAATGTTTCCAAGTCATTATAAAAAAATACAGAGAGGATATATAGTGCAAAGTGTAAGTCCTTCTCACCCTCCCCCCATCCCTCTGAGGGCATCCCAGTTAGTGGTTTCTTGTATATCCCACCAGAGATGTCCTCTGGGGAGTATTACTTTTTATAACGAAAACAAGCTGTGACCAGAAAAGGGTCTCTCGGTATGGGCTAAGGATTTCGGAGGCCTTCTGGCCCGTCTGTGAGGGGTCTTAATACACGCGTGACAGCTCTGTGTGGGGTCAGCAAGTTCCGGCAGCGCCGCTGCTAACATAGAAGGCTGGAGGTGGGCAAGCCCGTCCTTCTGGCTTTGGTTTTCACTTCTCTCTCGTTCTTGTTTCCCGCTGGGGACTGTGGGTTTTATCGGTTATGACTCAAGAAGTAGAAGGGGCTCAAAGATGGCCCTGCCAGCCGTCCTCAGTTCTGATGGCCCGTTTCTCTGCTTTTGTTTATAGTCATCGGGGACAAGTGTGTGCCGTAGCTGAGGCTGTGCTGGTACCGGATGGAAGGGACACTTGTGCGCCCCAGCGGTGTCACAGACAATGGGTCCCACGGCAGAACTGGACCAGCGAGAAGGCCACCAGCCCCTCCTTCCCTGCTTAGGTCACGGGTGGGACCCGGGGGGTGGTCTCAGTCTGGGAAACCCAAAGAAGGCAAGTTGTTCTGGCTAATCTCGCCTACCTTCCTGAGGTAATCTCTGGCCCAGTGTCTTTTCTTTTTAATCTATATTTTGTTCTCAAATACAAAAGGAATACTTGTTCACTGTAAAAATTTCAACCATACAAAGTATACAGAGAAGAAAGAAGGAAAGAAAGAAAGGAAGGAAGAAAGAGAGCTTTGCCTCATTCCCTCCTCCCTACAATGTAAGAAACCCTTAAATTTGGTATAAATCCTTCTAGGTCCATTAGCATTCATAGGCAAACACAGAGTTTGGGACTGATTTTAAAAGAAACACGGGCTTACACATATATAATATTATAACTTTTTAAATGTTTATTCATTTTTGAGAGACAGAGACAGACACAGCATGAGCGGGGGAGGAGCAGAGAGAATGGGAGGAACCGAATCCAAAGCAGGCTCCAAGCTCTGAGCTGTCAGCAGAGCCCAAAGCGGGGCTTGAACCCATGAACAGTGAGATTATGATCTGAGCCAAAATCGGATGCCTAACTGACTGAGCCACCCAGGCGCCACTATATACATAATATTCTACAAGTCACATGTTTCACTTAATAGATTATGGACACTGTTACATTTCAGTGTATGTAGATCGCTCTCATTTTTTTTAAATAGCTTCATAAGATTCTATGGTATAAATATACCACCATTTCTTCACCTAGTCTTCTACGGATGGACTTGCACATTGTTCCCAACTTTTCACTCTTATAAGGAATACTGCAAAACAAACAAACAAACAACAAAACAACCCCCCGCCCCCAACTGTTTATTTACTTCTTTGTGCACTTGAATCGGTTAATTCTAGGTGGTAAATATCTGGGACTGGAATTTCCGGGTGACCCTTTTCATAGTGGGCTTGCTCTTTTCTCATTTCTATATGTCAGAAAAGTAGGCAGCATTGATCAGTCCAGGACAGGTGGCTCCCAAATATATCAGCTACTTACTAGAAAGATGCTATCCTTGCCTTCAAGGCACTTATAACCTAGCTGGTGAGAACGGATGGATGGATAAATAAATGATAAAGCAATCACAAAATGATCTTGGGATCAGAGGGCCTTTGGAGGTCATTTATTCCAAGGTATCGCTTAATACTCCTGAGGATGGGGGCACCTGGGTGGCTCAGTCGGTTAAGCGTCCAACTTGGGCTCAGGTCATGATCTCACTGTTCGTGGGTTCGAGCCCCATATCGGGCTCTGTGCTGACAGCTCAGAGCCTGGAGCCTGTTTCAGATTCTGTGTCTCCCTCTCTCTCTGACCCTCCCCGGCTCATGCTGTCTCTCTCCCTCAGAAATAAATAAAACATTAAAAAAAAATACTCCTGAGGATGGCCCTCTTAGCTACATGACAGCATGGCCTTGGAGTCAAAAGATCTGAGTCTGAACCGTGGTCTCTACCACTCCGGTGTGTGACCAGGTGCAGATCACTTACTCTGAGACGCAGATGTCTCATCTGTAAAACAGGGATACTCAAACTGAAACAACAGGACTTTACAGGCCAATTAAATGCAAGAAGCAAACTCTAAATGCCCGAAACTGTGCCTGGAATACAGTGGGTGCTCTATAAACGTCAGCAAAACCTCCAGTGAGAAGGAAGCTGTCAGAAGATGAGCAGTCCTTTCTGGGGCTGGAAGTACCAGTTGTTTGAAAGTCCTTGCCTCTGCAGAGCTGACATCGACCTCGTCAAGCCTCTCACCGGCAGCCTTAGTGTCAGGAGGAAGGGCATCTGGAACAGACGCTGTCAAAGGAGGAGGGGAGAATCCCAAGACCACAAGGGCACAAGCCGTCAGCCAGAAAAGGCCAACCTACCAGGGGGGATGTTCTTTCAAGTGCATTCTGCACATGCCTTCCAGCTTCTTTCTCTGCTGGGGGTGCCTCAGCTCTGAATGTACTCAGGAACGAGCTGACGGTGGTTCCTGAGTCCATTCTGTAGTAAGGAACTCAGGACCCAGAAGCCCTCGGCAGCTCATGCTGTAATTAGCTGTCCTGTGGACATCTTTAAGTGTTTTCAACAACCGGCTCCTACGTGTATACACGTTAATTACATGCTGGTTGTCAATAATAATAAAAATAACAATGGCAGCTATTACCGCTTGCTACCTAGTAGGTAATGCATGCATGGTTTCTTGGACCCTCACAGTAATGCTGTAAGCAAGGTGCTAATACTGTCCCCTTTATATGGGGGAAGACACTGAGGCTCAGGAGGTCAAAAAATTAGTGTAAGGCTACTCCGCACAGAAGTGGCAGAAGCAGATTTGTACACAGGCCTCTTATGTCAAAGTACATACTCTTAGCCACAATGCTCTATTTTCAAATATTCTAAGCGTTAAGAATTGAGGCCCAAATACAGAAGTGGCCACAAGCCAGAGGTCTGTTAGTGAGAAACCCAGGGACTGACCCAGGAGGAAGCATCTCAATTAGGGAGCATAAATGCAGCCAGCCGATGTTTTGGGCAAAAGCAACTTGAAATGGTAACAGAGAGTGAGGACTCCAAGCTAGACATGTGGCAGGCCTGTGTTCCCTAGCCACCCACACCCAGCACAGGTATCAGCGAATACTTGTCACAAGGACCAATTCTATGACAAAGCTCAAATTTGCTATTCACTTTATGTTTTTAAATATTTTGAAAGAGAAAGGGAGGGAGGGAGAGGGAGAGAATCTCAAGCAGGCTCTGCGCTCAGCAGAGAGCCAGACGCGGGGCTCGAACCCACAAACTGTCAGATCATGACCTGAGCCAAGAAAGATCAATCCACTGAGCCACCCAGGTGCTCCAGCCATTCATTTTAGAAAACTTGGGTCCAGGCTATTTTACTTTGGTTTTTGTTGTTGTGTTGTTGTTTTTGAAAGGGGGGGAGCAGAGGGCAGGACAGAGAATCTCAAGCAAGCCCCATTGAGGGGCCCTGACCTGAGCCAAAAAATCAAGAGTCAAATGCTTGACCCAATGAGCCACCAAGGCGCCCCTATGTTGTTTTTTTAATAGCTACTATCTTCATCCATATGGTCAGTACTTTGTCTCTAAGCCCTCAAAAAAGAGCACTGTATGAGCTTTAAAAGAAAATTGTTACAATAGCATTTCCAATTCAACTTTTGAATCCTCGGCAAGCAGCGGGAGAGCCCATAGCGTACAGAAGGTGCCACTGGGGCATCACTGACCCACACAGACAATTATGGAATTGGTACGCGGGAGAATTTTGGGGGTGGGGAGTAGTACTGAAGGGGGGAAAAAACCCAACCACATGCATGCCTCATTTTATACACTAAATCGGCAAGGAATTTTTAACGTATGTTACGTAAAAAAACCTCAAGTGTGTTTTGTGGGGTATTCTGTGTATTTAAACTTTTGATTCAGCGGGGCTGCAGGGTATACCATTTGGTCATGATCAATTTCCAAAGATTACAGAACCATCAACTGCCCCTGACATCAGAATCATACCAAACTCAATCGGCTTTCTTCTGATGAGTCAAAATGCACTTCTGGGTCTTGCCAAGCCTTGAGGTCATCATCATAAGCAACATATGGTTGTGGAAAACAGATCTTCTTATTTAACCTTTTGAATTGGATTCTGAGCAAGGAGCAATTCCCTGGGCTATGGTTAATCCCACTGAAATACAGCCACTCCCCTCCTCTCTGGGTTTGTAACTCTGGTTTTCCCAGGTGGGACTGGCATCGAGCAGGGTACACCTGTATTCAGAGCGGACAGAGAAAGACAGGCTCAGCCTCCCTGTAAGGGAGGAGGCTCCAAGTTCGTTGTAGTCACTGGTGCCTGGTTTTGAAATTGAGGAACTAGTTTGAGGAACTTTAGAATAAACAAGAAACCCAAACAACTCGGCTTTCCACAGACGACTTCCAACGCACGGGGGTAAATGGAAGGAAGCATGGTGGCCCTGGAACCCTGCCCATGGCGTCATTTCAGACGCCGCCATACCGTATCCTTTGGCAGACTGGCCTGAGTGACAACTTGAGGATGCAAGCAGCAAAGGCGACTTTGACCTGTCCCTTTATAATACAGGGTCACATTCTTGCCCTCCTCCAGGAAAGGAAGAAAGGCTCGAGACCTGTGTACAACAGGGAATATTCCAGAGGCTCTCAGAGTAATCGCTGGTAAAGGAGGGGAAACCATGAATAGGCTGTGGCTCTCTCAGCCTCCTTGAGGCCATCAGAGCCTAGAAGGAGGAATATGGATACTACTCTTGTGCTTTCACTTGACCACAGATACTTAGCCAGTGGTTCCCATTCTCCAGGTGCTATGCTGGCCAACAGATGCCACTGGGACCAAGACAGACAAGGTCCCCGCCCTCACGAGGCTTTCGCTGCTGTAACCCTGGAAAGGCTTTTCTGGAATGCTGAACTTGGTTATTAAGAAGCACTACCATGGGTCAGGCTTTGAATCATTTGCCTCCGAACCTGTATCAGAGTGGCCCCAAGCACTGGGACAAGCACTGGGACAATAATGGGACTTGTCACTGTGTCACCGCCTTCTCTATTCCAGCCTGGAAGCTGGGATAAGTCAGCCACCTCTTTAGCAGTTGGCTATCTCTCGTCCGCTTCTGCTCTGAACCATGTGCAAGCACACGTTTCTCCTGACTGCTTTTGCCTCTGCAACTGTGCTCCTTTCCCCCCAGAGTGCTGAGGTCTCCAGATTGTTCTTAAGCTCCTTCTCCAAGCCGACAAGTGGTACCAGAGCCCAAGATGAGAAATGCTGTGGGGTGTTCCCATCCAGACACCTGCAGAATGGGAGGCGGTGCTCCTCGTCTCCCAGGGGCTGTGGGTGTGACAGTGGCAGGCGCCGCTGGACAAGGAGGGCCTCCGGGCCGCCATGCCTTCCTGGCTCCTCTCCAGCCTCCACAGTCACGGTTCATGACTTAGCGCCTGCAATGCCTGTCTCCTCCCACCCCCTCCCCACCACAGTGAGCCCCTCAAGGGCAGCACCTCCTACCTCCACTATCTTCTAACCTCCTTTCCATATTCTAGCACCTGCCAGAGCCTACAACCGTGACATTCTTGGCAAGCACTCACCGAAAGGGTGACTGAGACACTCCTGAAGAATAACCTGGTGCCTCGGCTCCAAGGGCCTGGCTGGCCTGGTGTCTGAGTGTCCAGACTGGCCATTCATTCGGTGAGCGGGAAGTGACAGAGCCAGCTTCCTGTACCAGGGGTCAGAGCATGGTGCCTATATTCTTTCTTCTCTTTTCATTTTTTTAATGTTTATTTATTTTTGAGAGAGACAGAGCATGAGCAGGGGAGGGGCTGAGAGGGAGACACAGAATCCGAAGCAGGCTCCAGGCTGTCAGTGCAGAGCCCGACGTGGGGCTCGAACCCACCAACTGTGATAATCATGACCTGAGCCGAAGTCGGATGCTTAACTGACGGAGCCACCCAGGCGACCGCGCATGGTGTCTGTATTCAGACTATATTGGGGCACAAAAAGGTGTCAAGCAAGCTGGTCCCTGAGCCACGCTTGGACCCTTTGCTAAATGCTGACCCTGAGACCCAGTGATTTCCAATTCTTTGAGAAGGTAACCCTTCTGAACTGGCCGGTATCCCTCTGGGCTCCGATGTGTACATATATGTTCGCTGGGAGGTAGTACCTACACAAGCCTCCTTCTGTTACATTTCTCTCTGTAAAGCTACTCCTGCCTCTCAAACTACAGCATCTGCCAGCTGGGACTACTGAGCATGGGCTCAAGGAGCCTCGTTCATCCAACTCACTTCTTGGGCCAAAGGAGTCCATTTCTAATCTTCATTGGTAATGACACCCTCATTTGAGGTTGGCTAAGTCCCCTTTTCCTCCCAACCTCCCTTGTCATCCCTGATATTGACCAGCAGACCTAGGAGTACTGGCAAATTCGAACCCAGTAAAAGGAAATGTCAACGAGAGCAGCCAGTGGGTGGTTAATTGCAGGCTCTTTGCACTTACGGGGGCCACCATGCAGATCTGACATCACACTCTGCCCACGAGGAAGAGCGTCTTTGCTGAGAGTCGCTGAATGCCTCCAGTTGGCATCCGACTGCTCTGGCTTTCCCGGCCACCTGGCGTGCCATGGGCATCACGTCTCTTCTTTACAGAGGAAAGATACAGAAGAGCTTCCTGGTGCCCAACGGCTTTGTACCCTCGCAATCCATCCTTAATAGTAACTGAACACCCACTTTGGGTAAGATTACTGCTTGGGGAGGTAGGAAGGTGCCCTAAAGGTGCAAGCAACCTTTGAGACTTCCGGGTAACCCTGCCCAGACTTGTATTTTTATCAACCTTGACCTCCTTTTGGTTACACAAACTTCATGGTATAAGAGAGTATCAAATGAATAGCTTTCTGTTGACTTTTTCTCAGACCCGCAGCTGCTGTTCTGCCTCCACCCTCCACCCTTCCCAGGTCTGGCAGAGCTTGCAGAAAGTCAAGGCAGGGGAATAAAGGAGGAACTAGTGAAAAAGCACAATTCCTACCCCGGGAACAGTTCCTCCGGTCCATGCAGCAGCACCGCGCGATGCGAAAAGAGCTTGGATTTTAGTTCAGATACTGCGTGGCCTTAGGCAACTATGCTTCCTTGGGCCACTGCTGCCTCTTTTGTAAAACAGGCAAGAATGTGGGGCGCCTGGGTGGCTCAGTCGGCTCAGTGTCCAACTCTCGGTTTCGGCTCGGGTCATGATCTCCCGGTTCGTGGGTTTGAGCCCCGCATCAGGCTCTGCGTTGACATCATGGAGCCTGCTTGGAGATCTCTCTCTGCCCCTCCTCCAGTTGCTTGCTCTCTCTCTCTCTCTCTCAATAAATAAATAAAAATTAAAAATTTTAAATAAAGAAAAATAGGGGAGAATGTATATGATAATGATCATTTCTAGGCTGTAATTCTAATCGCTCTTTCTTGACACAGTGGTTAAGGCCTAAAGGTCACTTAGCCATGCCTGCCTGAAATGATGGTTGGCTGGTTACGAATGACAGGGTGTGCCTATGGGGCTGAGGCGGAGTCTGTGACCATGTGTAAG
>NW_027533264.1:1537088-1542709 GCF_008692635.1 Crocuta crocuta
AGCCCACTCTACGGCTGACCCTGGACACTGCCTAAGATGTCCCTGATCAGCAGACAAGCTCAACACCAACCACACTGGTCTAGAACAGACATTCTGAACAAACTTTGTCTTGATGGGCACTTGGTCATGGCCTTGGTGGTAAGAGGGTGAGCAGAAGCCATCGTGACCCGAAACTGGATGGCAGGGATGCCTCAGAACTTTCCTCTGCTCTTCTTTCTGAGTCCAAACGCCCGCCCTGGAAGTATAGATAACTGGAGTGGCGGGGGGTGGGGGTGGGGGCTTGGAATGACAGTTTTCTGAAGCCCAGGGCTGAATCTAGCCTTCTCAGTCACCGCAGCTTTTTGGAGCCTTCCAACTCAGGGGGTACAAAGAGAGGCAGGTAGAAAAGGGTTCCCTGAGAGGTCTTTCACACCAAAGTACAGTTTGCATCTCTCTGCTCTTTGCCAAGGGGTTTCCCAGCTCCCTGGAGCCGAAGCTCCCCTCCCACTTGTTTGCTGACTGTCACTGGAAACGGGCCATTTTCCACCCTCAAGGTGGCCGGACTCAGGAGTGCAGTGACACCGCTGATCTGGGCTCTGTGCCTTGTCCACGTGACCCACGCCCCCCTCCTCCCCCAGCCTGAGAGTCCATCCATCCATTGGCTGGCAAGCAGGGGTTTGCCTCCAAAGCCCTGCTGCTGAAATGAAAGTGATTTTTGGCAGAGAGCTGCCTCTTCTTCTTTTTTAAAGTGCACTTATTTCTTTTCAGTAATCTCTACACCCAAGATGGGCTCGAACTCACGACCCCAAGATCGAGAGCCGCACGCTCTTCTGACTGGGCCCGTGAGGTGCCCCATGGCAGAGGGCTTCCTGACAAGGTCTGCTCAAGACTTCCTCTGTGTCTGTGCTGGGGACTAAGTCGCCTGTCACCTACACCTCTGCACGGGTGACTCACCTTCTAGAGAAAGTGCTCTGCTCACCTAAGCAAAGCTGCCTGGAAAATGACTAAGGCACCTATCAAACTCACTCTGTGGGGCCAACCAGTTAGTGAGCCGGGTCCAGACGCTTTGCCTCTCACCTCCGGCCTGAAGTTAAGTGTGGAGCTGCCGCTCCGCGCCTGCTGGTTTCATTTTCATCTGAACTGAGCTCCACATGAGGCTTGACATCCGGTGATCTATTTTTTCTAAAAACTAGGTTCACTTTAGAAATGACTCTGGTCATGAAGACAGCTTCCCCAAGAGAAAACAAAATGTTATTTAAAGGGAACGTCAGGCTGGTGGGAGCCTATATTTCTGTTCTGTATCAAGAGGAGGGAAAAGAATTTAACATGTAACGTGAAACGTTTTCCCCCCTGGGTGATTTATCATTTTTTAAATATTTACTTATTTTAGGGAGAGAGAGCACAAACAGGGGAGGAGAAGGGAGAGAAAGGGAGAGGGAGAGGGAGAGAGGGAGAGAGGGAGAGAGAGAGACCCAAGCAGGCTCTGAGATGTCAGCACAGAGCCGGACATGGGGCTCGATCTCTCCAACCGTGAGATCATGACATGAGCCGAAATCAAGAGTTGGACGCTTGACCGACTGAGCCACCCCAGGAGCCGTCTTCCTTGGGTGACTGAAAGGAAAAGTTGCGAGTCCCTGACTGCAGATCCGGGAGCCCCAGACATGGAAGGAGCGATAAGCTGACAAAGGCATACTTATGAGAGGAAAGGATGGCGAGCTGGGGGTGTCACACAGTGGTGAGAACCTTACCCCGCAGAACCAAAATTTCCATTTGGGTCTCTTAGGCAAAGAACAAGTCCTTGTCGACTTATACTCTATTCCGTATTTTCCTATTTTTCATCTCCAGAGTTAAGGCTGGGACCCATGCACCACACGGAGGACACAAGGGGGTCCTAGAAAGAGAGGCCCAGCCCTGCTTCCGGCTAAGAGTCCTGAGGGGGCCAAAGGGGGCCTAGGTCTAGGATCACCCACTCTGATGGAGCAGAGCCCGGGCCTCCGCAGGCTCCTCTGGAGGGTGGTGAGGACAGCATTAACCCTGAGGTCCCACAGAGAAAATGACTCTGCTCTGTCAGGCAGTCTAACCCTTCCTGACATCATCTTCCAGAAAAAAAGGCAACTACTACTCCTGCTATTACTACGATTACTTCTACTACTTCTGCTACTACCACCACCACCACCAACATTTACAGCCATCATGTTCTGTGGCTTATTATGTGCCAGGCACGGAGCTCAGCACTTTACATATATGCTCTCATTTTCTACTTGAAACAACCCCATGGAGTATTTCTGATCCCATTTATAGATGAGGCGCCCAATGCTTAGAGAAGCGAAGTGATTTGCCTGAGTCACACGGGCAGACGGTGGCAGACCTGGACCTGACCCAGGGCTGTCTGACTTGACAGCCTCACCCCCTCCCCCACATCTGACATTGGAGACACCACAGACTTGCTCTATTGCTCTGGCCAAACCACCTGACCACTCGGCCTTGATTTCTGCATCTGTAGAATGAAGACTCGTCCAGAGAATGTGCTATTCACCTTCCAGCTTTTTAGTACTAAGTAATTACGAAAGCCAATCGATCAATGTTAACAACACTTACTACTGTTAATACTTGTTAGCATAAATAGATACATAAAGCAGCTACCTCGGTTTAGTCACATTCAAAATTGGCATGTTTCGGGGGGGACCCAATTCATCCCTTCATGGGTAAGTTAGTAGAAAAAGCAGTGAACTAGATGGGAAGAAATGTGGGTTTAGCTTCTGGGCAGGACCATTCTCTCCTGAGTAATCAAGTGTGCTTTCTTTCTCCTTACCAGGCTTCCCTTTCCTGCTCTTTGGCCCTGCCTTTCTTTATAAAGTATAAGTATAAAAAAAGCATAAAAAAAGGCTACAACGTACCATGATTCTCGATGCCATATAATTTTAAGGGGTTTATATCAGGAGGTTAAGCGATAAAAGGCCATAAACTAGCAAGCCGGGAAGGAGGATCCTTTCAACCAGAACACAAAGAAGGGCACACAGGCCACAGAAGGGAAAATGGCTTTTCTCCGTAGTGTCACACAGGTACGTGAGACAAGCCTGGAAAGAATGCCCATCCGCCCAGCAACTTCAATGTCTCACTCAGCTCGACTGAAATGCACTAGTACACAATCTGCCCTATGTTTAGCCTTCTATTTCTAATCTACTGCTTTCAACATTTCAGTCAGCGTCACCAAGTAAATGCATAAGCCTTCACACGTGCATCCCTTCTAAGGCTCGTCCCCCCCTCCCCCACCCCAGGAGGAGGCCCAGCCTCCACTCCTTTCCCTCTGCACCTTGGTGTGCAGAGGCCAGGGGGCCTGGCTTATTCCTAGAGTTCCCCAAAGCTGCTGACATGGAATTGTCTCCCTTCCCGCCAACTTCACACTGGTGCCATCAAAAGTGCCCATAATGCTCAGATGTTTCCAGTTTAACTGAAATACTAAAATGGGGCAAACAGGAAGCATTAGACACAACTGCGGTAGTGACTTATTAATCACGAAAGCAGAATTTTAGTTGCATGTTAACCTTTTGCCAGGAAAAAAAAAACACAGCTCTGAGATGATGGAAGCCCTGGGTGCAAACATGCTGCCTGTGTGAGTATCAAGCCGACGTCTACTTTTCATGTAGGACTGAGTTTGGTCCCACGATTTCCTAACTATTCTCTCAGAAAGCACATGTGTCAAGCCAACCGATGTGAATCTGTCGCTCTTCAGCAAGGCTGGCAGACCTGTTAGGAAAGCTCATGTGCTGTGCACAGAGACAGGAAAAAAAATAGGAAATTAAAAGTGACTTCAGAGACCAAAGTTCCAGAACCTTCTTAGGAGGGGGCCAACAATGAAGAAAACAACGCTGTATGGAGCTATGTCTTTCCTCTCTCTACAGATCTCTTGCCAGACCTTGGCCAGGATGAACTGTTATCATGAACCAAAAAAAAAAAAAAAAAAAAAAAAAAAAAAAAAAAAATCACAAGTTGCCCGGAGTCGGACAACCAATCATGACAAGCTTGCTTCTCAACATTAAATGATATATAAACACTCCAAGCGGATCACAAAGGAGTCAGTGTTCAACAGGAGAACCAAAATGAGGAACCAAACCTCCATCTGTTGAGGCGGAACGGCCAACCAGACATTTTTGTTTAATAGATGAAGGCTCATTTGGCAGGGCCTCTGTCTGTGGTGCTGCTCTCACAAACCCTAACAGACAATACGAGGGGCAAAAAAGCCCCTTTAGAACTGCTCCTTATAACCTGAAGACAGTCAGATGATGATCTAAAGGCTGGCAGCTTGCTGCTGTCTGATTTTACAAAAGCGTTGGAACATACCACCTGGATGCATATTTCTAAAATTAAAGAAACTATTACTTTTATTTTGAGAACTTCTGAGAAGTTCACCACACCCTTCAGGATAAATGAGGATGTCTTCAAGGTGTCAGAGAGAGGTCTGGCATCACTGCACCCAAGGAACTGACTTTGACATCATTTAAAAAAACACCAAGAGTAAATCCGAATACATGGTAAGCGAGCCAAGCACCTGTCCTCTCATGGCAAGAGCATAAATACCCCACCAAGCTTCTCCCTTCTTCCTGCAACCAAGTCCCATAATGTGGTCCTGGTCCAGGGGAAGGAACCTGGGTAAGACTCCAGTGGCCCGGGCTCCTCACTCTGAGTCCTGGCTAGAAGCACTGGGCAAAATATATACTACCTACCCACCCCCCCGCGCCCCAGGTGCCTCACCTATAAAACAGGACAATACTGTCTATGTCTTTGGGCAGATGTCTGAAGGAAAAAGGAGGTTACAGGTATGAAGATACTCAGTAAAAAACACATCAGTAATGTTAAGATACTATCTCCCTCTAATCTTTCAGAGACCGTGTTTCTAGTCAAGGGGTTTTCAACATTTTTCCTGGAATGAACTTCAGACTGCTCTTTTGTCGCGGGCCCCACTTCTCATCATTGAACTTCGTTCGCGTAGCCTCCTTAAGTCACTGGTGTTCACCGCCTCCAGTTAACAAAAATAATCCTGCCACTTCTACTACTGATTTCTGTGCCTTTCCTCCGCTCATTCTCTGCTCCCCACACGACTTCCCCAATACACCAGCCAAGACCGAAAACAACATTTTTAACTCTAATTAGGAGGGAAGCACTTCTCAAGTTGCCCAGCACCAAGGGGGCTCCTGGGCAGGTGAGACTGCCCTGTACAAGTGGCCTTTCTAACTCGTGCCCGGTGGCCTTCCAAGATGGTAATGTTATACCGGTCCCGGATGAAGTCCTGAGCGTAGCGGACAAAAGAATTACGGAAGGGTCAGGGTGAGGAAGGATGCTGAGAATGGCCAGCACTGCCCCACAGGGTGCCAAGGGCGGGCTCTGCTCCCTTCTCATTGCCTCGGGGTGTGACCGGAGAACTTCCCAAGGGAAGGCCGAGGGTTTCACTGCCAGAGCAGGTGGGTGGACGCGCAGACCCGGCGCGCTAATGCATCCGCCACCTTCCGTCCCGAGCCGAGGCGAACCCTCACCCTGGGGGCACCCCAGGAGGGGCGGGCTAAGGCAGGGGAGGCTGAGCGCCGGGGAATGGGGGTGTCGGGGAAAGGGAAGCAGGGCGCCCCTACGCGCGCTCTCGGCGCGCG
>NW_027533264.1:1542761-1556921 GCF_008692635.1 Crocuta crocuta
TGCCCGGCCTCGCGTCTCCTTGCTTTGGCCGCACCTCCGCCCTTGGCCCCGCCCACTCCTCCAGTCTAACCAATGAGACGTGCTGTCCCGTCCTACAACCTCTAAAAACGATTGGCTAACAGGGCCTCGTTTCCAGAAATGGGCAGTATTTCCGGACAGTGTTTATAGAGCCGAGATTCCTAGGCGGACAGATTGACAGAAGGCGGAGGCGGCCGGGGTGTTGGTGCAACCACACATGCGCGCTAGGCTTCTGGCAGTCTTTTTTACGGGAAGGAAGGGCGAGTGTACGCATGCGTGGGCCCCTTGGCCTCCGACTAAGGTTACCTTGGAGACGGCGAGGCGCTCTTGCTCCTGGGTCGGGTTCTGCTTCCTCTTTACAACTAGCCTTGGTGTGTGTGGGGGGATGCGGGGGGCGGGCACGGAGGGGAGTAGAAACACTTTTATTGAGCACTTACTGTGTGCCCAGCGCTGTAGAATCCCTGAGGACGAGTAAGACAGGTTCTTGTGCCTTTAGAAGCTTGGGGAGCCTGGGTCCTACATGGGTCAGACCTGAGTTTAGTTAAAACCCAGGTCTGATGAGAGCTTCCAGATGCAGTGGTGCAAACCCTTTGTACAGCCAGAGATGCAGCGTGGTGAGAGCTTGGCGCCAAGCATCTCCCCGCTGGGTTTACAGGTTGCAGAGCCAGAGAGAAGACTGGAACTTTACCCGTGTGAGAAAAGCATATGCTCCCAGGTGTCAACGGTGCCTCTTTCTGAATGGGGAGTGGGGAGTGGTTAGGGAGGTAGAGGTACTTTTTTTTTTCCTAACTTTTGCCTCTCTCTATTTTCCAGTGTTTCCACGGCGAGCTTGTATTTTATTTGTGGTTAAAAAATTACAAACTTAAGAAAAAAGTTTGCAAAATAAAAGATACACCCCGGTCTGGGCACCCCACATCCTTGGCTGGTCCCCAGCAGGCAGGTCGGGTTGCTGGCTCCCGTGGTGGGGGGTAGGCAGGGCCGGTCCAAGGTTGTCTTGGGAAGTAAGGAACATTCCATCTCTGGAAGTGTTAGAGCAAAGATCTGCTTGGGAGCTGTCGTTTTCAGACAGTCTGTGGTAGCTCCAAGCCTATTTTTGGAGATCTGTGTCGTTGGGGGTAGGGAAGGCCATGTATTTAGCCAGGGGTCGAAAACTCACAACCTAAGGGCCTCACCCACTCACTCAGGCCACAGATATGTTTTGTTTGGCTGACGGAATGGTTTTTTTTTTTATTTAAATGCCTTAGAGCAGAGCCTGCAGTTCCTCACAGCCTCTGCCTGTGCTGCCTTACACGCGGCCACTTAGCTTACATCATCCGTCTGGCCCCTGAACATTTGAAATTGTGGTCCTCAGTAGTGTCCATGCTTTGGAGCCGGGCAGCGTCTGGTATATAACTGGTTCGGCCCCTGACCAGCTTGGGAGATGCGGGCAAGAGAGAAGCCCCGGGGAGAGCGGGGCCCTAAAATTCCTTCCAACACCAGGGTTTTTCATTTCAGTCACCCTGGGAGAGGCGGAGCTTGGCCAGAGGGTGGTTTACAGGTTGGTACCTTGCCTCTCCCATCACCTGCGTGCCTCTGGGCACACTGCTTCTCTGGAAAACGTGGGCACAGGCCCAGAGTCTGCAGACACTCCCTGGCTTTAGGACACCCAGTGCCCACGCACTTTGCCCAGCTTCCCTCGACCCTTCTTTGGTTTGGGGTCGTGTACCTGGGTGAAACTGCCCACCCGGTTGAGATGATCTGTCTTTAAATCTACCCACTAACGCTAGCCTGCATTAGAGGGAGTGTGGAGCTGCAACTCCCAAAAAGGAAATGCATATCAGGTTGCAGTGGGGGAACGACCGCTACAGACCAGTGAGGAAGGCATTTGGGACACGCAGGGCTCTGTGGCTTCAGCTGCCTCTCTCAGGCCTTTCCAAGCCCCGCCGCCGTGTCAGGGGTGAAGCAAACGACAACACAGTACGCACTCCAAGGGAGTGCCGCGTAGTCTCTGAGCCCTAAGATGCCTGCACCTCCTGGAAGGAGAGCTTCGGGGCAAAATTATTTCCTCCCAGCCCAGCCAGTTAACTCACAACAACCTGGAAAGCCTCCTAGCCTTGAGTCACTTGGGCAGCCCCGGCTCTGCTTTAAATAAAAGATATAGACGTTTATGGGGTGACTCACACCTGGAGCAGAGCGCCAGGGTCTCTGCACTCAAAGATTTCCACATCCTGCCCCGAAGGTTCAGGTCTGGAAAAGGGGTAAACTGTGCTCTTCCGAAAAGAAGAGTGACTCCTGTGTTTTAAGACTTTGCAAAGATGTTACCAGCCACTTCTAAGTGCTGTGTGTGTGTGTGCATGTGTGTGTGACGTCCCTGAATAGTCACTCCAGCATGGGCTTTCTCCACCTGGCACTATTGATGTTTGGGCTTGGGTTGGATAACTTTGTTGTGGAGGGCTGTTATGCGCGCTGTAGGATGTTAAGGAGCACCTCTGTTCACTAGCTGCTGGTAACACCACCCCTCTGCGCCCAGTTGTGACAACAAAAAATGTCTCCAGACATTGCCAGATGTCCCCAAGGAAGCAAAATTGCTCCCCCAGTTGAGAACACTTACAGTCTAACCCCATAGAGTAGGTACTATTATCATCATCCCCATTTCACAGATGAGCAAACTGAGGCTCAGAGAGAAGCGACTTGTCCAAGGTCCCTTCTCTATAACAGAAGAGCTGGGATTCAAACCAGGTGTGGCCCCAAGGCCCCTGTCCCCCTGCACACAGGATTCTGCAAAAAGCCTTTGGGCTTCAAGGAGTGATGTGCCCAGCAGTTCTAGAAGAGTGAGTGACTTTTGCGTATCAGTGACACAGTGCTTGAAGCTCCTCTGATCATTCTTCCTCTTCTGTTTGTCTTGGAACGAAGGAAATTATATTCTGGCTTTTATTGCCTTAGTCAGCACAGTTCATGGTGTCCAGCGGTGTCTAGTGAGAAAGTGGATAGTGAATCATCTGACTGTCTGTGCATCTCAGGCCCCAAATTCCTGTGAGATCCTCAGGTTATACTTAAGAAGAACTCAGACACAAGGCTGAGATGACTGGGGGCTGGGGGTGTATGTTCCCAGAGAAGGGGCAGTTTTACTTTCCCTCATCGGAGTGTGCCCTGGGGCTGCAGCCATGGCGCTGTCTCGACCTTCCCTGGCTTGGAGCTGCATTGCAGCCACCCAGTCTAAAGGTGGGGGGCGGGGGAGGCAGGAGAGGGAATGGATGCAGGCAGTGATGTGCTACTCTGCCTTCAGTGACCTCATGCTGGTAGCTTCACATTGGAGAAGATGAGAGTATTTAAGCTGTGGAAATTGGCAAACAGGATAAGCCAGGGCTACTCCCACCCCAAGCTGGTTGTTAAACACTTAGCACACCATTGCATGCAGATCCTGGGTCCTGACCGTCTCCCACCAATTCCCCCCACATGGGAGATGGAAGGGGGCATGGCGAACCATAGAGCTATCGGAGAAGAGAAGGAGCCTCGGTGACGTGGGTAAGGAGAAGAGGTGCCCATCTCTGCAAAGGATGGAGGTGACTGGCTGGGGGTCTCTGTGGGGCACTGAGCAAAAATGACCTCATCAAGAGCAGGTCCTGGGCATCCTTTCTGATGCCCCCCCACCCCAACTCAGGAGTAGGGAGCCCTGGGTTAAGGCTTGACTCAAATTCTTCTTACTTCCTGATTGGTTATCCCCTCCTGACTCACCTCCCTGCCTCCAGTCTCCTCTCTCCTTACCATCCTCAGCCCTTCTGGTGGCTTCAATCCTCCTAAGGGACCATTGTGGTTATGTGTTCCAACCCCATGTCCCAGCTTCTCCTGACCTTGAACTCCTCCCCTTTAGCTTCTTCCTCTCTCCAAACATGATCAAGTCTCCCCCGCCTAAAAACACAATAATTAAAAACCCCTTCTCCTGTCCTGGCTTTCCCCTACACTGTTGGCCAAACCTTCTTTTCCCTCCCAATTCCCAAACTTCTTGGTGCTGTGAGTATCTGCTTAATCTCCCCCTTGCAGGTACCCCCTTGCAGTCTGGTTTCTGGCCACCACCCCCTCTCTCCAGGGACACCCACGAATTGCCCCCCTTGTCAGATGACCTCTTCTCACCTGTCATCTGCGGCCACCACAAACGTAGCATAGAATGTATTGTACCAGGCAGGGCCCAAGTAGGGAGGCAGAACTCACTCTGAGTTTTTAAACACGCAAGAAATTGGTTATGAAAAGTATGGAATTGCTGAGAAGCCAAGGAGGAGATGGCAAGATATTCAGGAATCCACTGCTGTTTCTGGCTGGAGGTTCTTTTCTTTTCTTTTCTTTTTATTTAAATGTTTTATTTATTTCTGAGAGAGAGGGAGAGAGAGAGAGAGAGACAGTGTGAGCAGGGGAGGGGCAGAGAAAGAGGGAGGCACAGAATCTGAAACAGGCTCCAGGCTCTGAGCTGCCAGCACAGAGCCCGACGCGGGGCTCGAACCCACAAACCGTGAGGTCATGACTGAGCCGAAGTCAGACGCTTAACTGACTGAGCCACCCAGGTGCCCCTCTGGCTAGAGGTTCTTGAGGGGAAGCAGTGTAATCAGTGGCTGCGTCTCTTGGAAGAAGTGGGAACCGGAGGCGAGACACAACTCCTTCTGTAGACATTACTCAAGACCAAGAGGGATGAAGACTCTCCTTTCCTTCTTTATCCTCTACCCTCTGGCCTCCTGCCAGAGCCTCTCATCAGCCTGGGAGACTGCAGGGATCAAGAGAAAGTGAGGTCCACGTGGGAGAGCACAGCACCCAGGACCAGAACGAGTATGGGATGGGAGAGGATAGCAGGTTGGGGGAGGTGGGGACTAAGGTGGTAGAGTTGCTCAGAGAAGGCTTCCCTGAAAAACTAAGCTGAGACCTGAAGGGTAAAGAGGAGATAGAGGGAAAATAATACCAGCCATCACTGGCTTTTTTTTTTTTAATGATATAATTTTTTTTTTTTTTTTGAGAGAGCAAGTGAGCATGAGCAGGGGAGAGGAGAAGAGGGAGAGAGAGAGCATCCCAAGCAGGCTCCATGCTCAGTGCGGAGACTGATATGGGGCTTGCTCTCACGACCCTGGGATCATGACCTGCGATGAAATCAAGAGTTGGACACTCAACTGACTGAGCCCCACCCGGGCACCCCAAAACATGTCTTAACATTTTTAAGAGCTGTTTTAGATTTGCAGCAAGATTGAGCAGGCGGTGCAGATTTCCCATATATCCCATTCCCACCCATGCACAGCCTCCCACAGTATCATCATCCCCCACCAGAGCGGTATTTTTTATTTTTATTTAAGGAATTTATTTTAAGTTTCTTATTTATTTTGAGAGAGACCAAGACAATGCAAGTAGGGGAGGGGCAGAGAGAGAGGGAGAGAGAATCCCAAGTAGGCTTCATGTTGGCAGTGCAGAGCCCGATGTGGGGCTTGAACTCATGAACCATGAGATCATGACCTGAACCGAAACCAAGAGTCGGATACCTAACTGACTGAGCCCTCCAGGCACTGCCCTCCGCCAAGAGTGGTGTTTTTTTAAATAACTTACCAACCAACCAATGAACCTACATTGACCCCCTAATTACCCAAAGTCCATAGTTTATGTTAGGGTTCATTCTTGCGGCTGTATATTCTATGGGTTTGTAAAATGTATAATGACAAGTATCTATCATTATGGTATCATAACAGAGTATTTTCACTGCTCTAAAAATCTTCGGAGTTCTGTCTATTCATTCCTTTCTTCTGTCTCAACCCCTGGCAGGCACTGATCTTTGTACTGTCTCCATAGTAATAAATAAATACATTGTGATATATCCAGACAATGAAATATTATTCAGCACTAAAAAGAAATGAGCTATCAAGCCATGAAAAGACATGCAGGAAACTTAAATGCTTATTACTAAGTGAGGGAAACTGATCTGAAAAGGCTACACACTGTTTGATTCCAACTATATGACATCTTGGAAAAGGCAGAAGTTCTGGAAAAGGCAGTAAACAGATAACTGGCGTTTTTGGTCAATTCTCTTCCTGAGGCTTTGAAGATACTGCACTCTCTCTTTTTCCTTTTGTTGCTCTTAAAGATTGAAGCACTCCCCAAGGTTTAGTCCTAAGCACCCGAATTCTCTAAACTTTCTCCCTGGGAGTTCTTCTGTGCTCCTGTCTTGATTTAATCAATCCACAAACACTAACTGAGTGCCTGGGATGTTGCAGGCACTTGATTAGGCCCCAGTGAGAAGAGTTGAACGAGTCCTGAAGCCTGCACTCAAGGAGAGAGAAGGTTGCCATACAATGTGGGGGGTAGAAGGAAGCCCTGGGTAGGCTAAGAACACATAGAGGAGATCAAAGAAGGCTTCCTGGAGGAGGTGATGCTTGAACAGATCACTGCCAAGTACGCTAGCAGTAAGCCAGGGGAATGAGGTGGGAAGAGCATTCTGGCAGAAGGAATAACGTGCAAAGACGTGCATGGAGACGTGCATGGAGACAAGGAACACGCTAAGACACACTGAGGAACTGGGTGTGGGATGCAAGCGACGAGGAGAGGGAGACCCTCAGGCTGGCCCTGCAGGCTGCCATCTGGATGGCGGAGGGCCTTGTGGGCCACACTTGGTCGCCTGGGCCAGGGAAGAGACTACAAACATTTCCAGAACAGACTTTTAGAGACATTTCTCTGTCTGCCGTGTGAAAAGGTTGGGGGGTGGGATACAGGGTACAGATTAGNGGGGCCCCCTGGGGGGCTTTGCAGCAGACCAGGTGAGAGAGGATGGGGGCTGGACTAAGGCAGTGCAACAGAGTGGGGCGTCAGGATAGATTAGCAAAATCCAGAGAGACTCAGAATTGAGAAACTAAGTCAGATGGGGCGTGGCTGGCGGATGGGGGCAGGGGGTCAAGTCTGAGATGCTGCTGCTGGTTAGGAGCCTGGGGAGGAGAGCAGCTCTGGGAAGAACAGGAGTGTCAGCTTTGGACATACCCGGGGTGCCTCTGGCTCCCTCAGTTGTCCTTCTTGGTTTGTTGTTTTCCAAATTAACAGCTTCATCTCTGACCTCGATCTTGAGTTTCCAACTGGAATTTCCTGGGACCTGTGAAGCATTTCCACTTCCAGCCACCTGGCGTCTCCAGCTCCGTCTGCACGATGGCCCCACCTGTTCCTCGCCCATCTCTCCCGGTTAATGACATCACCTTCCGCCCCAGGAGCCTGGTCGCTCCACCTGTCAGCTCGCCCCAAGCCGTGTCTCCATGATGCCCGCTGTGACTGTGGCCTCCGTCTGTCCCCCCTCTTTCTGCTGGTGCCCTGGTGATGTCTCACCACTCCTCTTACTTCCTATCATTTCCATTCCAGTCCTTCCTATTCTGTCCTGTTGCTGCTTTGCTTAAAACTCTCAGTGGCTCCCCATCGCCTACCGGTAAAGTACAAGCTTATTATCTGGCTCTCAAGGTCCTCACAGCCTATCCCCACCTTACTTTTTTGCTGTCGCTTTTTACAATTTCCCAGCAGACACCCTTCTGTATTAGCTACCATGGCCCCAAATCACCCCTTGTGTGGTGCATCAGGACGGAGGGGTGGGGGGCTGTCCTACAGACTGAAATGCACCCCTCTGGTCCTGCCCGTCAAATCACACCCATCCCCCGAGGCCCTGATGAAATGCTTCCTCTCTAAGATCACATTTCGCAGGTGACTGCCTGCCTCCTGTCCTTAACAGACAGTAAGTGTCTTGCGGGCAGCCTGTAACACCAACTGGTGAGTTGGTACTCAGTAAATGTGTGTTGAAATGAATCGGCTCAAAACCATTCCTCAGATCGAGAACTTTGATCCGTGGCTCCTTATTATCAACCACTCCAGAGGCCTGTTTCTAGTGGCTTCCTGGGTTCCATTTTAGGTATCTAACCTCACTCCTCCACCCCACCCCCCGTTCCCCAAAATATGTCCCACAATCTATTTCAACTCTATGCTGAAAGTGTGGGAGGGAAAATAAAATACATCCTCTCTGCCTTCCCTTTATCTACAAGGGTGGATAAGCTATCCAAACTTTAATAGCTAATATAATAATAGTTTAAAATAATCTCTTTTCCTCTTGGGTTAGCCTGCCTATTCTTTTTGAAGATTGGAATTCTTGTTTTGCTCATAGTGGTGACCTGCTTGGTTTTAAAGTCTCCCCTGTGGGGAGCCGTGTGACCCAATTCTGGCTGGTGAGATGGACATGCAGATCTCTGGATGGGTCTTCTGGGAAAATTTGCAAAAAAGGGCCAATCCAGCTGGCACATGCCCAAAAGCCGTTTGTCCTTTGCCTTGTGACCCTTCTTCCGTCTGGGATGTGGACGCACTGCTAGAAGACGTAGCAGCCAGTGTTTGAGCCCAAGAACGAAACCCTCTCTCTCTGATGGCAGAGCAGAAAGTGAGATGGGCTGAGTCCCTGATGGCCTTGTTGGAACAACCAGGGACTGCCACCCCCTGGGGACTGCTGACCTCCAGCTCCTGCTGCACAGCACGGTAAGCCACCCAGCTGAGCTTCTGCCACACTCACTACCGGCTTGTTCGGTGAGATTTGTCACATTTATCCGTCTTGAGAATTCTCAGCAGGGGAAAATGGCCCGAGAAATCACACTGTGTCAAAACTCTTCCCATGTAATATGCTTGTGCTTATGAGGGATTGTGCAACACATGGGAATGGCACAGAAAGACAGGTCTGTAACCCAGGTCAGTTGAGAGTGCCACTCCTACTTTCTGAGAAAGGGAACCTCTCCTGGGCAAAAGCCATGGCAGAAGATAAGTGACTTAATGGGCTGGAGAGAATGCCAGGAATTTCAGTCAAGTCCTGTGTGATTCTGCAGCTGATAGGCCAATTGGAACCCAGATGTGTTTTACTCAATCGAGATAAAAGATGCTCAGATGAGGTAGAGGGAAAACCCAGGCATTAAAATTCAGAGATTAGAGGGGGTGACAGTCTGCAGAGAGGAGAGCGCTTCCACAGATCTGTGCCGTTCACATGGAGCTTTCCTATAAACCACAGCTTCCCAAAGTGGGGCACTCGGTCCCCCGGTGGTACGCCAGACCATGTGCAGTGAGCCAGAGTAACATGCTGAGAAAAGCTGGCCTCTTTCTAATTCTTGTTTTGATTTCTCTGTTCCTTGAAGAGTTGATGTGAGCTGTGTGCACGTTGTGCAGATTATTTTTTTAAACCCCTGGTTTAATGTTTATTTTTGAGAGAGACAGAGCTTGAGCAGGGGAGGTTCAGAGAGAGGGAGGGAGACACAGAATCCAAAGCAGGCTTTAGGCTCTGAGCTGTCAGCACAGAGCGTGATGTGGGGCTCGAACTCACAACCTGTAGGATGATGACCTGAGCCGAAATTGGATGCTCAACCGACTGAGCCACCCAGGTGCCCCTGTACAAATTTTGAAAGAGTACCTTGGGCCCATCTCTGTCCAGAAATTCTCCTTTTTTCGAAACAACCATTCTTACCAGTTTCTTGTATATTTTTCCAGACATGTTTCATGCATCTACAAACACCTACATTCATACAGCCTCTTTTAAAAAAGTTAACGGAAGTAGGGGCGCCTGGGTGGCTTAGTCGGTTAAGCGTCCGACTTTCGGACTTTCGCTTAGGTCATGATCTCGCGGTTCGTGGGTTCGAGCCCCGTGTCGGGCTCTGTGCTGACTGCCAGCTCAGAGCCTGGAGCCTGTTTCAGTCTGTGACTCCCTCTCTCTCTGACCCTCCCCTGCTCACGCTGTCTCTCTCTCTCTCCTAGAAATAAATAAAAAAACATTTAAAAAAAAAAAAAAGTCACAAGAAGCATGCTGTACACGATTGCTGTGTGTGGACATTGCTCATGTGGCTTTACATATCAGTGAGTTCCAGGTAGTAAAGACTGCATCCTATCCCATTATGTGGCTGATGGGTAATTTACTTGGTCCCCATTGACAGACTTACCTGTTTCCAACCACTTCCTATTACAAGAATTGTTGCCTTGTACCTGTTTCATTTTGCATGTTAATTAATCCATGCACTAAGCCAATATATTGACCACGTAGCATATGCCAGGCCAGCTCTAGGCACTGGGGAAAGAGCATTGAACACAAAGACCCTGGGACCTTGCATCATGGAGCTCTCATGCTATGGTGGAGAGTAGACATAGGATTGAACGCCTTGAAAGGGCTCGCACTTTCTGTTGGTCATTCTAATTAAGTCAAGAAGAAAGTCTCACTTTGGTGATGGTGTGTCTTTAATACCTTTTTCTTTTTTCTTTTTTTAATGTTTATTTTTGAGAAAGAGAAAGAAAGAGAGAGAGAGAGAGAGAGAGAGAGCACAAACAGGGAAGAGGCAGAGAGAGAAGGGGTATAGAATCCAAAGCAGGCTCCAGGCTCTGAGCCATCAGCACAGAGCCTGATGCAGGACTCGAAGTCATGAATTGAGGGATCATGACCTGAGCTGAAGTCAGATGTTTAACAGACTGAGCCACCCAGGCGCCCCTTTAATACCTTTTTCTTTTAAGAAAATCTTTTTAAGACCGAGTGTTGGCCTAAGGATCAGAGTTTTTGTCAGACCACAGAGCCTAGCTGGAGTTTAACAACCCTGTTGGTTTGTTTAATGTTTATTTATTTATTTATTTTGAGAGAGCACTCGCCAGCAGGAGAGGGGCAGAGAGAAAGGACAGAAAGAGAATCGCAAGCAGGCATTTCGCTGGCAGCACAGAGCCCCATGCGGGACTTGAACTCATAAACTTCGAGATCGTGAACTGAACCGAAATCAAGAGTTGGACGCTTAACCAACTGAGCCACCCAGGTGCCCCAACTATGTTTGGTTTTTATTGGATTTATGTTGCACAGCAAATGGATGGATTTTCCATCTCTTGTCAAAATATGAAGGTTCCTTTCAAAATAATTTAAGTTTAAAAAGAAAGATGAGTCAATTTAGAGAAGAATGTTAAGTAAATAATAACATAGGTGGAATTCAGAGGTGGGAAGAAAAGCCACGAAAGGTGATATTCAAATGATGGAGGTGAGGAAATCCCTGATGTAAGCAAAACAAAGAGACAAGATGGGGCTCTTTACACTGTATTTGATGTTTATTTTCGTATCTTCACCTCGTCTTTGGTGTTTAAATTGCCTCCATCTTTCTTCCTAGGCAGTTTATTTATTCATCATTTATTATTTGCTTAGATTTCAGTTTCTGGCCTGGTTGTAAAGGTGTGTGTGCGCGTGTGCGTGCATGCATGTGTGCACGCACATGCGTGGCTCTTTAATGAACTGTTAGCAATTTGCGTTCTCTCGGAAAATCACTTTCATTTGAATTCCCCAGATGCCTGGGGCCTCTTTGTCATTGTTGGCTCTGGAGCTATTTACCTCTGTCCTGGGGGTTCATCCACTGAACTTAATCAGATACTCATAATCTGGTTGAGGCTTGATCCATAATTCTCTTAAAATATACTGAGATGAAGCAACCCAACCCAAAGGAGGCCTTTGAGGAGATTTCAAAGTCAGGACCTTCTGAACAATCCACAACCACCAATGGATCTGTAACCACCCACAAGCTTGTTAGCTCAAGACTCAATTAGCTCAGTGGTTTGCGTGTGTAAACAAGAGTGCATTTCACAAACGTGCCCTTTATGCCGAGTAGGTGGTGGTAAGTCTCTGCCAGTGGCTGTCAGCTGTGGTCAGAGGGTGGGCGATGCCTCAAGGCCCTGTGGCAGAGAATCTCTGTGCTGGGAGATAAGAGGGACCAGAGCTAATGGAGAGGTGAGGTGGGAGGGGGGTGGGATCAAGCAGAGCTGTAGGCAGTGAAGGGGCATCTAGGATCCTGGAAACTGAGAAATAAAAAGTAAGGCCATCAATTAATGGTTAAATCCTTGGGGCGCCTGGGTGGCTTAGTCGGTTAAGCGTCCGACTTTCGCTTAGGTCATGATCTCGTGGTTCGTGGGTTCGAGCCCCGCGTCGGGCCCTGTGCTGACTGCCAGCTCAGAGCCTGGAGCCTGTTTCAGTCTGTGACTCCCTCTCTCTGACCCTCCCCTGCTCAGGCTGTCTCTCTCTCTCTCTCCTAGAAATAAATAAAACATTTAAAAAAATTTAAAAAAAAATTAATGGTTAAATCCTTGAGCTTTGAAATCTGTTGGAGATTGACTGCCGATAATTATTTATAGAGGACATACCATGTAGGAGGCACTAATTTACACATGTTATAAGTGGTAATTCAGTGGTTCTCAAACAATTGGTTCCATTGGGGAAAATTCCGGATTTGTAGCATTTGCCAAATTTCATGGTGAAAAGACTTCCACCATGGCCAGTGTCAAGATCCCAGCCTAACATCCCTGAATGTTAAGGGGGGACTCTCTCAAGCCAGGCAAGCTGACTTCCGCCCGCTGCCCGAACACTCATCAATATTTAAGGTGTTAGAAGTGAAAACTGAGGAAATTTAAAAACATGCATTTGTTAAAAATACTGATAACAAACCCATTACATGTCAATACAGATAACATTCTTCGTGAAAAAACTGTTATTTCCTCCAAATAAAAAAATCTTTTTTTGAGAAAAGTGACCTTGCTTTTTTATATTTTATATTTATATTTTTTATATTTTATATTTTATATTTTTTATATTTTCCTTTTAACATCTAGTTTAATCAGGGGCGCCTAGGTGGCCTGGTTGGTTAAGCATGACTCTTGATTTCAGCTCAGGTCATGATCTTATAGTTTGTGAGTTCGAGCCCCATGTCGGGCTCTACGCTGACAGCACAGAGCCTGCTTGGGATTCTCTCTCCCTCTCTCTGCCTCTCTAAATAAAGACAGCTCTTAATCAAAGACAGCTGGGTTCATACATCTTCTGTGTTTAATCTGTTGCGACGTTATACATTATGGGATCTCTGGAAAACATGGCAGAGCAATGCAAATAAATAATGTCTCATTACTGCTATGAAAGTAGTTTGTGCCTGGTGCAGCCCCCCAGAAAGAGTTTTGGGGACCTTCCAGGGGTCCCTGGACTATACTTTGAGAACTGATGTCCTAATGCATTTAATTTGTCCAAACAGCCCAATGAGGCAGGTTTCTTATTATCTTGATTTTACAGATCGAGAAACCGAGGCACAGAGAAGTAAAGTAACTGACTGGAGGGCACTTAGTGAGAAAGTGGCAAAGTCACGATTCAAAACAAGTCAGTTTCTAGAGGCAGGATTGAGCTGGTGATTGTCACTTGCTAGAGGCGTGATCTTGGGGGAAAAGAGCCTCTCTCAGCCTGCGGTATTGTCATAAGACCCATAATCCATTGTCAACCCTGACGTTGGGTTAGACCTCACCTTCCTTCACTCTCAGGTCGTACTCACAGGTCCCTCATCTGTGCTTCCTTAGCCTTCTGTCTTTTTTCCTGCCCACACAGCACTTTATCTCACACGCTGATTGCTTGTGTGTTTATTTATTTTTTCTAGTAATCTGTACACCTGACATGGGGCTCGAACTCACAACCCTGAGATCAAGAGTGGCATGGTCTTCCAATGGAGCCGGCCTGATTGTGGCATGGTTGAGTTGTCCCCATTGGACTGTACACTCCATGAGGGCAGGCCCCACATCCAGCTTGTCTCATCAGGATCTGGAACAGGTGCTTGAAAACCTTTGCCGAAGAATGAAATGAATAAATAAGTGCAGAGATACTTTGCATGAAGGCTGGTTACAGTCCATCCTACCCAGAGTTCAGCTCTGCAGCACCAGGGAGGGAGAGAAGGAATGAAGGGGGCTGTAGTGAGTGCACTTCTATACCCAACCTTCTGGCATCTTCATAATCACAGGCCAGAACACAGGCTAAGAAAAGCCACCTCCTGAATTCTCCAAAGTAGTTCCAATCACCCACTTCTGCCTGGAGTTGCTTCTCCTCGATCTTCCCATCGCTTGACACTTGGTTTAGCAGTTTTCATCCTTCTAGAAAATTCAGCATCCCCCAACCCCCACCCCCCGTGCTGCTGGGTTGTCTCTGCCTTTGCCCTTCATAGCCTGGGTTTTGTATGTTATCTGCACTCCCCTTTCCTATTTTTAAATCTTTTTTTATTTCATCACAAAGGGTCAGGCACGCAAGAATGAACTTATCTTGTTCCAGCGCCCCACACCACTGGCTCCTGATTAAAGGCTGCACTTCCAGCGGCTGGGGACCCCGAAGAGGTG
>NW_027533264.1:1556940-1615101 GCF_008692635.1 Crocuta crocuta
GACAATCGACCAGGATTCTGCCTGGAAGGTCATGGGGCTGAGCTCTGGCACCAGAGACCTTTAAGAAGTAAAAAGGAACTGAGAGAATGGCCCGGAGTCCGCCTGGCCTGGTTTTCCTGGAATTCTGCTTTGTGTGTGAGCCCAGGCCCCTCTGACTAACAGGAGATGTGAATGGGAAGCAAGAGGCTGGTGGGGGGGAGCTCTCCGGACACCAGCAGCTCTGCACACTGGCTCCAGGGCTCCTCCGGGGGCTGGAGCTGGGTCTCCTGAGAACCTCGCCCGTGAAGGTGGGTGGCTGCCTGTCTGCTGTGCTAGAGGCCCCGGCAGGTCTACAGGCCGGGTTCTCTTTCTACCCAGGATGAGCTCTCCGCCTACCTGGTCTGCAGCAGGCAACCAAACAGGCTGTTCTCTCTAGAAGGGCTGCTTTAACCCCTGACCCTTACCCAGGCGGGAACGACGGACTCCATGGCCCTTTTTATGATTCACCAGTTGTCATCTTGAAAGGCGCTGTGAGCCCGGCCTGGGCCTGGGCTGCAGGACGGATAGATTTCAGTTGGAGAAGGAGGAGGAAGGCGTGGGAGGGGCAGTGAGCGGTGGGTATGGGTGTGGGTTCTTAGGAAAAGGTATAATTGGAATCAGAGCCATCCCTGAGGTTGCAGACAAGGACTCATTTCCTTCCTCCACCCAACATTGGTGCAAGTGAAATCTTGCTAAAATGAACATCAGGGGCAGCCTTGGTGTACAATTGCATTCTATATCATGACGGTCATTCACACATCTGCTCCTCATTTGGGAGGTTCTAGAGGATGGAGGGCTGGGTTGCACTGGGCCAGACACATGGGGACAGCTCAGTAGGTGTTACAAGAATGAACGAAGGAGTGCGAGTGAGTGAATGAATGAATGAATGAATGAAGCCGCAAACATGAAAACCCACAGTCAGGGTGAAATGTCATTGGGAGAAGGAGCTAAGCACAAAGGCAGTTGATTGGGATGGGGGAGGGGAGGGTGGGGTGCCCTCTCCTGTTGCTACTTTGCTTTCAGAGATTCAGAGAAGCTTCTTCCCCCAAAGCCCCCACTACCTGTCTTGGTCTCTAAAGGCTCAGATAATGTGGTTCATTCATCCACTCAACAAAATTTACTGAGTACCTGCTGTGACGGGCCCGGGGCTGCATGACCGGGAATGAATGAGATCCACACAGTGCCTGACCCAGGAAGCCAGCCCAGCATCACTAAATAAGTAATTACAATGAGCTGTGACAAGCGCTGGGACCTGGTTAAAGTGTCCCCAGCTGGAACACTGTTGAGAGTAAAGATGACTGTTACAGGTTAAAATCTTCATTAGATTCTGAGATGGGGATTTGAGTGCAGAAAGTTTATTAGAAGTGCTTTGGGATCGGGGCCCTGGGTGGCTCAGTCGGTTGAGCTTCCAACTCTTGGTTTCTGCTCAGATCATGATCTCACAGTGTTCGTGGGTTCAAGCCCTGAACTGGGCTCCATGCTGGCTGTGTAGAGCCTGCTAGGGATTCTCTCTCTCTCTTCCTCTCTCTCTCTTATACACATACAGACTCTCAAAATACATAAATAAAAAGAAACAAGTTAAAAATATGTTATATAAAAGAAAAAGAAGTGCTTTGGGGTCAACGCCTATGGAAAGGAAGGGACAGAAGCAGGACTGGGCGGAGGGAGAAGAAGTCGAGATGTGACACAATCTCAGTGAAGACTTTAGCCGACCCCACGGGGAGTTCAGAGATGAGATGGCCCTTTGGCAGCAGCTCCTATTGGGTGGGTGGCTTTCCTTGTGCACCATCTTGTTGATCAGTCATACTGGCTGCCTCTGGAAGGAGGCGTGACCTTGGGCGAGGCTGATCCCAAGGAGGGCAGACAGCTGAAGGCATCTTCTGGCAGCTTTCCCAATAACTGGGGATTTGGATGGTGCCCCACAGCATCTGATGACGACCGTGCCCAGGCAATGCCAGAAAAGAGCCTCCCACAGCAGAAGCACCTCAGCTGGGTCCCAGGGGGGACTCAGGGGCACAGGGGGTCTCAGCTGGAGCCCTGTATCAATGCAGGGCAGCATTACACTCAGGGCTTGTCCAGTCTGCAAACTCCTTGTCACCAGCTCTCCTCCTTTCCCTTGCCTGTTTCCTCGGCTTTAGAGGACAGCTGGTGGCTTTTGCGTGCATTAGATCATTTCACATGCATTACGTCACACACGGCACGTGCATCATACCCTTCAGTTTGCGGTGAGGTGAATGTAATTATTATTCTCACCCCCACATCCAAATTGTCAGGAAGTTCTTTCACTATTACCTCCAAAAACAGAGCCCCAAACCGTTCATTTCCATCTTGCCGCCTCTGCCCTAGTGCAAACCACCACCCACCATTGCCTCTCTCCTAACTGCTGACACGGTTTTGACTTTGAACCAAGATGGCCAGCAATGCGATGCTGCTAAAGGACGGGTGACAATGTGAAATGAAAAATAAGACCACTGAAGGAGTCTGCAGCAGAGCACATGAACTTAAAAACCCGAGGGAAGCCCAACACGTGATATCTGATCTGAAAGATCAGCATATGACCTGAAAGTTGAGGATATTCCCTTTTCGGAAATTGGGAGGCAGGAGACACATTGGTTAGCACCATGGTCCCTGAAGCCAGAGTACCTGAGTTTACGTAACCTCAGGCCAGCTTCTCGATTTCTCTGTGCTTCAGTTTCCTTGTCTGTAAAACAGTGGTGATGATGGCAGAACTACCGAGGTACATGCGAAGTGCTCCTTTGGGGTTAGCTATTGGTATTTCCCTGTGAGCTGCCATCTTGGTCTGCATTCAGCATGGTAGATGTGGCTGTTGGTGCCCCTTCTGGGCCCCATCTTCCTTGGACTCCTGTCTCTAACACACCATTCCTCACTGCCACTTGGAGTCATTGGTCCATTCCACAAATATTTCTTGAGTTCCTGCCCATGTGTCAGGCCCCAAACTCTTGTTTTATTCTGTATCCCTTAAGCATTTCAGCAAATGGACAGGCTGCCCTGGGCTTGCTTTTGCCTTGATGGGAGGCCCTGTCCTCTGCCATTTCTTGTTCATGCTCAGAGTCACCCAGATGAAAAGCCAGCTTCCGTTGTGGCCCAGCTACCTCTTGTCTTCCGTGTTGGACCTTCAGCTGGTGGCTGACAATGAGCTTCATGAATGACCCCATGGACTCTTCCTCTTGGACCCAAGAAGGCTCAGCGGGAGAGAAGGCCTATTGCAACTTGGAACTCTCCTCTCTCACGAGGCTGCGTTCTCCACATGATCTTATCTTGGCCAAGGCCTTGTGTGCTCCTGGCCTGTGTCTCCTCTTCCTGGATGTCTCTTCCAATGTTGGGAGCGGGCCTGGAAGGGATGAGGTAAAGGGGTAAACCAGAGAGGACAGGGGGCAGGACAAGTGGATGAAAAAAAGTGAGATCTAGTGAGGCTAGAGGGTTTGAAAAGAAAGAAGTGTGAGAAGGTGCTGATGATACATTACTGTCTTAATCTGATTCACCCTCGAGGTCAGTACTATTACCATTCTTGTTTTCCGGGAGGGGCCTGAGGCAAAGATGGGTTATGAAACTCACCCAAAGCCTAGGTGGTAGAGGTAGCTCCACTCCCTCGATGGGGAAGGGTGCACAAGTCCCCAAAGGGCATCCTGAGGAGGGCATGCCCTTGGCATGTAGGCAGCACTCAATGAATAGTGTTGAATGGATAGTGATGCAGGAGGGTTCGGGCCAGAGGCTGGGGGCTGGCTCTTTACATAAATCCCTGGTGTCTGAGGTCTCCTGGCACCAGCTACCGAAGCCTCTCATCTTCCCCACCCAGTAATTCCTCACCTTGATCAGGGCCCTGCGATTCACCGGCCAGAGGGAATCCGGATTCACCAGTTCTGGGTTGACATTGCCCACACCAGCTGCGAAGGGGCTGTGGTGCAGACGCAGCTTGCCATCCATCATTTCCTACCCTCGGGGAACCAGAGGCGAGGCGTTTAGCCTCACTTTCCTCAGTCGCAAAATAGGAATGCAGGTCCATCCTCAAGGTCAAGGTGAAGATGAAACTGCATAGAAGCAGAGGCCCGCACAGGGCAGAGAGGCAAGGCACTGATGCTGCTATTGTGGCCCCTCCTTGCCAGCCTGACAAAGGGCTGATGAGCCCTTTGCAGCTGACAAAGCTCCTTCCGCTCCTGTGTCAGCCTGACCTGGATCCTCTCCATGGGTGGGCCGGCGCTGCAGAAGGTCCGTCTGTTTCACAGATGCGCACACTGAAGCCAGGGAGGTCAGAGAGGACAAGGGAGCCTTGTGGAGGTCTCTGGGGGTCCGCAGGGGTGTCAGGAATGGGGGGGGGCCCTCCGGGCAGAGGAGGAGGACGTCCAGGAGCTCAGCGTGACTTGCCTGCTGTCCCCTGCCTCCCTCAGCCCCTGAGCCTATCAGTGCGGTTGGGATCTGTTGGCCCATACTGAGTCTCCATGTCCCTGTCCAGCAGCGGCCTGACCTCGTCCACTTGGAGAAAAACAGGAAGCTGGGCTCTGCCAGGAATCAGAACACGCCCTTCCTCAGCCCTGTGCTGCCTGTTCACTGGGGGGTTCTGAGGGGGGGCAGGTCACAGGACAGGGTATGGGGTAGGGGCTCTGCAGGCCAGGCCTGGGGGGGCTCAGGCTGGGCCTTGCTGAGCTACCCGGGGGACCAAGAAGACACAGAGAGGTGGGCAGCCTGGGGAGGGAGCTCTCGGCCTTCCTCTCTCGTGTGGGGACAGAATGATGGGGCACCAGGGTCACATATGACTTTTGCCTTCAGGGACCCCTTCTTCTATAAAAAAAATAAAATAAAAAGTATATTATACAACCGTGTTGGTATAAAGATGAATATAATTCAGGCTGGATTCAAGATTAGGTTTTCATGATTATTCATTTTATCTTGCGGTTTTATTTTAGTATTAAAAAATGTTTATTTATTTATTTTTGAGAGAGATGGGGGAGGGACAGAGAGAGGGGGGGAGAGAGAGAATCCCAGGCAGGCTCCACGCTGTCAGTGCAGAGCCCAATGTGGTGCTCGAACCCACGAGCTATGAGATCATGACCTGAGCCAAAAGCAAGAGTTGGATGCTTAACCGAGTGCCCCCCAGGCGCCCCATTCTTGTGGTTTAAAAAAAATTAAAATGAAAACATTTTCCTGGGCTCCTAAAAGTATCGTGGGTGCTGTACCTAATGGTTAGGTCAGCTCTGTGGAGGAATCTCCTAGCACTTTCCTGTCCCGCAGAAATAGTCCCCCCTGCCCCCACCCATGGCTTCAAAGCACAGCGATTAGCGCTCAGAGATCAGATGGGAATGCTTGGCTCAGCCTGGAAACAGAGCCTCAGTTTCCTCTTCTGTAGAATGGGAGAATGAGAGCGTCTGCCTCCTGATGCTCTTATGAGATGACAGTGTGAGACGTGCCTGGCCCAGGGCCTGCCCCAAGGGAACCCCACTGTTTCTTTCCTGGCAGTATAGATTAGGCACCTACTGGGTGCAGAACCCAGGAAAGAATGTGGCTTAAGGGAACACATGCTATTTAATATGAGAGCTCAGGGTCATCTTTAATTTTTAACTTTTTGTTGGGAAACAATTTACTATCTTTTAATTTTTTTAATGTTTATTTATTTTTGAGAGAGAGAGTGATAGAGACAGAGCAGGAGCTGGAGAGGGGCAGAGAGAGAGAGACACAGAATCCGAAGCAGGCTCCAGGCTCGGAGCTGTCAGCACAGAGCCCGACGCGGGGCTCAAACTCATCACTATGAGGCCATGACCTAAGCTGAAGTTGGACGCTCAACCGACTGAGCCACCCAGTCGCGCCAACTATCTTTAAATATACATAACCCCATGAATAGGAGTATGGTGGAAATCAGCCGGTAGTCATGTTTGATTTCAGTAAAGAAGACCTTGGCCCCGGAAGGAGTCCCAGCCATGAGTCTTGTTTAAGCACAAAAACGGACTAGTATGTTGTGTACTGAGAACCCTTTTTTAAAGGCCTTGAAGGGGAGACTGAACTTCCAGCTGGCAGGGATTGTTCGGGGTAAGGTTTTCATTTCTCTGATGTTCCTGATTAAAACCTCCCAGCTTCTCTGGCTGAGCTAGGTCATTCTGCTCACTCGGTATTTCGGTATTTCCGGAGAATCAGAGCTGGGGCTGGCTAACAAACGGGCTCCTCAGCTCATTCCCCATGGGCTCTGTGGGCTGCTGGCCTGAGATTCTGCTGCTCTCGCCCCTCCTTTACAGGGGGTCGGGGTGCGGGATGGGGGAGGACAGGTCCCCCAGCTGGTAGGTGCTGAGACCCAGAATGAGTCCACTTCCTGGGGGGTTGTCGTTTAATGACCCAAAGCCAGTCCTGTCACTGTTCTGCCCTGAAACCCTCAGGGATCTTCTCTGGCTCTCCCAGGAGAGGGGGTGGCCCCCGCCCCCTGCCCACTGGAACTAGCCTGCATCCTTCCCAGGACCCACTTCCTCACTGCCGGCCACTCGGGCCCCCAGTGAAAGCAGCCCCTCCCACTGCTCCCAAAGCAGCTGCCTGTTGGCCTCCTTCACAGCCACAGTCTCTGGAAATGACCCGTTTCCACACACGAAGGTTGGAGTAGAGTCTTCGAAGGGAGTCCATCTGGCCGGCTGGACTGTAAGCTCCTGGAGGCCCGGCCTCACCCTGTCCCGCTCCCCACTCTACACCCAGCCCACAAGAGGCACCCAGGAGATATCTGTCGAAGCCATTATTGTATTTGAGCATGCTGTCTTAATCCACGTACAGTAATGACTTCAAAAATATTTCCTGGAAGATAGGCTTAGGGGTCACATAGACCCATGTTCCCGTGCTATCTGAGCAAGCCTTAGCATTGTCCCCTTCAAAGTGCAGACAGTAGTCGCACCTGGCTTTCTGGGCAGCTCTGGGGAAATGGGGCAATGCACCGAAAGCACCTAGCCAGACGCCTGGCCGGGCAGAACACGCTTTGGCCAACACAAGGCGCAATGATGAGGGTTCCCTCTGGCGACAGGGAGGGGTGAAGGAGAGGGCCCAGGACCCCCTGGGCAAGATCACACTGCCTTGTTCCCGTTAAGGGTGGGCATCCATCATCACACCCCGGCTGTTCTGCGGCGCCGCCCCCCCCGTGACGTCATCTGATTGACAATGCTTTTACTGCTTTGGTTTCCAAACTTGGCTGTATGTTGGAATCAAAGGAGAGTTGAATAAAAATAAAAATAAGGATAAAAATAGGGGTGCCTGGGTGGCTCAGTCAGTTGGGCGTCCAACTTCGGCTCAGGTCATGATCTCATGGTTTGTGGGTTTGAGCGTCATGTTGGGCTCTGTGCTGACTGCCAGCTCAGAGCCTGGAGCCTATTTCAGATTCTGTGTCTCCCTCTCTCTCTGACCCTCCCCTGCTCATGCTGTCTCTCTCTCTCTCAGAAATAAATTAAATAAATAAATAAGTAAATAAAAAGTCCCCATGGCTGAATTCAGTCTTGGAGAACCTGATGTAATTGATCCGAAGTGTGGCCTGGACCTCGGGACGTTTAAAGTGACCCCAGATGATCCTACTGTGTAGCCAAGGGTGAGAACAGCTGTCGGGCCCCAGGTGTGACTTTAGGGTCCTCTGCCTTCCCACCACTCCCTTCCCACCTGCCTGAAATTCATCTGGCACAAAGACTTTCACAGCACAACCAAGATAAATGGCTTTAAAATGCAGATGACTAATTGAGGAGAGAAAAATGGCTGAATCTCTTTCCTACTACCAGGCTCTGCTATCAGCTGTCAGATTTTTCTCTGCTTTCCTGGCAGGGAGGGGGTGAGAGCGGTGGAGCTGGATCCTGGGAGTGGGAAGAAAGGAGAGGGAGACAGGATCTGGTGCTTGGAGACCTACACCCTAAGCTTCGCCACTGGGTAAATATGGACGAATCAACTGTCTCTCCCACCTAAGGTCTCAGTTTCTCCCTCTGTGAAATGACATTGGTTTGAGAAGCCATATCCTAAAAGCTAGGACCCATTCCGATCCCTACGAACCAGCCTTCCAGCAATCTTAAAGCCTGCATGTCCGTGCAGATTCCCTGGCCTCTCACTCGCCCTGCTTTCTGAAGTTTATTTGTTTAGCACAATCACGTTATTATAAAGCCTAATTCCCAGAAGACAACACTGTAATTTTGAGGTTATGAAGCAACTGTAAGGGAACTTAGGATGTGTTGACAAGCAGAGGTCATGGGGGAATCAGATTTTTACTGCACGGAAGAAAATCTTCTCTAATCAGCTGGAGGCTTATCTTCAGTTGGATGTTGCCTAAGAGTACAAACGTTTCCTCTCTTAGCAGATCAATGTGGAGCCGCTGTAATAACTTTTTTATATCAGTTTTTTTTTTAATGGAACCCTGTTCTTGTTCCTGTGGTTTCGAACCAATTGACGAGATTTTATAGTTCTTAGAAGAAAAAAATGGAAATTCTAAGGAAGAAACAGGAGACTTAGAAAGTCCTTCTAATGAGACACAAACAAGAATGAAGAGGGTTGAGGTAGGGAATGTCCTGGAACCAGCCTGAAGGGTGGGCCTGGGAAAGTGTCCCCGGGCAACTGCTTTTGGCTTTCAGACTTTTTTCCAAGCTCAGGGCCTCCTGGCTACAGAGCCCCATCAGGCACAGCGATTACACAAATCACAGCATTTAGTGCCAGCCCAATCAGGCCCGAGCCCAACTTTTTTTTGAATAGTAGCACTTGCACATTTGAGGTCAAGCTCTGTTGGAAACGGAGAGGAAGGGTATTCGGGAAGGGACAGACTTTTTCCAGAAATTCTCTGGCACCCAGCCCCCTTCCCCCAGTTCAGATTTGGGAGCACATCCAAAGCAAGGCATCACCAGAAGACTGCTTAGCTCCTAGAAAAGCTTTCTAGGTGAAATCCATTTGGTCATCTCCAGATGTGTGTTGGCTTCATCGCCTTGTGCCTCATGCTGGTTAGACGTCCAAGTAGGGGCTGGGAGGTAAGTAAACTTGGCATCATCCCTGTGTTCTCCTTTGAGGGAGCTGAGCTCTTCTGTGTGCCAGGCAGTGTGGATTCAGCGGTGAGGAAGACCTGCCCCTACTCTGGAGGGGTTCACAGTCCATGGGGGAGACAGACCACAAGTCTGGCTTGACTACCATGCTGCCCGAGGGCTGGACCCCACCTGGGCAGACCCTGGCTCTTACCTTGCCCCNGCTGCTTGATGGGCTAGGTCGTTGACCTAGCCACCAGATAATAACACCTCTTGATTACTGAGTTTGTTGATACCTCCTGAGATGTTGTTATTGCAGCAAATGCCCAACTCATCTAACCCTAATCGAGGCCCCGATGTACCAGCTGCAGACCAAAGGGGTGAGTGCTCAGAACATAGCCCCATGAGAGCTCAGAGAGACATTTGAATAATTCTGAGGGCAGTGTTTCCCAAAGTGTGCTCCGGAGAACACCCATCCTATGTGGCGTTCTTCCAAAACGAAAAGATTTTGTGGACAAATATGTTTGGGAAACAGTGCATGCTCTGGCTTCCCCCTTCCTTAGACACTGAACACACAGAAGGCTCTGAGACTCCTGTATGAAAAAACATGACTTGGGGCCCCTGGGTGGTTCAGTCGGTTAGGCGTCTGACTTCAGCACAGGTCATGATCTCGCGGTTTGTGGGTTTTAACCCCGTGTCGGGCTCTGTACTGACAGCCAGGAGCCTGAAGCCTGCTTCGGATTCTGTGTCTCCCTCTCTCTCTGCCCCTCCTCTATTCATGCTCTGTTTCTTTCTGTCTCAATAATAAATAAACATCAAAAACATAAAAAAATAAAAAGACTTTTCTAGCCCATCCCCTGTGGCTACTTAACTGTGTCAGTGTTCCTTAAAGTGAAATGGGAGGGTACTCATCCCAGAATCTCTTGGGGATGTTGGTTGGAAATATAGAATCCCCGGCCCTGCTGCAGACCTTCTGAGTCAGAATCTCTGGAGCCACGACCCAGGAATCTGCTTTGAATAAATTCCCAGTTAATTGTGATGCATGCCTAAGCTGAGAGAATCCTGGCCTTTCTTTTTTCTTTTTTTTTTTTTCTCAGAGTGTTGTAAAGATCAAGAGATAAGCTCGAGCAAAAGATTAGTCAGAAAGAAACTATACACTTCCCAACTCATTCTATGGGGCCAGCATTGCCCTGAGAGCAAAACCAAGCAAAATTCAGCACAAGCAGAAAAAACTAGAGACCAATAAAAATAATGACTATAGATGTAAAATCTTCAACAAAATCCTAGCAAACCAAACCCAGCAATGTATCCGAATGATTACACACCGTGATCAAGTGGGATTTACCCTAGACGTGAGGTTGGTTTAACATCCCAAACTCAATGTAATACAGCATATCGGCAGAGCCACTGGAACGAAGAATGAGCACAGTAGTTTGGATGTGCGTACGGGGTCAAGGAGGAGTCTGAAAAGACGGGAGGCAGTAGAGGCAAATGAAATGATCTGATTCCCAGGAGGAATTGCTGGTGCCAGAAAGGGTAGAACTTCTCAGGAGCCCAGTTCTTGAGAAGGTGAGAGGAGATGGCATCTGCCTTGCGTGGGGCAATGGTTTTGAGGGGAGCCGGGACACTCTTCCGATTGGCATAAGCAGAAAGGGGACGTGGTACAGGTAGGGAGGTGGGAAGGTGAGGGTACTCCTGAGAATTGCTTCTATTTCTTTTTAAAGTTTATTTTTGTTTATTTTGAGAGAGAGAGAGAGAACTCAAGCAGGCTCTGCACTGTCAGCGCAGATATGATATCAGGCTTGATATCATAAAGTGTTGAGATCATGACCTGAGCTGAAATTAAGAGTTGGATGCTTGATTGCAGGTGCCCCAGATTGCTTCTGTTTTCTAATTGAAGTTCTCTCCTTGCCTTCTTTCACTTTCCCTTTCTTCCTTCCTTCCTTCCTTGCTCCCTCTCTGCCTCCTCCCTCCCTCCCTCTCCCTCTCTTTCTGCCTCCCTCCTTTCCTCCATCCCTCTTTCCCTTACTTTCTTCCTTCCTTGCTTCCTTCCTCCCTACAAGCATTTATTGAGCACCTAATGCATGCTATGGCACTGTTCTAGGTGCTGAAGTGATAGCAATCAACAATTTGTTTCGCTGTTCCCCCGAAAATGTTTTATTAAGAACCATGTCAAACGTACAGAAAATTTGAAAGAACTTTATGTGAGCACTCACATACCAACTAGATTCTACAGTTAACATTTTGCTCTATTGGCTTAACCATGCATCCCTCTCCATCCATCTACCCACCCACCCACTCATGCACCTATTCTTCCATCTTTCTTTTTTAATCATTTCAAAGAAAGTTGTAGACACCTGTATATTTTACCCCTAAACACTTCAGGATATATACAGTGAAGTAGACTTCAATATTTGTTTATCTTTTTTTAAGTAAAATTTATTTAAAAATTTTTAAATGTTTATTTATTTTTGAGAGAGAGAGAGAGAGAGGGAGAGAACAAGTAGGGGAGAGGCAGAGAGAGATATGGAGACACAAAATCTGAAGCAGGCTTCAGGCTTTGAGCTGTCAGCCCAGAGTCTGATGCGGGACTCCAGCCTATGAGCCACTAGATCATGACCTGAGCCAAAGTCAGATGCCCAACCGGCTGAGCCACCCAGGCGCCCCTAAGGTAAAATTTATATACAAGAAATGCACAGATCTTAATTATACTTGAATCTCAAGTATGAGTGAATTTTGACAAATACCTGTACTTATAGAACTCAAACCCCTATCAAGATAGAGTACATTCTCATCATCTCTGAGCACTGCTCCCCCACCCCCCCCATGCTTCTTCCTACCCAGGTAACCATTATTCTAATATTTTCACCGGAGGTTAGTTTTACCTATTCCAGGACTTCATATGAGTCAAACTGAATTATACCTACTTTGGTGTGTCTAGCTTCTGTCTCTCAGCACAATGGGAGAGTCATTCACAATGCTGCATGTGTATGTAGTTAATTCTTTTCGTTGCCAAGTAAATCCCATTATATGATTATCCCAGAAGAATTATTTATTCTTCTATTATAGTCATCAGAATTGTTTCTAGTTTTTAGCCATTGAGAATAAAGCAGCTCTGGGGCACCTAGGTGGCTCAGTTGGTTAAGCGTCCAACTTTGGCTCAGGTCATGATCTCACGGTTTGTGGGTTTGAGCCCCGCATCGGGCTCTGTGCTGACAGCTCAGGGCCTGGAGTCTGTGTTCTTCGGATTCTATGTCTCCCTCTCTCTCCCTCTGACTGTCCCCTGCTCGTGCTGTCTCTCTGTCTCTCTCTGTCTCTGTCTCTGTCTCTCTCTGTCTCAAAAATAAATTTAAAAATTAAAAAAAAAGAATAAAGTAGCTCTGAACATTCTCGTGGGCAGTTTTGTGTGTGTGTGTGTGCATATGTTTTTCTTTCTCTTATGTGAATACCTAGATGTAGAATTGAGAGGATAGGCTTGAAGAAACTGCCAGATCTTTATCCAAAGTGGTTTTACCATTTTATATTCCTTCTAGAAATGCTCAAGAGTTCTGACTGCTCCACAGCCTTGCCAACATTTGCTGCTGTCAGTCTTTAATTTCAGCTATTCTGGTAGGTGTATGCTAGTGTGTCATCATGGTTTTATTCTGCATATTCCTAATGACTAATGACATTAAGCATTCTTTCCTATGCTTCTTGGACATCTGAATATTTCCCTTTGTGAACTTTTTATCCAAATCTTTTGTCTATTTAAAAATTGTGTTCTTTATCTTTTTATTACGAGATTGCAGGGAATCTTTATCTATTCTGTGCACATGTCCTTTGTCAGATATATTTTGCAAATATGTTCTTCCATTCTAAGGCTTGCTATCATTTTCTTAATGGTGTATTTTTTATTTTGATGAAGTATAATGTATCAGTCTTTTAAAAATAGTTGTTTTCTGTGTTTTATTCTAAGATACCTTTGTCTACTGCTAAGTCTCAAAGATATTCTCCTACATTTTCTTCTAGAAGCTTTATGGTTTTAGCTTTTGATTGAGGTCTATCATTCATTTAAAATCAATTTTTGTGAATGGTGTGAAAGAGGAGTTGAAGTGTATTTTTTTTCCATATAGATAGCCAGTTCTAGCACCATTTGTTGAAAAAACTTTCAGGGTGCCCAGGTGACTCAGTCGGGTAAGTGGCCGATTTTGGCTTAGGCCATGATCTCACAAGTTCATGAATTCAAGCCCTGCGTTGGGCTCTGTGCTGACCGTTTACAGCCTGGAGCCTGCTTTGGATTCTGTGTCCCCCTCTTTCTCTGCCCCTCTGCTGCTCATACTCTGTCTCTCTAAAAAATGAATAGGGGAGCCTGGGTGGCTAAGTCATTTAAGCGTCCGACTTTGGCTCAGGTCATGATCTCTTGGTTCGTGGGTTTGAGCCCCGCTTCAGGCTCTGTGCTAACAGCTAGCTCAGAGCCTGGAGGCTGTTTTGGACTCCATGTCTCCTTCTCTCTCTGACCCTCCCTGCTCACACTCTCTCTCTCTCAGAAAGAAATAAAACATTAAAATTTTTTTTTAATGAATAAACATTTTTAAAAAAAGAAGGAAAATCTTCCCCTTTCCATTGAAATGCTTTGGTGATTATATAACAAAATCAAGTGACTATTTAATTGTTGGCCTATTTCTGTGTTCTCTCTTCTTTTTTTTTTTAATTTTTAAATGTTTATTTTTGAAGAGACTGAGCATGAGTGGGGGAGGGTCAAAAAGAGAGGGAGACACAGAATCTGAAGCAGGCTCCAGGCTCCAAGCTGTCAGCACAGAGCCTTATGTGGGGCTCGAACTCAACGAACCTTGAGATCATGACCTGAGCTGAAGTCAGACACCTAACTGACTGAGCCACCCAGGTGTCTCTTGGGTTCTCTCTTCTATTTCCATGGATCTGTTCGTCACTGTGATCATCCTGCAATGCATCAATTAGCCTTATAATAAATCATAAAGTCAGGTAGGTAAATTCCTTAATTTTGTTGTTTTTAAAGAAGCTTTGAATATTCTAGTTCCTTTACATTTCCGTTAAACATTTTCAGGTCTGGGGTGCCTGGGTGGCTCAGTTGGTTGAATGTCCAGCTTCGGCTCAGGTCATGATCTCATAGTTCATGGGTTCAGGCCCTGCGTCGGGCTCCGTGCTGACAGTTTGGAGCCAGGAGCCTGCTTCAGATTCTGTGTCTCTCTGCCCCTCCCCCGCTCCTGCCTGTCTCTCTCTTAAAAATGAAAAAAAAAAATTTTTTTAAATAAAAACGAATAATAAATCTTCGAGTCAACATGTCAGTTTCTACAAAAGAATTTGCTGGAATTATGCTTGAAATTGGGTTGCCTCTAAAGATCATTTGGAAGGGAACAGATATCTCAATATTGCAACTCTATATTGAGCCCTTGACAATCCATGATCATATGTCTCCATTTCTTTAGGTCTTCCTGAATTCTGAGTTTCTTTAGCAATATTTTGTAGTCCTCGGTGCACAGGTCTTACACTTCTTTCATGAAACTTATTCCCAAGTATTTCGTGTGTGCATGTGTGTGTGTTTAATGCTGTTGTAAATGAAAATTTTTTCAAATTTCATTTTCTAGAGCTGGCAACGGAGCTGAAAGCCAGAACAGTGACAGAAAGGACAGACCTTCAGAAGGCCCTCAGAATGGAGAAGTGACTCGGAGAGGTCTCACTTGTTTGCAAGCAACTGCAGAGGGTCTGAGAGGGTGAGGAACAGGTGGCACGTGTGGAAAGTCAGATAAGCAATACAGTGTGGAAGACCGGTTTCCTTTCTCTGATCTGTTCCTAAGAAGGGAAGTCCTTCCTCAGCACCACCCCCCCCAGGAGAGGAAGGGCAGACCGATGCCAACACTGGGGCCATGGGAGAGGGCTCCTGGGCCTCCTTCTGCAGCCTTCCGAGCTGCTAAGCTACCTTATCCACCCAACCCCGCGGGGGGCGGGGGGGGGCTGCCCCCCTTGCCTGGGAGCAGCGTGACCCTCTGTGGACAGACAAGCTGGCCTCCGTGGCATATTTTCCCCTCCCTATGAGAAGCCACCGCAGCCTCTGGTCCTTACCCAGCCCGCGGGGAGGAGAAGGAGGCAGAAATACCTGGGATTTACTTGGCTCAGAACGTCACTGGCTTTCAGCTCGCCCCCCACCTACCACCACCCCTCCTCCCGTGGGTTCCCCAGCCCCGTTTCTCCGCGTCACCCCACCCAGTGAACCAACTGCCCACGCCTCTTGCAAGGGCCAAAACCTCCACGTCATGCTCTAAGGAAAGATTCTCGAGAAGCAGAAAACTGGGCAAACCAAGACTCCACCCATCCTGGATTCTGTCCTTATTCCACCAGGAAGGGTGTGCGAGGGGAGGGAGCGGGGGAAGGCACAGGGACTGCCCCGGTGCTAGGCCGAAGGAATGTGGGGGGGCAGTGGGTGTGCCAAGGGGGGCTGTCACCCCTCTGGACTCCCCACAATGCCCCCCACGCCCCTTCAAGGAAAGGTGTACCTACCATGCTTCTAGACAATGCTAATTGCAGGGAACCTGAGCGGCAACCTGGGTCAAGCTTCAGACTTCTGCTCAGGTCATGATCTCATGGTTTGTGAGTTCAAGCCCCATGTCGGGCTCTGTGCTGACAGTGCAGAGCCTGCCTGGGGTTTTGTCTCTGCCTGTCTCCCTGTCCCCACCCCCATTCATGTTTTCTCTCTCAAAAGAAACAAACTTAAAAACATTTCTTAAAAAGAAAAAAAAAAACAATGCCAGTTGCTATAACAACGAATCCCACAGATATATTGTGTTTCTTTCTCACTCCCTGCTATGGTTCACAGCAGGTGTTCCTGGATTGCTGGTGGCTTTCCTCCAATGCAGTGACTTAGAGATCAGGCTTCTTGCATTTTGAGGATCTTCCATCCTTTGGCCTATCATCCTTGGCAGCCATCTAGGGGGAGGGGAAAGAAACCCCATGGAAAGCATCACTTCTTGGCAAACGCCTTGGTTCAGAGGCGACGTGCTTTATTTTGCTCATTGGCAAGGACCTGTCATGGGGCCACAGTTTGATGCCAGGGAGCCTGGAAAATGTGGTCCCTGGCTCAGCAGCTGCTTCCCAGCGACAACTTGCCACCAGAAAGGAGAGTTTGGATTTTGCTGTCCCTGCCACTGAGCCCTGCTGAATTTTAACCAGTCTCGTGAGCCTACCCTGTAAACTGTAGAGGGCTGTTTGGATGTGACAAACCCCATCCCCAGCCTGGGCACCTCCTGCTTTTCTGCTGTCTCTGAAGTTGCCTTCCACCTCACTCAGCCACTACTCCCTCCCCAGTACCCCCTCCTTCTGGATACTTGCCTAAATCTGGCCTTTTCCAAGAAGCTTTTCAAGGATCTTAATATCCATCCACACTGCGGTCTTCATTCTCTGAGCAACCTGTTTACCATAAACAGAGCAGGAGCAATGTTTGGGGGGCAGATCCCCCCTTTCTCATCCGCTCACAATGTTTGGAATTCTTTCAACTGAAGACCAGCGCTTTCTCCCCATAACTAACACCGAGGTTTCAGATACTTGCTCCGTGGGAGGGAGGGCAGCATTGTCACACACTGGAGGGCTTACAGATCCTTCTAGAGGGGAGGGAAGGAGACCAGGGCACTCTGGCCTTAGCTGAGAGGGCGTGGCCAGCCACAGACCTGCTGTCTCTTGCTTTCTTCCTGTCTCAGCTAGATTTTTCAATCATATATTCAGCTTCTTCAACTTTTCCTAAGCAAATTGAGACTCATGAAATAGTGTGCTATTTTGTAGTGCTATCATGTGCCAGGCATCACTAAGTACTTTTTACGAACACTAGCTGATTAATCTTCTCAACCATCTAATGAGAGAGGGGCTTTTTATTTTATCCCTATTTTGCAGACAAGAAAAGCAAAGGTCAGAGAAATGAACTTTCCCAAGGTCACAGAGCCAAGGATCGGAGGAGGTCGTGTTTGAACCGGGATATCCAGCTTCAAAGTCTGCGAATCCCTCTGTGCCTCTGCGTCCCCATTCCCTGGGATACCCGGTGTGACAGAGGCATTCCGCACTCGGCACTCACTGAATAGTCGTGTGCTCCTCCGCACTCACCAGCCTTGCTTGCTGTCAGGTTGGGGCCGAGTGACTAACTCTGATTGGTGAGCTGTGAATGGAAGGGACACATGTCACTTCTGGACCAAAGCATCTAAGTGCTGGTATCTGACCCTCCCGTTCGCTCTTTCCCATTAGTGGTGACTACAGAGGAGCTTGAAAGGGAGGAGCCACCAGAAGGAAGCAGCCCGGATCAGTGGGCCACTGTACGGAAGCCAGGGGACCTGGGGAGCTGTCCAACCTGCAGAAGCTTTGTGTGAATGAGGCCCACACCTCTGTTGTGTTACAGCCCTGAGATTTGGAGGCTGATTTGTTACTGCAGCATACTATGGCCTCTCCTGACTAATCACACCAGGACAGGACACCAAATGCATCACTGTTGTACCTGGTTGGCTTTTGACAACACGGAGTCCCTTGGTTTCAAGAATCCCGGACTGAGAATGGAGCTGTGGTGATTGCCCTGACACAAGTCGCCAGAAACAGGCAGGAGAACACTGACGGTCTCCCTGAGCCGCTGGGTAGCAGGGAGCCCCCTCCCCCCCACTCCCAGCCCTGCCTCTTGTTCTGGATCCTCTTCCTCCCAGGATCAGGCATCCCCCTCCCCCGCTGTTGCTGGTTTCCCAAGCTGCTTGTAGTTTGGCACAGCCCCCCAGTCTCCACCCCCAACATGGCTTCCAGAAGCTGAGGCCTAGAGGCCACTGGCTCCTGTCCAGATGCTGGCTAGAGTGCCTGGAAGTCTCTCTGAGCCTCACGTTGTGTGCCAGACATATCCATGTGGACACAGAGCTTATGCAATCTGAGCAAATCACCACTTTCTGGTTCCTGCTGACTCTGGAGCCACTGGCCGGGTGAGGCAGGCAGGAAGCCCATGGGAGGGCTACAAATTACCAGATCAGGCCTGGGGAGAAGGTGGGGGTCTCAGGGCCCTAGGCTGCCTCCTTCCTGGGCTGGGACAGTGAGAGCGTTCGCGCCTCATTCGGACGGTTCTCTGATCCAGACACTCATCTCCGAGCATCTGTGTGGGGCTGGCCCTGTGCTTGGTGCTGGCAGAGCACAGAGGCAAGCCGTTGTGATCCCTGCCTTCCAGAAGCTTCCATGCTGTAGGCTCAAGTAGGACATTAGCTACAGAACAGCACAACACGGGAGTATATCCGTCAGGGGTTCTCAGTCACAAGTGGCTGGATGTCTAGAGAGAAAAGGTTGTGTGCTTCTCACCTCTGAAAGTGATTCAGATTCAAAACGTTATTTTCTGAAACGCTATTTTTTTGAAATGATGTGTGTGATGTGTGTGTGTCAACATTAACATTGGCTCTTTAGATTTTCTGATTGCAAAATTCTAAGGATGTTTACCAAAGTGGAAATCTTTTCTTTTCTCTTTTTCTTGGTCCCCGAAGTCAGCTGTTACCTTAAGTCGGTGCTTGACTTGTCCATACTGAACCAATCTCAAAAAAGGAATATTTTGACCCCATGTCTGAAAAAAACTCCAGCTTCAGGCTTGGCTGAATCCAAATCCTTGTATGCAATCTGCTTGGCTCTGCTTTTCTTTGTGTTAGCTTCATTCTTGAAGCTTCTACTCCTGGGACTATATTCTGTGCTTATCAGTCTCACCTGAAAGAAGGGGCCCAGTTCCAGGTCACATCTGGAAAACCCTGATTTAACCAACTCTGGGTCACAGGCTCAACCCTGAACGAATCTCTGTAGTGGTTAGGGATGGGGGGGGGAGTGGATGGGGAGGCAGGGGTGGTTGAAGAGAAGATGAGGTACTTTGACTGCATTCCTCTCTGGGTCCTGGGGTGCAGTCAGCTTCTTCTGAATCACATGGCTGAAGGCGAGGGAAGATTGGGGTGTTAACAAGGGAGATGAACGCTGAGTGGGGTAACAGTCGGTGCCTACTGCTGTTAGGACAATGAAACATGCCCTCAAAAATGACCTCTGTTCCTCCCCATCCCCCTGGGTGCCCTGGGTGCCCACAGTTCCATCCTCCTCTGGTTCAGCTCAGACAAGGCTGGAACTTACCAATAGAAATGTTCACCAGGGCACCTGGTGGCTCGGTTGGTTAAGTGTCCAACTCTTGTTTTTGGCTCAGGTCATAATCTCATGGTTTGTGGGTTTGAGCCCCACACTGGGCTCTGTGTTGACAGCTCAGAATCTGCTTGGGATTCTTTCTCTCTCTCTCTCTCTGCCCCTCCCCTGCTCATGCTCTCTCTCTCTCTCTCTCAAAATAAATAAATAAACTTAAAAAGAAAAGAAATGTTTACTGAGAGGGGTACCTGGGTGGCTCAGTCAGTTAAGCATCTGGCTCCTGCTCAGGTCACAATCTCACGGTTTGGGAGCTCGAGCCCCACATGAGGTTCTACACTATTAGTGCAGAGCCTGCTTCGGATCCTCTGTCTCCCTTTCTCTCTGCCCCCACCCTGCTCGCTCTCGCTCTCTTCCTCAAAAATAAATAAACATTGAAAAAAAAGGCATGCTCACTGAGAAACAGGGAAAGTGAAAGCACCAAGCGCGGTTACAGAACTTAGCCTTGTCCTTCCAGAGTGCAGAAAGCCTGAGTACCTCTGGCGTCGTCCTTTACTCTGGGCTCAATTTCCTCTCTCTCCCCCAGGGGGGCTGAGCCCAAGGCTGGGGTAGCTAAAGGGCAGAGGCGTCCACTCTCTGGGACCCTCCGGCTTTCCCTGTCCTGCCCTGAATAGTACTTGCTCTGCCGTTGCCCTGCTCAGGGCGAGGGGGTTACCTTCAATCCCCACTCCTCAGTTCCTCCCCGACACTGCCCTTATTGCATCGCTCTGACATGTGTCTAAGACGCCTGCAGGGAACCAGAGGAAGATCAGCTGAAGCCCCTCCAGTAGGGTCACGGGCAGTCAAAGGTCTGAGCTTTGGAGTCAGTCGACCTGTGTTTGAATCTTACCTCTATCCCTTAAGGACAAGATGCATAACCTTCCCCGAGCTTCTGTTTCCTCTTGGGCAAAATGGAACGAATAAGCTCGGCCTCACAGGCGAGATGGGAGGGTTAAACAGGGCCCCGCGTGTGTTATCCAGGCACAAGTACATCTGCAGTAAAAGGCGACATTGACGATAGTGGGGACGAGGAAGAGGAAAGAACCGACCAAGGAGGGAGGAAAGGACCAGTCTTGTCGCTTGGAGCACTCTGACCTCAGCATGCGCGTGACGCCGCGGACAGAGTGCGGGGGCCGAGGGCAGCATGAGCCCCAAACCAAGCTCCTGGACTTTGAGCTCTTCTTACTCTGCTGGGCTCAGGGAATGCCCAGGGGAACATCAAGTCCTCCAGCCCGGAGCTCCCCAAATTAAGGGAGGCATCCTGCCACAGGGCCCCGGAAAGTCACACTGTGCCAAAAGGCCCTGGGGGGTGGGGAACACCCCTCTGAGCCTCAGATTCCCCCACCAGTCAGGGGACAATGATCAGGTTCTTTGGGGGCCCCCATCTGCCAGTGAATCAGGCTTTCAACAGGGTTCCTGCAAAGCTCAGGATGGCTGCAAAAGGTCCGAAGGGTGGGGTGAGGCTGGCCAGGAGGAGGACAAAGGCTCAAACCAGTGGTCACCAAGCTTTACTGAATCCTTCTCAGGAAAATAATTCGAGAATATATCCCCCTAAATGTATTTATTTACTTATGTATGTCAGGAATATATACTATTACAGTAATATATGATACCCACTATAAAATTATTTATAAATAGACATTAAAAAAACTTTTTTAATGTTTTATTTATTTCTGAGAGAGAGAGAGGCAGCGTGAGCAGGGGAGGGTCAGAGAGAGAGGGAGACACAGAATCGGAAGAAAGCTCCAGGCTCTGAGCTAGCTGTCAGCACAGAGCCCGATGTGGGGCTTGAACCCACGAATTGTGAGATCATGACCTGAACCGAAGTCGGACACTTAACTGACTGAGCCACCCAGGCGCCCGAAAATGAAAAATTTTAGGGAGATTTCAATAAGAAACAAACACATTATGGCCTGCCCATACAACGGATCACTATGGAGCTACAAAAAAGAGTGAAGTCTTATAAGTTCATAATAATAAGACAACAAAATTTTAAAATGGACAAAATTTTGAATAGACATTTTATCAGGGAAGGTGTATGAATGGTCAGCGAGCACACAGGAATGCTCCATTTCATTCACCATCAGGGAAATGCAAATTAAAACCACACGAGACACCCCTTCACGCCCTCTGGCAGGGCTGTAATAAGAAACAAGATCGTAACGAATGTTATGGAGTTAAAAAGCATTCATCTTATTTAATGAACAATGAAAATTGTTTTCCTTGTAGCTGGTAAAATAATTATTTGTGGGGGGAAAAGTGTTATGGAATGCTCTCATACATTGCTGGGGAGAATGTAAAATAGAGCCACTACTTTGGAAAAAAGTTTCACAGTTTCTTAAAAAGTTAAACCTAACCCAACCGTGTGACCCAACAATTCTCCAAGGTGTCTACCCAAGAGGAATAAGAACACGGGCACCACAAAAGAGTGTAGGTGAGTGCTCAGAGCAGGATTATTCACACGATAAACACCTGTGAATATCTTAATATCCGTCAATTTGTGAATGGGTAAACACAATGCGAAATGCCCACACAATGGAATATTGTTCAGGAGCAAATGCATTAAATATACTATAACGCAGATGACCCTCAAAGACGTGATGCTCAGTGAAAGAAACGAGACACAAATGACCACATATTGCATGATTCCATTCATAGGAAATTTCCAGAGAAGGCAAGCCCCCGAGACAGGAAGCAGCTCGGTGGTTAGTGGGGTGGGGGGTGGGGGTGGGACTTAAACTCTAAAAGACCCAAAGGAGCTTTACGGATGTTGGAAATATTCTGAAACCGAGGGTCGCTCAAAGCTGCACAACTCTGTAAATTTACTGAAAGTCACGGAACAGCACACTAACAGTGGATGAATTTGGTGCAAAATCTATCAGGAAAGCTGTTTTTAGTGTACGTTCTCCCAGAGCGAGCACAGTGAAGCTATTTTTAAAAACCCAAGATGAGGAAGCTCTTTAAGCATCCGTATAGAAAGGTCTCCAAGATGCGTCGTTCCGTGGAGAAAGCAAGGTGCAAGCGTGCTGCTGTTCGTGCTTTTTTTTTTTAATTTTTTAAAAATGTTTTTATTTATTTCTAGGAGAGAGAGAGAGAGACAGCGTGAGCAGGGTCAGAGAGAGAGGGAGACACAGACTCTGAAGCAGGCTCCAGGCTCTGAGCTGGCAGTCAGCACAGAGCCTGACGCGGGGCTCGAACCCACGAACCGCGAGATCATGACCTAAGCGAAAGTCGGACGCTTAACCAACTAAGCCACCCAGGTGCCCCTGTTCGTGCTTTTTAAAAAAGAAAAGGTGGGCGTAGATATGTGGTTTTCGTGTTTATGTTTCCACATACACACGTAACATGGAATCACGCTTGTGTCTGCATGGCCTCTGGGAGGATACAGAAGACCTGACGGTGACATTGGAGTGTTGGGTGACGGCACCGCATGGCTGTCGTACAGGAGAGGAGGGAGACTGACTTTTGTACCTTTACATTGTTTGTCTGTTTTTTATTTTTTTTTATTTTTTATTTTTTTTTTAATATTTTTATTTATTTCTAGGAGAGAGAGAGAGACAGCGTGAGCAGGGGAGGGTCAGAGAGAGAGGGAGTCACAGACTGAAACAGGCTCCAGGCTCCGAGCTGGCAGTCAGCACAGAGCCCGACGCGGGGCTCGAACCCACAAACCGCGAGATCATGACCTAAGCGAAAGTCGGACGCTTAACCGACTAAGCCACCCAGGCGCCCCTGTTTGTCTGTTTTTTAAACACTGGTAAAATACACATAACCTAGGATTTACCACCTTAACAATCTGGAAGTGCCCAGCTCAGTGGCCTTCCGTTCATCCCCACCGCGGAGCAGCCAGCCCCACTGTCCGTCTTTCCAGATAGAAACTCGGTGCCCATTAAACACCCACTCTCCATTCCCCCCATCCCTTCTTGCCACTTTTTAAAAGAATTCTTTTTAAGGTTTTGTTTATTTTTGAGAGAGAGAGAGAGAGAGAGGGAGAGCGTGAGCGCGGGGGATGGGCAGTGAGAAGAGGAGAGAGGATCTGAAGCCTGCTCCATGCTGATAGCAGAGAGTATGATGCAGGGCTCGAACCCATGAACCACAGATCATGACCAGAGCCGAAGTCAGCCGGTCAACCAACTGAGCCACCCAGGTGCCCCCACTCTGCCACTTTCTGGAAGTGGAATCATGCAACGCCTCCTCTTTGTCCCTGACTACTTTCACTCAGCATAACGGCCTAAGGTCCATCCATCTTGCAGCATGTGTCAGAATTCGCTTCCTTTTTAAGGCTGAATAATTTTTCATTGCCAGCATACCACATTTTGTTTATCCATTCATCTCTCTGTGCACACCTGTGCTTTCACCTTTTGAATATTGTGAATACTGTTGCTACCAATACTGGTGTATAAATACCTCCTTGAGACCCTTGTGTCTACCTTTTTAAGGCATATGAATACACTACATATTTGAAAAAAATTAATTAAAATTGAAAGGATGATATACAAATAGACATAAAAGTACTGTTTCTCCCCACATCCTCTTCAGAGGCGCCTGGGGCGGGGGTGCGCTCCCCNTGCTGCCGACCCGGTGACTCACGGCCCAGGCAGCCTGGGAACGCCCGGCCTCGTCCTGGGCCCGCAGCCACTGGTTTTCCTATTTGGAAACTCCTTAGCCGCGTCTGCGCCAACCACCCGGTCTCCTCCCTGGTCGTCTGTAGGCGACTGGGAAGGAGGGCAGGGAAGCCTGGAGACAAGCGCCTTTTCTGCGCAGGGGACCCACTACGGGGCTTAGAGAGGATGGGTGTGTGCTTCCTTGTCCCCAATTCAAGAATCTCCAAATGCCGGGCAGCCACATTTACAGGAGGGCAAAGCCTTGCTTGAATGGAAGAGCCTGACTTGCAGTCTTTATCCTGCTGAAATGTCGATGCTTACATGTTTTGCTGCAGAAATGTACCTATCTGAGTATGAGATGCTGCCCTAGGTCCCAGGGAGGTGCTATATCATATACAATTGATGCATATTTTAGAATCTCCTTTTGAAAATCTGAAAAATTCTGAATTCCAAAAACCCATCTGGCTGCCAGGAGTTTCGGTAAGAGATTGGATCTGTGTTGTGCCTTTTCCCCCAGCAGAGTCAAGGCTCAGAGAGGTGGGCCACAGCTGGGAATGGGCTCGTGGGTCCATGTCTGAGCTGCTCTCTCTTTCCCTGACTTGCCTCCCACATGCCTCTGCCTCCTCTGTGTCCCACCTCTGCCCCTGTCCCTCTTCTGGGAAGCTTTTCTTGTCCACCCCAGCCAAAGCCGACCTTTCCGGGTCGGGTCCCAGAGCCCAGCCCAGTGCCTACTTCTTACGGGCATTTACTGGGAGACAGAAGAACAGGGTGATTAGCAGGTTGACCAGAGGCTCCAACTACTCAGGATCTAGCCTTGATTTGGCCAACGCTGCAGTGGTGTGACCTCGGGCAGGTTACTTAGCCCTCTTGTGCCTCAGTTTCCCTCATCCGTAAAGGGGCATAATAATAATACCCCTCCCATAGGGTTGGTGTGGGGATTCAAGGATGTGGCCTGACACAGATAAAATGCAAGACACCCATATTGCGTGGAACATACCTATACTAAAAAAAATGATTCAGTGCCTGCCTGAAATTCAAATTTAACTGGGTCTCTTATATTTTTATTTGCTAAATCTGACGGCTCTAGCCAGGCACAATGTTTGTTCCCAGTGTACATTAGCTGGTATATTAATAATAAATGTTGAGTGCCACGGAAAGCTTTTTATCACAGTATTTGTATGTGTCTAATCCTTCCCCAGTAGTTTAAAAGCCCTTTAAAAGTGTCCATTCATTCATTCATTCATTCATTCACTTAACAATTATTTATTGGACATCTTCTGTGTGCAGGTCATGGTTCCAAGCCTTGAGGGGAAAGCAGTGAACCGGAACTAGTTCCTACCCTCATGGAGTTTCCAGTCTGGCAAAAAGAAAACAAATATTAAGCATGAATGACCCCAGATGCTTAATAAGCCTTGTGACGAGCCCCAAGCAGATGTCCTAGCCACAAGGACAGGCTGGGTGGGCACCTGAGCCTCGACTTTTCCACCTCCTCCCTCTCACTCTCGCCCTCAGTGTCCCGTCTGGTGGGCGCCTGGATGGAGTGTGAGGGACAAGGGCTTAGAGAGATGCTTCTGATCCCTGGGAAGGAGGGTCGTTGTACACGGTGGTTACCACAGTGGGGCTGACACCCCCAGGCCATCTGCACTCTCCCCGTAGCCTCCCTGGGAGTGGGGTGAGGTGGGAGGGGTCCGGTCCGCTGGGGAGAGATTCCCCCCTGAGACCAAGGTGGTTCTGGCCTGAGACTTCATCTTTAGGAACTTGTGTGTTTGTCCAGCCCGCAGGGGTGGGGGCCAAGAGAAGGGGTTTGGGGTTAACGATTTCTCTCGAGAGGGCAGTCAGCTGGTGATGTCAGTAGAGAGAGCCTTTAAAGATCAACCAACTTGACATTTGATGGATGAGGAAACGGAGCACTCGAGAGGGAAGTGACTTCTGAAGGTCACACAGATCTTTCCCGGTGGAGCTGCCACCAAAACCCAGCCTGACTCCCAGGCCAGAGTCCCTGCCCTGCCCCCTCCCGGCCGCAACCCCCAGTGGCGTTAAAGGAGAAGGTCCTGTGAGGTCACCGCCTTCTCCCCACTGGGAATCCCCCAAGGAAGGGTCACCTGGGAGCCGGAGGCCCTCCCTCTTCCACATCCCCCAGGCAAGTTTCTGGGCGGTTCAGGCCCCTGGCCTCTGTCTGCAGCTCTGAGCAGGGGAGCCACTGAAAGCCGACCTCAAACAACAAATGAGAAATTTGAAAAAGTTTCACTTCCCAGATTTCACTGTGGTGGCTGCGCTCTGGGCAGTGGGATCTGACATCCCTAATGCTCCCTCAGCGGCTCCATTTGAAAACCCTGAGGCGCTTGACTTGTGACCTCCCCGCGGACGGCTCCTCCTCCCTCGTTCCCAGTGCCATGTACGGATTCAGCACCCCGCACACACCCAGAAGGGGTTCCCTGAACAGGTACACCCCCACCTCTCGGACCCACCCAGCCAGCCCCGCGGTCCCCGATCCTCTGTGTGTCCAGGCTGGGATGTCCGTGAGGGACAGGACAGAGCTTTCACCTTGTTAGTGTCCCCTCTGTCCCCCCTTCATACCCAGATCCACAGCCTAGGTGAAGAGCCTGTCCCTCTCTTTCCTGGCAGCCTGGCACCACGTGAAGTCCTATGGCCTCATGCGTAGACTCTGCCATCAGACATCCCAAGTTCACCTGGCGCCCCCACTCCTGGCTGCATGTGGCAGTTCGAAAACGTATCCACAAATTCTTTGGCCCTGTGCCCATCCAGAAATGGGGTCTATGTCTTCTCTCCTTGGAGCTGAGCCAACCTTATGAAGGCAGGTGACAATAGGGTATGACAGAAGTATGTGATAGGACTTCCAAGGCTAGGTCTTAAGGACACTTTGGCTTCCCTCAAGTTCACCGGGGACATTCACCTTTGGAGCTCTGAGCTGCCATGTGAACAGTACAAACTCCACCATATTGTGAGGAAGACCATGTGCAGGTGTCTGGCCAATAGTCCCACCCAAGGTCTGTGCTGCCAGCCAGTATCAACTGCAGACAGTGAGGGGCGCTGCACTTGGAAATGGATGGGCTAGAGGGACCTGCCAGGGTGCTGGGAGCTTCTCCGTCAGGGCCCATTAAGGAGTGGAAGCTTGGCTGGCCCCGTCTGGCTGGCAAGCCCAGAAACTCCATGTCATCAGGGCCTTCAAAGATCGATGCGCTCAGAGGGTCAGAGCCCCCCACATCTGAGCTCACAGTAGTGACAGAGGTTGGCTCTGGGGGCTGCTCCTGGCTCTGGAGCCAGCACCCCACCCTTCCTATGGGCTCTGGCCCGGGCAAGGTGCTCTCATGGTCATTGGGTTAGAAGGGACCAATGATCTGGCCTGTTAAAACACACTCACTCTCTAATCTAGGTTTCCTTTATTTCTTTATTACTTAACTCTCTACCAGTAGTGTATGAACTCTGCAAAGACAAGAACTCATCAGAGTTTATCAGTGCTGTAATCTGCTAGCTCTCTAGTACTTACAACAGTGTCTGGCACATAGTAGGTGCTCAGTGAACGTTCACTGGGTAAGTAAGTGGATGGAAGGATGGATGGATGGATGGATGGATGGTGTGTCTGTTATTATGAGGCCAGACCAGCTGCAGACTAGGCACTGCTTGCTCTTCTGAGAAATGGGTGCCATGATGGGGCCTATCCATGAGGAGTGTTGGTGGGAACTTGTGAAGATGGACCAGTGCTCATGCCTAGTGCATTGCTGAAGTTCAAGTGGGGATTATGGGGCTTGTTAGCATTATTGGTTGTCACAGGTTAAGTCTCCTTCTGACCAGAAAGACCAACCTAGGGTTCCTAATGGCCCTTGGCTCCATGGAGATCCCCAACCATTGAGCATACTGGGGCTTCTGACCCTCCAAGCAGATGAGGTACCTCTGTGGGGTTCCCATAGCCCCCCACACCATGGGTCCCCCAACCCCAGCTCTGGCACACAGATCACTTTTTGGTCTGTGAAACCCCAGGGATTAGGTATTGGGCCTCACCCCCTGTAACCCAGGGGCTGGCCCCACTCCTGCCTAGTGAGTGCTCCTCCCAGTGAGGAGAATGAGTTGGCCAGAGCTACCTCTGAGATTGCCTGATACCTTCCCGGCCATCAGATTTTGTCCCAAAACCTCAGAGCCTCCCTCCATGACACTGTAAGGATTATAACCAAGAAGGTGGGTCACAGGGCCAGTTTCTTCTCAGTGTCCTCCCCAAGCAGGAGTGCCATGGGGGCCCGTGGAGAGGAAGCCGGTAGTCGTGTGACCCAGGTCGCACCTGCACACACGGATAAGGTAGCATGGCCCTCTGGGAGGCACCTGCTTTCTCCCCAGCAAACAGAGCAGGGAGGCCGCGGAGGGGCTCGGTGGCTAATCTGGGGTGCCCCAGGCTCCCCACCAGCCCTCCTCGTGGTTGAAGAGCGTTTCTGTGCCGTTAGGCAGGGCCTCTCTGGTGCCCACAGAGATTATCTGCAAAGCAGCAGGGGTGAGGAGACAAGGGGCCTGCCCTCCCTGGGGCCTTCACATGCCTGCACCGGTCTGCGCAGCCCCTGGCTTGGCTGGGAGGGGACCCCATCTCCCCAGAGGGGCTGAAGGAGAGACAGGGCTCGGAGTCATTATTCTGCAGTTCCAGAAAAGCTAGTGCTAACCCCCGCTAACAGCTCCTTAGCTTCTGACCCTCCCTGGGACCGTTCCTCCTTCCGCAGGGCCCTCCGCTGCCACAACCCACGGACCCCACATCCTTTTCTTCCCCTCGCCTCGCTGCCCAGCTCGCTCGTTCTCCCTCTGCTAGCTGGGCAGTCTGCCACGTGTTGGCGTGGCCCACCTCCCCGTCCAGGCCTCTCTGTCAACCCCTTGGCAGCCGTTTCTGGAGACCCTGGGGTTCTAGGGTGTCCCCTCACCTCCTGGCCCTGGTGGACACTTCCCAGCAGCCTTCAAGAGGAGGCACCTGGGGGCTGGGAGGCAGGGATGGGCATCCTGTTTGTCCCTGTGCCTCTTACGAACCATTCCTTCTCCTCCTTCCTCCTTCAACCCCTGGGCTCGTTTGAATGCACACGACCCAGTGAGATCTCCCATGCCCCGGCCTGCCAGTGCCAGCGTCCACCACCTCCCGGCCACTCCCCTGCCGGTGCTCACAGCCTGCCGTCCACCCCAGCCTTATCCCCAACGACTCCGGCACTCACATGACTCCCAGTGCGCACCCTGACCTCCTTGCCTCCAGACATCACTTTCTCTACTCTGCCCAGCTGCCCACTCCCAAGGTCATTCCCTAGACCTTGCCTCATTGCTAACAGGACCGTTCGTGGATTTCCACCCTGGCCACACCTCTTATCCTTCTAGGCCCCTTCTATACCCCTCCCCCCCCGCCCCAGGGGCCCTCCCACTCGCTCACTGGCTCTCACCCTTCTCCTTGCCACCTTGGAGTCTACAGTCTACCATTTTGGTTATTCCTCTGCAACAACAGACCTGACTCTTGTCCCTTGCTCCCCTGGTCCTTTTCGCCCAGCAGAGCCTCTTGGTGGCTGAGGCCAGCTGTCTGATTTCTCCCCACCTGCACCAGAGAAGCAGGAAGTTGCCAGGCTGCCCGGGTGCACTTTAACCTCGGCCCTGCCTGGAACCGCTCCCTCTTCCTGGTGAGGACGTGGATGGAACGGGCTGGGTGCTGGTGGAGGGAGACAAAGGATACAGGGAGGACTTGGAAATTTCTGGCTGGAGCAGTAGGGTGTGTGGTGGTGCCCGTTTTCTGAGCTCAGGAAGGTGGGGAGAAACAGGTTTGGAAGAGAAACCAAGGCTCCTCGCACTTGGTTCTGACAGTTTTGCCTCCCATGTAGATCTTAAGCCAATGAAAGTCTTTGACCTTGGCTGCCTCCAGCTTGGGCCTGTGGTCTTGTTGAAATAATCAGTCAGAATGCATCAGCTCACCTCCTCCTTAAACTCTTTTATTTTTATTTATTTATTTATTTGGGGGTGGGTAGCAAAGAGAGAGAGAGAGAATCCCAGGAGGAGCAGAGAGAAAGGGAGAGAGAGGGAGAGAGAGAGAGAGAAGCAAGGCTCACTCAAAGCAGGGCTCAGGCTCACCTGATGTGGGAATTGGGCTCACGAACTGTGAGATCATGACCTGAGCCAAAGTCAGATGCTTCACAACTGAGTCACCAAGGCGCCCCTCTTTGAACCCTTTTAATGCATTCACATCTCTCTGTAGAGTGAATCCAGATATCTACAAGCCCCTTTCATGATCTGGCTGCTGGCTTCCTCTTCTACCTCGTCCCTTCCACGCCCCCATCTTACCCCCATCGAACATTCCAGTTCTTCAGCCACACTGAGCACCTTCCTCTGCTTCTCCGATGCCCCAGGCGCTGTCCCCGCTGCCAGCATCTTGGACATGTGCTGTGCCCTCTGTCTGCCATGCTCTCTCCATGGCTGGTGACCTCTCAGATGCCACCTTCCTGGTGGGCCCTTTGTTGACCACACATCTGGCGCAGCCCCACCAGTCACTCCCCGTCACTCCCTGTTGCACCACCATGTGTGTGTGTCATCACTTTCAGAATTTGTCCTAATCTAAGGCCACCTCGTGAGTGTGTTGGAGTTCATTCTTCCACACCCGCTGCTGGAAGGCGCCTCGTCGGTCCTGCTTGCCTCATGTTCCTGGCACGTGGCACACGCGAGGCGTTCGATATGTCCGTGTTAAATGTATAAATGAAGGAAGGAAGGAAGCATTGGGGGGATGGATGCATCCGAGCGAGGATGCAGGGGTTACTTTCTCTAGGGTTGCTGTGAGGAAGAGCCGTGATACCGCGTGTGAAATCACCCTTGGAAAGTGGTCTGCACCGCACCTGGTAGGTGTCTTGCTCCAGCCAGCACCACACCTGGCACGTAGTAGGTGCTCACTCAGAAAGTGCTGATGAATGAACTCACATGCCAGAGGCAGGATTTAGAGGGCAGGAAGGAAGTATAGACAAAGTGCCCGGGACCGGGCTCATTCCAGGAGCAGGGGGAAGGCTCTGCTGCCACACGCCCCCCACCTCCCCCACTCCGCCTGCCCTGCCCACCTCACCCCTCCCCAGTTCCTGCCGGGCCCAACCCAGCTGTATCACATTGCCTCCCATGTCCTGCGGTTCCTGCCTCCAGCCCTTGGGTAGCAAAGTACGGCCCTCCCAGGCTGCCTCGGGAGGGGCCCACTTGCTCGATCCCCCACAACGTTGTTCCCTTGGTTGTTCCCAGGGTCTTTCTTTTTCTTTCTTTCTTTTTTTCCCAATATTTTTATTTGTTTCTAGGAGAGAGAGAGACAGCGTGAGCAGGGGAGGGTCAGAGAGAGAGGGAGATACAGACTCTGAAATAGGCTCCAGGCTCTGAGCTGGCAGTCAGCACAGAGCCCGACGGGGGGCTCGAACCCATGAACCGCGAGATCATGACCTAAGCGAAAGTCGGACGCTTAACCGACTAAGCCACCCAGGCGCCCCTCCCGGAGTCTTTCACAGACTCTCAGGCCGTGGGAAGAGCTGGGGACAAGCAAGAGGTCGCTGCCTTCGGAAACTTACATTCTGTGGACTGATCCGCAATCAAAACATTAACCTCCTTCCAAGGAGCCTTCCCTAGTTTCTCCTCCCCAAACCGGCGCCTCTTCTCTGCCCACCCTTGGGTCCCTGTGCCCCGCCCCCACCGCACTCCCCACCGCGTGCTGTGAATTTCCGCGGGGAAATTCTGTCTGCACTTAGAAGCCAGGGGGACCTGGATCCTCGTCTTTTTCATCTCTTATCCTGACCGGCATGGGTCTTGGTGGTAATTGTACCTTTGGGTTGGATTCCACGGGCTGATATAGCCTCCAGACTGAGGGCCGTAATGGGCGGAGCCGTGTCAGTGCGTGAGTGCCCGCAGGTTTGGGGGGAGCGTGGGGTGCAGGGCGGTGGGGTGAGGCGGCACACGAGCCAGTGCCACATCTTGGACAGCAATGCAGGTTCAGATGGGGGTTTTGTAGCACTTGTCTTGCTAAGGGTTATGTCGCGATTTACTAAACCGCCAAGGAAGCCACGGACTCGGTCACATGGGCAGTCACATCTGGCCAAGTTGTCCCATTCTCCCCAGCGCCCTGCCGAAGACTCATAATAGTTTGCAACTAAGTGCCGCTGCCTCACACAGCGAGTGCCTGGCTTGGGGAACCTGTTAGGCCACCAAGAAGTTAAGTGGCAGTTGGTGGCACCGTCAAGGGTGACCTATCCATGTAGGGTGGTAAAGGGAACTGGGATGACTTGGGGACATCCCTAACCTTTGAGGCTGACGTCATGGTGATAACCACTCACCCACAGCACATCTCGTGGTGCCAGAGAGGTAGATGAGGTCCCTAATGCAGGGCTGTGTGGCTGATATTCTCATCCGCACGCAAAGGGAACCAGCAGAGAAATCACAATCATTCCAAGAGCTGTTCATTTTTTTCATGCAGCGAACCGTGTAAACTCTATGTGCTCATGGGTGGAATGGCACAGAAGGGGCAGGGTTAGTCTCATGCGGGGGGAGCATCACACAGGAGGAGGTGTTTGAGCTGGGCATGGAAGGATGGGCAGCATGATTACTGGGCATTCCAGGGGAGGGAAGAGCAGGCACAGACACTTGGTGTGAGACAGCCCGGGTTCATCCAGGGAGCCGAACGCAGCTGGGTGTGGCTCCGTTTAAGTCCTCTGTGTGTACCCAGTGCTGGACACTTCATTCCACTGATCAAGTCTGTTGCCCTCTAAAGTGATTTTTGTAGACGAAGGGGCTGGTGCTCAGAGAGGTTAGGCAACTGGTCTCAAGTCCCACAGTCAGTGGCAGAGCTCAGGTACAAACTCAGGGTCGTCAGATTCCCAAATCTGTGCTTCCATCCACCATACTGAATTGCCCCTTCCCAGGGGACCTGAGGAGCCAGAGGCGGTCATTTGGGCTCGATTTTAGAAGGCTGAGTCCCCTGAGTGCCTGCCATTTGCACTCCACCTTCAAGAGAACTGTCACGTCTCAGACTTTCATTTCCTTAATGCTTGTCTTTAAATGTTTTACTTTTAAAGATTTAACTTTTCTTTTTTTTATTTAAAAATATTTGTTTTTTACATTTATTTATTGTTGAGGGACAGTGAGACAGAGTGTGAGCGGGGGAGGGGCAGAGAAAGAAAGAGACACAGAATCCAAAGTAGGCTCCAGGCTCTGAGCTAGCTGTCAGCACAGAGCCTGTTGCGGGGCTCAAACCCACAAACCGTGAGATCGTGACTTGAGCCGATGTCAGATGCTCAACCGACTGAGCCACCCAGACGTCCCTAAGTAATTTTTCTTGGTGTATAACATGCATATGAAGAAGTACACAGATCAATTAATTTTCACTCATGTGAAAAATAGTAATTCTTTGCCTAGGTCAAAACCAGAATATTACGAGCCTCTCAGTAGCCAGCCTCCTGCCTCCACCCAGGCAAGATCGCCCCCCTCCCCCAAGGCAGCCACTCTTCAGTTCTAACAGCAGAGATTAGTTTTGTTTGCTGTTGAACTCCATATAAGTGGAACCATAAAGACTTCTTTTTGGGGCACCTGGGTGGCTCAGTCGGTTAAGCGTCCAACTTCGGCTCAGGTCATGATCTCACACGTGATGGGTTCGAGCTCCATGTCAGGCTCTGTGCTGACAGCTCAGAGCCTGGAGCCTGCTTCCAATTCTATGTCTCCCTCTCTCTCTGCCTCTCCTCTGCTCATGCTCTGTCTCTCAAAAGTAAATTAAAATGTTTGAAAAATTTTTAATAACAAAAAACTTCTTTTCTTGTGTGTTTGGCTCAACATTTGTATAGTTTAATATATTCATTCTTGCTTTTATAGAGTATTCCATTAGATGCATGAACCAGAGCGTATTAGCCCATTCTACCGCTGGCATATGGATCGTTTTCAATTTGGGGGCTGTTATGAATAGAGCCGCTGCGAACATTCTTGCGCATGACTCTTGGTGCCCTGGGTGCTCATTTCTGTTGGAATTACAGCGCCCGGGTCAGAGAGTACTTCGGCTGTGCCCTGCTTCAGTAGACATGGCCAGTGTCCCAAAGCAGTTGTCACAGTACACAGCCTCGTACCAGTAAATCAAAGTTCCAATCTTTCCACATCCTCACCGGCATTTGATACTGGAAGTCTTTTGCATTTTAGCCCTAGTGGCTGTACAGAGACATCAGAGTGGACTTTTCATTCACATTTCTCTCGTGACTAAGGTGCTTGAGTGCATCCGAATGTTGGTCGGCCACATACATCCTCTTTTTATGAAGTCTTATTTAAGTCTTTGTTCATTTTTCTGTTTGATTTTCAATTTCTGTTGATTTTTCTTTTTTCCTTATATATTTTTTACTTTATTATATTTTATTTTTTTGAGAGAGAGCGAGAGAGCAAGCGCGCACATGAGCGGGGGAGGGGCAGAAGGAGAGGGGGAGAGAGAGAGAATCCCAAGAAGGCGCCATGCTCTGTGTGGAGCCCAGTGACTCAGGGCTTGATCCCGCAACCCCGGGTCATGACCCCAGCTGAAATCCAGAGCTGGGCACTCAACCAGTTGAGCCACCCAGGTGCCCTATTGATTTGTTTCTTTTCTTTTCTTTAATTTTTAAAAATCTTTATTTATTTTTGAGAGAGAGACAGACAGACAGACGGAGTGTGAGCAGGAGAGGAATAGAAAGAGAGGGAGACACAGAACCAAAGCAGTCTCCAGGCTCTGAGCTATCAGCACAGAGACTTACATGGGGCTTGAACTCGAACTGTGAATTCATGACCTGAGCCGAAGTCAGATGTTTAACAGACTGAGCCACACAGGCACCCCTGATTTTTCTTTTTGATAAGAGTTCCTTATATATGCTGGATATTAGTCCTTTGATGGATATATGAATTGCAGTATGTTTTCCTAGATAAATTATTTTATGGACCATGATTAGTATAACTACAAATCCTCTATCCCATGTCATAGGTAGTAGGTGACTGTAAAATATGTAAAATAAAAATAAGACAACATCATTACATTTTAGCTAGAAATCTGCTGGCAGCAAGGCTGGCATCCTGGTTCCTGTTAAGTGATTAGCAAGTGAGAAAGAGGTGTTAAAGGCACCAAGGCAGAAGGTGCCTGGGTGGCTCAGTGGGTTGAGTGTCCAACTTTGGCTCAGGTCATGATCTCACGGTTTGTGGGTTCGAGCCATGTATCGGGCTCTGTGCTGACAACCAGCTCAGAGCCTGGAGCCTGTCTTCGGATCCTGTGTCTCCTTCTCTCTCTGAACCTCCCCTGCTCACTTGCTCTCTCTCTCGCTCGCTCGCTCAGAAATAAACTAAAAAACATTAAAAAAAAAAAAAAAAAGACACCAAGGCTGGAAAGAATTAGAAAAGAAATAACCTTCCCAGTTGGCAACTCCATATTAATTACCACCCTGCGTGCCCTTTGTCCTTGAACCTCCTGTAATTATGTCACCCGCCACCCGTGGTGAGGTCTGCACTTTGGGAAACACAACTGCAGGGGACATGAATGCAGCGGGACTCTTAAGTAACAGTTGACATATGAGATGTTTTAGAAAAGTCATTCAGGTGGCAATGCAGACCTCAAAATAGAGGTGAGGAGCCCAAGTTAGGAGCGAGTGAGAAGGTCCAGGCGGTGTACATCCCAGGGCCTGGGATGGGTGTAAGAATTGGAAAGACGGGAGGTAGAATCTGGGTAACGTTGTAGCTGATTGATACGTTAAGAGAGGAAAAGAGGGGCACCTGGGTGGCTCAGTCTACTGAGAGTCCGACTTCAGCTCAGGTCATGATCTCACGGTCTGTGGGTTCGAGCCCCACTTCGGGCTCTGTGCTGACAGCTCAGAGCCTGGAGCCTGTTTCAGATTCTGTGTCTTTCTCTCTCTCTGCCCCTCCCTTGCTTGTGCTCTGTCTCTCTCTACTTCTCAAAAATAAATAAACATTAAAAAAAAATAGAGAGAGAGGAAAAGATGTCTGCAGGACTCAGATTTCTAAGTTGGAAGATTGGGAGGAGAGCAGTAGCAAAGACTGGAGAAGCAAATTATGGGGAGAGAGAAGATGATGACACCAATCTGGGATATGTTGAATTTGAACAGTTCCAGGACCTCAGAGAGAGAGAGAGAGAGTCTCCTATTCATTCAGTCCACAAATACTTACTGAGCATGTGCTGTAGTTAGAGGCATAGCAGTCCATCGGACAAGATTTCTGCTCTGGCGGAGCTTAATGCAGGGGAAAGACAGATAAGGACAAGCAAGGCGTGCACGGAGCTCAGGGCTTTGAGCCGCAGAGTGGACTGGGGGCCTGTTGGCGTAGGTGGGCTTGACTAGGGAGAGGAACAGAGTGGAGGAGGGGAGGGCGGAATGCCAGCATTCAGAGGCAGAAGGGGAGAGAGCACCCACCGAAAAATCCACGGTGAGTCACAGGAAGAGGGTTTCATAGATCTGTCAACTGATGCATTCACTCATTTATTCGATCAGACCTTACTTGGCTCCTTCTGAGCGCCGGGCTCACAGGAATCAGGACAAACAAGAAGTCTCTGGGGGATGAGCAGATGTGTAAAGGACAAATTAGTAGGCAAAGCTGCAGGCAGAAGATTCTGTTGTAGAAGAACGCATGACATGTTGTGGGTGCGCAGAGAATGGGAATTCACACTTTTGGAACCTACTCAGTACTAGGCACTGGGGAAGACTTCCTGGAGGAGGCGGCATGGAGCTAGAGAATAGGCCCAGGGCCGATGACGAGAGGGAATGGCTTGAGCACGGGTGCGGAGGTGGACGGCTGCTGGGCATTCTGGAAGCTGGGCATCCGCAGGCACGTGAAGGCTAGAGCAAACCAGAGGACTGGGAGCCTGGGACCAGGTTAAGATCATGAAAAGTGGCTTGAATTCAGAAGGTGATGGGTCAATGTAGGTTTTGAGGATAAAGCCAGCGACTCAGTGCTGTTCCACCATCGGACAGGGGCCAGATCCCTGGGAATGCGCTTCTCTTCCTGGGGTCCAGGGCTAGTGGGTGGCTCACGCAGTAAGTGTCAGCTCTGCGTGTCATGAAGGTGAGCTCTATACAGCCCATTGTGCTGAATCAGCCCAGGGTTGGGGGGACAGAGAATGGCGGAAGGTGGCTTCAGGCAGGCATGCAAGAGAGGGATAGAGTATGGGGACCAAGGGGTTACACAGGCTCCAGGGGCCTGGGAGAGATCTCTGGGACAAGAGAGCAATTGTCTTGGGCGGGGAAGGGTGGATGGGACAGAGGCGCCAAGGCCCAGGCCGGGGGTCTGAGCTCATAGCCCCCCTCTGAGGCGGAGGCTGATGGAGGGCCAGAGCCTCTTCCCTCTGTACCTTACCTGCCTACTTCCTCCGGTCCAGGCCTCTCCTCCGCAGCTCCTCTACATCCCTCATCAGCCTCATTCCCCGTGTCTTAGAGCTCAGGGCTGCCCTCAAACTTGGGGCTGGGGTCTGAGGAGGGGGACAAGACCCTAGAGTTCTCTTGGTTGGCGGGCTCAGTCGCCCAAAGGGCCCTGGAACCCTCCTTAGCGCTTACCGTGGAGAACCAGCCTTTGGACGAAAGACCTCTGGCGCCCCCTATTGCCAGCCACTCTCCAACAAGCCCTATAAGCTCATCCCTGTTGCCGACCCTGAGGCATGGGGCCTGCAGGCATCTAGGGCTAGTTCCAGAGGCAGGGAGCCCTGCAGGGACAGAAGTCCGGAAGTCCGACTTGTGATATTTACCTGGACCCCAGCAGCGTCCTAATTGGTCTTCTTCCCTCCATCTTCCACCCACAGCTGGGAGAACCTCTTTAAAAGGATAGCTGTGGGATACAAGCAATGAACTACTGATACTCAGGAGGACTTGAATGGATCTTAAAGGCATTACACCGACCACAAAAAGCCAGTCTCAAAAGGCTGCATAATTTATGATTCCATCTATAGAACATTCTCGAAAGGACATAATTATAGAGATGGAGAGCTGACAAGGTTGCCAGGCATGAAGGAAGGGGAGAGAGGGTGTGTGTAAAGGGGCAGCAAGAGTGGTTTCTTTTAAGGTGATGGAACAATTCAGTATCTTTTTTTAAGTTTATTTATTTATTTATTTTTGAGACAGAGAGAAAGAGAGAGAGGGAGAAAGAGCAAGCATGGGAGGGGCAGAGAGAGAGGGAGAGAGAGAGAATCCCAAGCAGGCTCTGCACCATCAGCACAGAGCCTGATGCAGGGCTTGACCCCACAAACGGTGAGATCATGACCTGAGCCGAAGTTGAACGCTTAACCGACTGAGCCACCCAGGGGCCCTGGAATAATCCAGTATCTTGACTGTGATGGCGGTTATATGAATCTATACATGTGATTAAAAATGTTGTGGGTTATACACAAAGACATATGAAGAAGGAGCACAATGAAAAATGATGAAATGGAATGAGTCTAGTTAATTGCAAGGTGCTGATCACGGCCCCCGTGTTCAAAGTGCACTACCGCCATCATGGGGGAAAGCGAAGTGATGGGTACACAGGACCTCTCTGTACCATTTGTGTAATTTCTTGTGAGTCGACAATTCTTTCCAAATAAAACGTTTGTGGGAAGAAGAAAGAGCACACGTGGCCTTGTCATCCACCTGCTCATTTACTCAGGGCACAGCCAGGAGGCTGTGGAGGATGGAGTCCGTGAAAGGAAGCCTTTCAACTCTTTTTTTAAGAATCAAGCCCTCCTTCGGGGCTGGCGACAGAAGAAGAGCCCCTCTTGGCAGGTACAGGGGACTGGACCTCAGCCCTGGTTCTATCAGATTCTTTCAATGGGTCCCCTCCCGTACTGGTCTGAAGGGGGTGCTCTTCTTCTGATGCACTGGCCCCCACATGGAGCCTTCCCTTTGCACGGCTGGGACCCAGGCCCAAGTCAGAGAAAACACTGCTCTGGAGCTCTGGGAAACAAAAGGGTCACAGTGCCTTGTGTCGTCCTGCCCACCAGGCATTCTGGCTGCACCCGGAGGCGCCTCAGGACACTCCAGCCTCGGGCTGCCCCAGGCGCCACCATGAGGCCATCTTACCTCAGGACCCAGGACTGTTCTCAGGCCTGAGGAATGAAGACTAGATGCTCCTGTACCAGCTTCTGGGCCGTGTACATTGCACACATCTCATTTTATAATCAATCCTAAGAAGTCCCCGAGCTAAGCATGGATGTCCTGACTTTACAGAGAAGCACACCGAGGTGACCAGCTTGCCTCAGACCACTTGACAGAAAATGACAGAGCTGGAATTTGAACTCTGGCTGTCTGCTTTTTCATGTATCGCCTCATCAACAAGTATTTATTGAATACGTGTCACGTACCAGGCATCATGCTGGTGCTTACAAAGGTGAGCATGCAAAGATGATACTGAGGTTTACAGGGCCACAGAGGACAGACAGCAATAAATAATCATGGTATGTATCATAAAATGACAAGCCGAGATAAGAGAACCATGTGGGTCTCGACACATAACAAAGGAAGCTGACCTAGCTGGGCATTCAGAGGAGATTACCTGAGCAGAATGCAAAAAGATGACAAAGGCAAAGGGGAAATGAGAACAGGAGAGAGGGTACAGCACATGCAAAGGTCCTGGGGCAGGAAAGATCATGAAACGTTTGAGAAACCAATGGGAGGTCAGCCTAGTTGTAGTGCAGAAACCAGGAAAACAAATAATGCGCAGGTGCAGCAAGTATTTACTGAGTGTTTACTGGCCAGATTCTGTGCTCAGAACCTCAAAAGTAGTATCTCACGTAACCTTTGCAATTGCCCATGGAGGTTGGTACTGCTATCAGTGTCCCCACTTTCCAGATGAGAAGACACAGAGGGGTGAGCCAGTTACTCGGAAGCATCTAGCAGGGGTGCTGTGGAGCCTAGGTTTGAATCCAGACAAATGGGATTCCAGACAAATCCAGAGCCCGTGCTCTGAACCACCGAGCTACACTGCTCTACAAGGGGAAGTTGAGGAGCACGCAGGGGACAGCCCAGGCAGAGCCCTGGAGGCCGTGTCAAAGTTTGTGGTCTTTTCCTAAAATGCACAGAAAGGTTTTTAAGCAGGGTGATGATATAATCAGGCTAATCAGGTTTGTATTTTTTTTTAAGTTTATTTATTTATTTTGAGAGAGAGCAAGCAGGGGAGGGACAGAGAGAGGGAGAGAGAGAATCCCAAGCAGGCTCTGCACTTTCAGCACAGAGGTCCCACGCAGGCCTCGATCCTACGAATCATGAGATTGCAACCTGAGCTGAGGTCAAGAGTGGGCACTTACCCAACTGAGCCACGCAGGTGCCCCCATTAGGTTTGTAAGTTTAATTTTTTAAAACGTTTATTTATATTTGAGAGAGAGAGAGAGAGAGACAGACAGACAGACAGACAGACAGTGTGAGCAGGGGAGGGGCAGAGAGAGAGGGAGACACAGAATCCGAGGCAGGCTTCAGGCTCTGAGCGGTCAGCACAGAGCTCGACACGGGGATCGAACCCATGAACCATGAGGTCATGACCTGAGCTGAAGTCGGTCGCTCAACCCACTGAGCCTCCTGGGCGGGCGCCCCTGAGGTTTGTCATTTTAAATGAGCCTGGGAGAGGGTGGGGGATGCGGGAAGGGAGGGGCTGGGAGGCTGCTGCCCGTCCAGGGAGGACATGTGAGCCCCCGAGTTGAGGGGAGACCCTCGCTGCAGAGAAGTGGGCAGAGGGGAGAGGTAGAACTGACAAGGTGTGGACATAGATCGGGTGTGGGGGGGTGGAGAGAGGGGGAGAAAGAGCGAGAAGGCCATGCCCCCAGGTTTCTGACTTGCNGCCTGGTGCTGTGGACAAGCGAGTCACCGAGGCCGTGTGAGTGTGGATAGCATCTCCCAGGGAGGCAGAGCAGAGGGGGCGGGGGGCTGCCTGTGAGGATGCTGACCTTTCCAGAATGAGGTGCTGTGGCCAGAGCGGAAAGGCCCGGGAGAAGGTGGCGGTCTGCAAGGAGGGGGTGGTCAGCCCAGACGGATGCTCCCAAGGGAACGACTGATATGAAGCCCTGCGATGTCCCGCAGTTATCGAGGTTGGAGCGTTGGGGAGTTTAGGGGGAAATTCAGGAGTCTGAGGGTGTGTGGGGGTCAAAGAATGAGCAAAGACAGCAAATGGAGAGAGGGGAGAAGGGGCTGGATGTTGTAGCGGATGCCCCGGGCACCTATTTCCCTGGCGGTGGTGGGGTTGGCTGCTGACAGGTCCCCTCTGAGCCGCTCTCTAGAACATGCCTTGGGCTGAAGAGAGTCTCTTTGCCTGAATTCATGGGCCTTCCCCGACCCCACCAAGACAGGCCTCACCCAGTGAGTGGGTAAAAAAGTGGTTGAGAAAGTTCTGGCCCCCTTGCCACAACGTGGCCATCCCAGCTCCACAGCCGCCCGTGGGGTCGGTGGAGGCCGGGATGGGCCTGCCTCACGGCTCAGTTTCCCCTCAGCCTGATCCGGCGGCCTTCATCTCCCCCACCGCTAGGTGTGGGTCCCGAGATCACTCCCTCTTGAGCTTCCTTCTCTCCACTTCCTGGGGAGGCTCACCTGACATGGCAGTTCAGCGAGGAGGAGACAAAGGTGGCCGATGATCGTGGATACCTTCTGGAAAAGGCCTGAGATTCGCCGAGTCCTGGAGAGATGTCTGCTCTGAGGTACCCGCGGCCGGGAGGTGAGTGAGGATGTGGTGAGCCAGCTGTACGCTTTGCTGGTGGGATGTTACGGGGTTCCATCATTTCTATGAGGTAGAGGTGAGGCCATCTGGAGAGAGAGAGAGAGAGAGAGAGCGAGGGAGCCAGAGAGAGCGCCTGAGAGGAGGCGGGGAGGGCCAGAGGTTTGAGGAGAATGAATCTGTGAAACAGGTTGCAGAAGGTGGGAGAGAACAGAAAGCCTCACACGTTGCTGGTGAGAAATGTAAAATGGTTCAGCTGCTGTAGAAAACTAGTTTTAGCTCCTCCAAAAGTGAGTGTCCTTCGGCCCCAGCAATTCCACGCCTAGGTGTGCACCCAAGGGAATTAAGGTATATGTGGATGGACTCAATGCTTGTGTTCCCAGCCCCCCCCCCCCATTCATATGCTGAAGCCCTAAGTCCCAATGTGGATACTTGGAGGTCGGGGCCCCAGAGGATGGGGCCCCCATGATGGGATTCAAGTCCTCTAAGATGAAGAAGAGATGCGTGCGCTCTCTCTCTCTGGCCTGTGAGCACACACAAGGAGGCCGCCATCTTGCAAGCCAGGAGGACTGCCTGTACCAGGCTGGCGGCCTCCTCGGAGACTCCCAGCCCCAGGACTGCGAGAAATAGTTTCTGTTGTTCGGGCCACCCAGTCTACGGCGTTTTGTTACGGCGGCCCATGCTGAGACTATGTGTCATTATTCACAATAGCCAAAAAGTGGAAACAACCCAAATGTTCACCAATTAGTGAATGAATAAAGAAATGTAGGGGCGTCCGGGTGGCGCAGTCAGATAAGCACCAGACTTCGTCAAATTGGGCTCTTTGCTGTCAGCGCAAAGCCTGTTTCAGATCTTCTGTCTTCCTCTCTCTCTGCCCCTCCCCTGCTCGTTCTCTCTTTCTCTCTGAAAAATAAATCAACATTTAAAAAAAGAAATTGGGGCACCCGGGTGGCTGAGTCGGTTGAGCATCCGACTTCAGCTCAGGTCACGATCTCACGGTTTGTGAGTTTGAGCCCTGCGTCAGGCTTGCTGCGGTCACCCTGTCAGCACAGAGGGGGACAGAAGCCGTGCTCTGTCCCCCCCCCCCGGCTCCTTCCCCACTTGCATGCTCTCTCTCCCTCAAAAATAAATAAAACGTTAAAAAAAAAAAAAGGAATGTGGCATATCCATCCAATGGTATTTATGTGGCCGCAAATGGCCGGTGAAGACATGCTGGCCCGCAGTGGGGAAGCCCGATTACAGTGCCGGAGCCAGGGTGCTGAGAGCCAGCGGGGGGTGGGGGGGGTGGCGCTGGACGAGCAGGTGAAAGGGAGGAAGGCAAGGCTCTTGGCTGCCCTTGGCACTGAGGCTGGGACAGCCTGGCTCGGAGCTCCCAGGCACAAAAAAGTGGGGGACAGGCTGGGAATGGCCTTGGAGGTCATGTGCTGAAGTGACGCGGTCAGACCAGACCAGACGGCATCTGGGTGGAGGAATAAAACCGGGAAGAGAGGAACCCATTAGAGGCGGCTGGGTCACCCAGGTGAGAGACCGAGGATGTCGGGAGGTGAAAGGAAAGGACGATGGGGGAGGGGACGGGACGGGTAAGTGGAGGGGCGAGGCCCAGAAGCAGGGAGAAGGCTGCTCTCGGGGGTTTGGTGCTGGCAGGCTGCACCCAGGGTGTCTGACAGCCGCGGGTGCTGAAGTGTCCTGCAAGCAGGTGGCCATTTGCACTTGGAACTCAGGGGACAGCGGCCCAGGCTGGTGAGAGATTTGGGTGAGCCATGTGCGGGCCTGGAAACTGAGTCCCCAGAAAGGAACGGATGAGGGCCCTTAGGGAGGGCGGAGAGGAGAGAGCAGTGGGCTGAGGGCACGACCCCGGGGGCATCGCTATTTCCAGAGCAGCCAAGGACCAGTGACGCTGCGGACGGAGGAGCAGCGTGTTCACGGGGACACAGGGCGCCTGGTGCGTCCACACGCGTGAGGACTGGGCCTGTCCGCCGGACTTGGCAACCAGGAGGGCACTCGTTACCTTTTCTGGGGCAGCTTCAGGGGCCGAGGCCCGACTGTGGGAGGACCTGGAGCACCTGCTCAGAGGGGCCCAGCTTGGGGAGAGGGCCCCCTGTGACGGCCCTTATCAACTGTGCTACTGTCCCTTATTTTTAGGTCTATCCCCCCGCCAGTTGGTGGAGGGTTCAGTTCAGGAGGGTAGCTACTGTTCTTATCGATCTTTGTGTCTCCAGACAAAATCCGATTCCCTCCAAACATGCTCAGCGAGCACCTGGAGTGCTCCCGGTGCAGTGTGCTTGGTGCTGGGGATCTGTGGCCCCCACTCAAAGCTCTGGGCGGGGCTCTGCCACCAAGCTGCCCTGTGACCCTGGGTAAGTTAGGACATTGCCTCGCTAGGAGTTTCCTCACTGGCAGTGGGTGGTTTCTGATCTCCTCTTGGTGACGAAACGCAATGATTCTGGGATTTCTCTGCCTGTGGCGACATCGTTTGGTCACCAAGGCCTGGGCAGCATCAGAAGCCTGGGCGGTGAGGATGGACAGGGGGGTGGATGCTTCCCAAGACCTCCCTGCCTGAGGGTCTTCGTACCTGCTGGGCTGCCACAGGCCCCCGTTCACTGTGGCCCACAAGGCACACTCTGTCCCCTGCCCACCTTTCCCGTGTCACCTCACACACATGCTCACTGGTTGTATGAGCTTTAGTTACAGTGATTTGTTTAAAGTTTATTTATTCTGGGGCACCTGGGTGGCTCAGTCTGACTTCGGCTCAGGCCATGATCTTGAGGTCTGTGAGTTCGAGCCCCACATTGGGCTCTCGGCTGACAGCTCAGAGCCTGGAGCCTGCTCCAGCTTTTGTGTCTCTCCACCTCTCTCTGCCCCTCTCTTGCTCGTGCTGTCTCTCTTGCTCTCAAAAATAAAAAATAAAAAAAGCCTAAAAAATTTTAAAAAATTAAAGTTTATTTATTTTTAGGGAGGGAGAGGAAGCGAATCCCAAGCAAGATCCATGCTGTCAGCACAGAGCCTGACATGGGGCTCAAACCCACAAACCGGGAGGTTATGACCTGAGCTGAAGTCAAGATGCTTAACTGACTGAGCCACCCAGCCGCCCCGATCTTTTCAGATTTTGTTCTCTCCACAAACCTTCCTGCTTCAGAGTCTTTGCACATGCTGTTCCTCTGACCAGACACCCTTCCCTTAAGTCCTCATCTTGTTGACTTCTCTTCATTCTTTAGTGCTTGGCTCAAATGTGGCTTCACAAAAGCATCTTAGGCTCCTGAGGCACAGCCACACCTGAATGACACACCTTCAGGGCGCCTTGCGCTTTTTCTTAGCTTTTGTACATGGTGATGTAACCAAGTAATCAGTTGTTTAACTGCTATGTTCCGTCCTTAGGCCCATGTGAGAGGACTCCTTGCCTTGCTGTGGACCCTCCGCTTTAGAAGGTTCTACTCTTGACCCTCTCTTTCTCCCCACAGGATGAGGAGCCTGTGGGACCCCTTGGAGCCCTGGCCCTTCCCTTTGGACCCTGCTCCCGATATGCAAGACCCCAGAATTCTCTGCCCCAGCAGTCCCACGTCTGCTTCCTTAAGGGTGGGCCACATGGGTTGGCCACGGGGCAGCAGGTGGCAGGGGCTATGGGTGTCTGTGCTGGTGGACCTCCCCTTGTGGAGGGAGGCACTGGGGGGTGCAGGAAAGATGGAGGGGGGCCAGGCTGACATCAGAGCCAGCTTTTCTCATGCCAATATCCCCAGGGAACAGAATTCAGAAGAGTCACAGCCGTTTAAAGCAGAACCTGGTCCTGTGGGTCAGTATGAATGTGTATTTGCCAAAGTAGGAGAATAGAACATATTTTTATTGAATACTTATATCTTGACTTGGAACTTTACAATATTTTGACACCTGGTGTGAGGCCTCCATTGGCATTCTTGTCCCGGCCCTGAGGGAACGTGGGGGGTGGGGGGGGACTTGCGTCAGCCACGGACCAGGTGCTGGGACCAGAGAGGTGGCGTGTGTGGCGCCCCCACCCCAGCGCCCGGCGTCCCGCACGGAGGAGCAGATAATAAATATTGACTGTGAGAAACTGAGATGATCCAAGTGAAATGCTTGGCGTGGCACAAATGTCAATAAATATCAGTGCTTATTGCTTGTAAAAGAAATGAGCAGAGCTGGGGCAGCGGGGCCGAGACCCATAGAGGGAGAGGGCATTGCTGCTCTGGGGTGTACGCCTCCTTCCCAGAGGTTGTACCCTCCTTCCCCCCACCCTGTAGGCCTCCCCCAGCTCTTTATGACCAGGTGGGGGCCAGGGAGGGGTGCTGAGGGGCTGAGGGCCGCTGACAGGGCTACCTCCCCTCCCCCCAGCTGGGGCGGGTTTCCTTCTGCCCTCAAGGTCTCCCCAGGCCCAGATAGAACCTACTTTCAGTTCTTTTGCTTTCCCCATAAGCCCATGATGGGGCTTGGAGGAGAGGGAGAGTTGAAAGGGCCTCCCAGGAGCCTGAGCTGGGCAGTCTGGCCGATCACCCGCGGGACCCGGAACAAGTCACTTTGCCTCTGCCTCAGTTTCTTCATTTGTGAAACAGGACTGTGCGTGGGAATGGTGCATGGCAAGTGGCCAGCGCCGGGTACATGCTTCGTGAAGATGAAGAACCCTGGCTCCGGACACAGTGAATCAAGGGAGGGTGGAGGCCTGAAACAGGGAAGCGCACCGTGGCCCACAGTCAGCCACTGAGAGTCAGGCAGGAGCTGCGCCCGAGGCAAAGCAGGGCAGCAGAGAAGGAAGGAAGATGCGTGCTGCTTCCTGACCCATACAGGGCGGCGGCCCCACTGGGAGGGTGAACTTGAAGGCCTGAGCAGGTGCAAGCCCCAAGAAACTGAGAAGTCCCTCACTCTAACTCCTCCTCCGGGCATGGACCATCTGGGAAAACAAACTCTCACCCCCACATATTCTCTCTCTCTCTCTCTCTCTCTCTCTCTCTCTCTCTCTCTCTCACACACACACACACACACACACACACACACACACAGAGTACACACACACACACACACACACACACACACACACACAGAGTAGGTGACTATGTAATAAAGAACTCAACCCAAAGAAGCCCCAAACAGGACAGGTCAGGGGGGGGAAAAAATCACATTTTGCAAACTGCCCACCAGGGGTCACCACCCTGCACCCAGCGGTGCAGATTTCACATCTGCCTGCGGACCCGTGGGAGGCGGAGGGTCTCACGGATAAGAGTTCAGCCAGGCGGCCTGCAACCGTCCAGCTTCTATGATGGGACCGCTGTGGCGGCCCCCAGTCCCAGGTCCGCAGCGCCAGCGGCGGGAGCGACGGCGGGCCGGCTGTCAGTGCGGCGGGAAGATGTCTGAACACCGCTGCAGGATGAGCTCTACCACCTGATTCTGGAACACCATGGTCATGGGCATGCTGGTTTCCTCGGTCTCGGGCCTCAGCAGCGTGGGCCCGAACACTATGGCCACGCTCTGCACCGACATGCGGTTCTGATCGCCATGCTCGATCACCCTGCAGCGGGCAGTGGGGTGGGGGGTGGGGTGGCCCTCAGGGCCCAGAGCTGGAGGGGGCCCCCGCCAGCACCTGCCTCCCCATCCCCGCGGGGCTCACCGGCACAGGTGCTGAAAGAGCAGCCGCAGCGTGTCGTGGTTGGGGGCGGGCAGCGTGCGCACCAGGTCCCGCACTAAGCGNGTGCGAGAAGGGAAAGAGGGGCTCCGGCAGCTCTCGGAAGAAGAGCTTCAGGGCGCCGGTGATCACGTGGACGTCCTCCCAGCGCCCGTCCTCCAGGTCGAGGTGCTCGTCTGCCGCATGGGGGAGGGGGGAGGAAGAGGCGGTCAGCACCCCCTTGCGCAGTCAGGCTCCGGGGCTGGGGACGAGGACGTCCTGCTCACCATGGTCCACCTTATAGCGCAGCTTCTGGATGGTGGCCAGGTTTCCACTGATTCGGTACAGGCCGTCGATGTCCAGCCCTGGGGCAGAGGGTGGGACGGGTCTAAAGCTCCCGCTATGCCTCCTATCGGGGGCTCCCGTTCTCCTCCCCCCCCATCCCCACCCTGCGTCCACCCAAGGCTCTCCGCCAAGGGGCCCCGGAGGGAGGCCTCCGGGCGCCGCGCGTACCCCGGGCCTCGACCGTGCGGATGCACTGCTGCACGAAGCGCGGCACCGGGCTCCTCTCGCGCTCACACAGCGCGGCCAGCGCGCAGCCGAACACCTGGTCTGGGGGAGAGGCCCGTCAGCGCCGCCCGGTTCCCGCCCCCCAGCCGACCCGCGCCCGCTCTCCGGCCCCGTCCCCGTACCCTTGATGTAGCCCTTCTCCCGCAGCGACTGCAGTGTGGGCCGCTTCAGCAGGAACTTGCGGAGTTTGTGCCGGACCTTGCTCAAGTCGCCCTCCGGGGTGGCTGAGCCTGGGCGCGGGAATGCGGGGCCTAGTCTCTCGGTGGCGCCCGGACTGGTCGCGNGCACACCTGCAGTGGGCCGCGCCTCACCCTCCCACCAGCTTCCCAGGCGCTCCCTGGACCCGAAGTCCGCGATGCTGCTCTCGCTTTCCTCCTCCGGGGGCAAGTCTGCAGACTGGAATCACATGGCCTGCTGGAGGTCCTTCTGGGGTGGGGTGGGGACCCCCCCACCCACATCCCTCCCAGCGGCCCTGGCGACTCCCAGGCAGAGTGCACGCACCCTTTCCTTTTCCAGTTAACTCCCCTGACCTCCGCCAGGGGACTCTCAGAACCTTCTCTCCCCTTGGCTGCTCGGAGCCCTTCAGGTGTTGGAGACAGTCGCCCTGTTCTCCCACTCTTTCTTATCCTGGCCCCCCTTTNTACCACCCACATCCCTCCCAGCGGCCCTGGCGACTCCCAGGCAGAGTGCACGCACCCTTTCCTTTTCCAGTTAACTCCCCTGACCTCCGCCAGGGGACTCTCAGAACCTTCTCTCCCCTTGGCTGCTCGGAGCCCTTCAGGTGTTGGAGACAGTCGCCCTGTTCTCCCACTCTTTCTTATCCTGGCCCCCCTTTCCCATATTTCCCTGGCTCCTCTGTGCACGCTTAACCAGGCTAGCGTTCCTCAGTATGTGGCTCCTGGTTCTGAACTTGCAGTTCCAGCTGAGGCCTCAGCGCAGCCCACAACTGCAGCTGCACCAGCATCAGGGCCCTAGATCTGCATTCCTACCTCTAGCAATACAGCCAAACTCTGTACCTGGAATTGAGGGTCAAAAGACCCCCGGTTGTTTCCAGGTGAATGGGAGGACAGAGGAGGTCTGTCCCATCTCTATGCAATTAATTTTTTGAACCTAAAAAATGGTAGACTCTTTTTACTTTAAAATGTTAATACTTTAACATGTTATCTTGTGGTTTTAGCCTGTCATTCTAGTACAGAGGCTCTGTCTCAGATATTTACTTTGCTTCTGGCCTCCCTTGAAACGGGACATTCCTCTAGGATGTGCCCCCACCCCTACCTGGAGAACCTTCCTGCCGGGCCAACCCTTGCAACCCCACAGGCTGGATTTGCCTACTTAAGAAAGACTATTTCTCCAGCGGTCCATCTGCAGGGAGGGACATTTACGCTCCGATGCCCGCCCAAAGTGGGCCCAGCTGCTCTGTGTAATGGCCGGCCCACCCGCCCTGGGGGCCCTGGGCCCTGCTTACCAGCTCCTGGATGCCGTCGCCAATGGCCTTGTGCCAGGTGCTGATGATGGCCTCCGAGTCGTGCTGGATCAGGTACTCTGAGCCATCTCGGCTCCGCAGCTGGAGAGACACAAGTCACTAGGTCATCTCTGGTTCCCTGAGTCTGTCCTGAAGCAAGGCCTTAGTGGGGGGGGGGGGGGACACAGAAGCGGTGGAGATGATCTGTCCTTGTCCCCAGGAACTAAGGCATAACAGAGCAAGGGCCTCACCCCGGGCCAAGGCATTCCACCTCAGAGTGCCTTATGCAGTAAGTGACAGCGTATCTGTTACAGATGGGCAGACTGAGGGCCTCTCCGAACAACATCCATTCCTATCTGAAAGTTTCATATAGAAGGAAAAGCCATATTGTACATATATGTGGCAATAGAGTTCATAAAGCGACCGTCCTGTTGAATGCACAGGCGAGCTGAGCTGCCCCAAACTAGCTGTTTTCAGAGGACTATTACTGAAGTTTTCTGTGGCTCTGAAGCGATGAGGAAGACTGGCTGCAAAAATTTGCCAGGCCACCTAACTTGGCCACGACGTAGAATTTGGGGCTGTCTCTTGAGAAGAATCCTAGAGGCGCCTGCAGGCCAGCCCTGATTGGAGGGAGAATAGCCACCTGCTGGCCAGGAAGCAGGGGCTCCTCCGTTTCCATTCAAGACTGTCAGCCTTTCCAACAGCTTGAGTAGCTTCCAGAAGTACCATCTGCCTTCCAGTTCTTGCCAGAAAAGACAACTCAGAAGCATTTATTCAGAAGCTTTCATCAAAAGCCAAGTCAGAGGGATGACATTTATAGGGCCCTGGATGAAGGATGTCCCTTTAGGTCAAGGAAGGAACACGGCCAGCAAAGTGATGTTCTTCAATCTCACTCCTGTGACAGACATTAAGCCTGGAGAAGACTCCAGGCCGACTGATCAGAGCGCCTCATGGGATCAAACTGGTTTTCCAAGCCTGCTCTGTGGAGATGCTGGTTCTAAAACTGAATGAAGCTTGATGAAAACGACATACTCAAAGGCCTTGCAGAATTGCATTTTCTGAGCTGAATTGTAAGGCTAAGCTTTTGGCTTTGATCATGTTACCTGAAGCAGCTCCAAGGATCCCTTACTAAACTAGAGTGCAGTTGTGCACTAAAAATTGCTTTGGGAGCTAAGGGTTGGGGGGCGGGGGCACCTGGGTGGCTCAGTCAGTTAAGTGTCTGACTCTTGATCTCTGCTCAGGTCATGATCTCACAGTTTGTGAGTTCGAGCCCTGCATCAGGCTCTGTGCTGACAGCTTGGAGCCTTTTCTCTCTCCCTCTCCCTCTGCCTCTTCCCCCTCTGCTCTCCCCACCTCCAAATAAATAAGTAAATAAATAAATAAATAAAAGCTGGGGTGCCTGGGTGGCTCAGTCTGTTGAATGTGCCACTTCAGCTCAGGTCACAATCTCGCAGTTCATGAATTCGAGCCCTGCATTGGGCTTGCTGCCATTACCCTGTCAGCTCAGGGCCCACTTCAGATCCTCCGTCTCCTTCTCTCTCTGCCCCTCCCTCGCCCCCTTCAAATATTAAATAAAACACTTCTAAAAAAAAAAGAGCTAAGGGTTAGGAAAAAGCTTGATTTCCCTCAACATTTGGGAAAGTCCCCCTCCCCCACCAGTACTAAGAATGATGTAGCTGATAAGCCTGGACTCTCTCTTATTTATTTATTTATTTTTTAGCAACAACCTAGCACCTGTACATCAGCTGCCTCCTGATGCTGCTCCACTCTGACCCCGTCCTCTGACTTGTGCCTGGTCCTGGCTTTTCCGTGGACTTTCCCAGCTCACCACACGTGTTTTTGTCATGAGCTGCCTCAGAACTTCTGGGGACAGAGGTGAGGGTAGAGGTCAAAGCAAGACCACATGTGGACAGTGGAGCGTGTGGTCCCATGAGGTCCTTATCTGGGCCCCACCGGGACTTTGCCTTCCTGCTAGGGGAGCCTGGGAAACTGGGGACCCAGCTTACTCACTGAGGACCCAGTCCAGTTGCAAGCTGGGCTCTGACCAGCCACAGCAGGTTTCCAGCTTGTCAAAGTGAGTATTTGGGGACCGGGAGCCTCCCATCTGGGATGAGGGCTGCCTTTCTAGGCATGAGTTTCATTCCCCAGAAACCCCCTACTTCTCACCACCCCCCAGAGCCAAAAACTAGTGAACCCCATTCCTGGAGACCGAACTGCAGAATCTGGGATGCCAGAAAGGCTGTGGAGGGATCCCTGGGGCGAGGGCAATCTTGGCTTTGGGCCCTGAGAATTCCAGTCTCACTCTCCCCTGGTTCCCCTTCTTGAGGCTTGCCCAGTGAGGATCTCGAGCCATCAGTAAGCCCCTTCTCCTTCGCCCAACCCTTACCACTCACCTCCAGCACATTCTTCCTGCTAGATTTGTCTTTGGGGGCCCAGGAGAGAGAGGCCCCCCTCAGATCCACTGTGTACTCGGGGGTGGAGAGCTTGGGAGGCTGCCTCTGTGGGAGAGGGAAGGAGTGAGGGGAGCTCAGACAGGCCTGCCAGGGCTCCTGGCTCCAGTCCACCAGGCTCCCTTGGCTCTGGGGACAGGACGGGGGACAGGGGGCCCAAGGGTTCCTGGAACCTAGAGATCTGGGCTGGCCGGTCCTTTGCTGCCTGCTGACCCAGGAGGGAAGGAGGAAGGAAGACAGCTCTCATCCCCAGGAGCAGGTGGGCCCAGTCCCCACTCACCCTGCCCACCAGGCCGGAATGGCCGCCCTCGAGGACTGCTCCCCACGCCCAGGGTGGTGGGAAGTGCCTGTCATGGGCTGAATCTGCTGTCGTCACCCCCTGCCAAGGCCCAGCTCTGCTGGCACTCATGTTCCACTGTCTGGGACCTAGCCTTTGACAAGCCAGATCTGGTAAAGAGCCGCAGGGGTCAGGAGCAAATGGGAGCGTCCCTGTCCTGGAGCCTGGGCCTTACCAGGCCGCCTGCAGCTGAGGCCTTGGAGTCCTTGAAGAATGTCAGGACACCGCCCTCCAGCACGGTCCAGGAGGTACTCCAGTTCTTCTTCCTAGGTAGGGGTGGGGAAGGGGAGGTGGCCAAGCTTGCAGTGGGCTCCAGGCTGAGGCCCCCTTCCACCCACAGGAGCAGGGCACAGAGCGGAAGAACACAGCTCAGCTTGGGACACCCAACCGTGAGGGCTGGACTCCCAATTCTCACACTTGGTAGCCAAGGGACCCTGGGGAGATCACTATCTCCCGGTGCCTCAGTACGTCCTCACGGGGACCGCTTAGAAAGTTGCTATGAGGATTAACAAGAGCCTGGCATATGGAAGTGACTCTTCTTCTTGGGGCTGTGAGTTCAAGCCCCACATTCAGTGTAGAGATTGCTTAAATAAATAAACTTGAAAAGAAAAAAAAAGAGGCTGGCTTATGGGATGTGCTCAGTAAATGTCACCATGAAGGCCCACCCTGCCCTGCTCTGAACGCAGACAGGCTCTCACCGGAGCCTCTTTCCTTTGTCTACGGTCTTGGTGCGATGGAGCACGCCGGCCTTGTCCAGGGTCTTGATCTTAGAAAGACAAGGGGAAAGAGGAAGCAGTAAGGGGGGTGAGCCACGGCGGGGGGGGGGTGGGTGGGTCAGAGGNCTGGGCCTGAGTCACCACTGACCCCTTTTTGCAGCTGCCCGTGTTGGGGAGCCCACTCCCTCCCCAGCAGAAGAGACTTCCTCCCAGCTCCCAACCTTACCCAGCCTGGGCCCGGGGATGACCCGGGCCCGGGTTCATCCAGCTCAGGCTAGTGCTGGGGCCTATGGGGGTGACATGCTTGACCCCGTCCCAGGCCCCACGACCTCCAGAAAGCCCCGATTTCTTCTGCCAGGGCCTACATGCTCCTTCCTTTACCTTCTCCTCAGGGGGGCTGGCCGGGGCTGGGGCCTCACTATCCTGGCTGGATCTGCAGATGCTTCGAGGGGCAGGGACAGGAACCTGAGGAGAAGAACACTGTTGTGTATAAAGCCTTGCCCTCTCCCCAGGACTCTCCCTCCTTTCCGGGTTACTTACCTGGGGCAGCTCCCACTGAACTGAGGTGTCATCTGGATTGTAGAAGTAGGGCTTCCCGTGTTCGTCCTCCAACCTCACCCACTGTGGGGAGAGGGATGGTCAGGGCTCCGAGACCCTCTCACGGGAGGGGAGGAAAAGTTTCCCTCTAACCAGAGCCCGGAGGGGTTTGGTGGGTCAGGTGCAGGGGACGGGGCGTCTTGGAGCTTGCTCAGGAGCCGCAGTTCATGGTGTTGAGGGGAGCTACTAGCGACGAAGAGCTGGAGGAGTGACCCAGGGGCCGTCTGGGCCCATCTGCCCGCTGTCCCTACCTGCTCCTGGGTGAACTGGTTGGTGTAGAGCGTCTGCCCCTCGGAGTTCACGTGGCAAGACCAGCCGGGGGGCGTGGCCAAGGGAGAGACGGACCGAGGCTCACTGAAAGAGCCCACGGGGGAATAGTCCTCCTCGGGGTAACTGGTCAGCGACTCGGGGTAGTCCGTCTCAGGGGTAGGGGGCTGCAGGGAGCAGAAAACGGAGTCAGGATCTCAGAGCCTGTACAGCCCCTCCTGGCCCCACCCCCTCAGGCCAGGCCACGCCCCCTCACCACCAGGCTGGGAGCTGTGGGGAGCAGGAGGCGGGGTCTGAGACCTTCAGAGCTACTCAGCCCTGGCTCCGCCCCCTCCCTTATCCAGGGGTCCTTGCATAGCAGGAGACCCGGTCAGAAGCCCCTTAAAGCCACCCGCTCACCCCGGCCAGGCCCTGCCCCCTCCCCCATTCTCAGGGGCTGTGGGTAGCAAGAGGCGGGGGCAGAGGCTCTCAGAGACCCCGCCCACCCAGGCCAGGCCCCGCCCCCTCACCCGCTGGTCCCTGGGGCTGAGCGGGCTCAGGCCTGGCTGCATCTCCAGGTCGTCCTCGGGCTCGTCGTCCGGCTCGTCCTCCCAGACGGCCTCGCCCGTCAGCGGGTTGTAGAAGAACACCCGGCGGCTCTCCTCATCCCAATATTGGCCCCAGTCGGTCTCGAGGCTCTCGCGGCTGCCCACCGAGGTTGGGGAGGTGGCCGGGCTGGAGGCGCCCTCAGCAGCCTCGAAGGGCGACTCCCAGGTGGTCACGCCTGTGTCCGGGTTGTAGTAGTAGGGACGCCCGGTGCCCGCGTCCGTGTGCGTCTCCCACGACTCGCGGCGGGGGGCCGCGGTAGCGCCGGGCGAAGGCGCCGACAGCTGCCTCTCTACGTTCGCGTACACGGGCTCCGAGGAGTCGTCCACCTATGGGAGGAGGGAGCTGACGTGACCTTCGGGGCATCTCCGGGGTCACATGGTCCCGATTCGGCCACTTGCCATCTGGGAGACCTCCCTGCCTCTGTTCCGCACGATGCCTGTCCTGCCCGGTCCGGAAATTGTAGTGAAGGGAGAATGAGGAAATATTCTTGAAAGTGCATTGTAAAGTAGGCATTGTAAAGTATGAAGTGTCCCTGAGGCCTAGGCAGTTACATTATTTATTAACAATAATAAAATATCGATGAATGAGTTCTCCCAGCTATGCGCTCACTGTGCCCTGGACCTGGGGCAAATCAAGGGTGGCGCAGGAATAGAAAAATGGACTGGGACCCATTCCTTTTCCTCCCCCATTCGGGTTACATAGGGGCAGAGCTCTGCTGCATTCTACAGCCCCCACCACTCCTTCCTTCCTGGCCCAGAAAGATCTGGGACTGGAACTTCCTCAGTGTGGGTTTTACCAGAATCAATTGCAGAGAAGGGAACGAGAGGGAGAGCCAGATGGGAGGGAGGAAGGAGGAGCGAAGAAAGGTGAGGCCGTCTTCCCCCTCCAAAGGAAAGGGAGGTGGGCTGGAGGGTTCAGTCACACAGTAACACCCTTAGTGCTGTCTGCTGCCTGCAGGACAAAGTCTAAGCCTTTAATAGGCCACCAGAGGCGTCCGTCACACCTGCCTGTCTTCCATCTTATTTCCTGCCATTCCTAGCCCTTTGCCTTGAACTTTACGCTCCAGTAGCACGCAGTTGCTGGACGTCCCACCCTCTCTCCTGCTGTCTTTTATCACAGCCTGCCTAGGCCCGTCCCCACCCCTTTCTCACCTGGCAGACTTGGCTCAGGTGTCAGGTTCAAGGCCCTTCCTGAGCTTCCTTTATCTAGTGTGTCCACCACAGCCTAGCACCCTCAGCCCACCAGAGAGATAGATAACCACATCACCAGACGCCAGGCAGAGTAGCACCAGAACATGAATATTGTTTTCTAAGAACATACAATGCTCTGAGGGAAACGAAGATTTCAACACGGTAAGCAGCACACAGTTCCAATTATGTGTTTTTAGAAACCCTCCAAAATGCTAACAGAGGTTATCTCTGGGCAGCGTAATGATGGGGACTGGGTTTGTGTTTTTTTTCTTCTTTAAACTTTTCTCTTTTCTTCTTTAAGCGTTTCTCAAAATTTTGTATAATAACCACCCCACCCCCCTTTTCTAATCACAGAAGTCCCTCTGTTGCCGTGATGCCTTCGCTGAGCTGTAAACTCCCCAAGAGGGGAAGTGGGTCCTGTCAAGGTGGCGTCTCCCCAGGCCTTAGGTAGGTGCCTAAAAATCCATTCATTTGTCCCACGAAGACTCACCTGTTCGGTGCAGGCACCATCCTGGGCCCTGGGGATTCGGCAGTGAACCAGTGGACCCAAATCCCTATGANAGGCACTGAGGGAGCAGGAAGAGCTGGGAACGCCAGTTCCTCACCCCTCTCCCTCACCCCAGAAGCTCTTGCGTGGCGGAGACGGGACCTCCCACCCCACTTCTCCTTTCGCTGTGCCCACTGCAGCCCTCCTGGGCACCCTGGATTTCACCTGCATCTGCTCGCCGACCCTCCCCCCCACACACAAAAGGCATCTTCCCAGCTCTGTACTTTCGCTCCCGTCGGTCTCCTGGCTTGGAAGACCTTGCTCTCATACCCCGCCTGCCCAAATCCTGCTGGCGCCCGGCTCCAAGCCTCCTGGAGAGCGTTCCGCCTTGCTGGCCAGTCCATCGTCCACCCATCTGCCTACCTCCTCTGACCCCAGAAGGCAGGAGTTTTTTGAGAGCAGGACCCAGGATGATGGAAGTGGCCTCAGTCACCCTCCAGCAGGCAGCCGGTGCCCTGAAGCACACAGCCCCTCCGCCAAGGATACTGACTGCTCGAGCGCACCAGCCAGTCCCACGCCACACTTCCCGACACACAACACGCATCTCTGACACCACAGGAGAGGCTGGAGTCAGCTCTGAGCAGGGACTTCCTGGGAATGAGGGCTCTGCACAGGAGCCAGGAGACTCCTGGGGAGGATGGGATGGAGGCAGAGGAAGGTGGGTGACTAGACGCACCTCCTACCCAGCCCAGCTGGACCCACTGAGGCTGGAAGGTCATGGGGGCGGGTGGTGAGCTAAGGAAGGGGCCAGGCGCGTTGGAGCAGGGATTTCCGCCCAGCAGGCTGCTAGGCTTGGCTGGGAGTCCTCAGGGAGCCCCAGGCTGGGCAGGTTGGTGTGGATCTTGCACAAAGAGCAGCCCTAGCAGGTACAGAGGAGACATAGGAGCTAGATGCGTAGGCCCCCAGCATGATAGCGCCTCAGGAGGAAGGGAAGATAGAGAATCACCCTGCGGGGCTCCAGGCCGCAGATCAGAGGCCCAGTGGGAGTGAGGCAAGATTCCGTGGAAGGAAGCACATTCTAAGGGTTGGGGCTGCCTCAGAGACATACTCCGGAGGTAGTAAGGGGCTTTCACTGGAGGGGAGCAGTGAGGGGTGCATCAGCCCCATGGAGGGAGCTGGGCTGCAGCAGCCCTGAGACCCCTTCAAACTCTAGAACTCTCTGTGGAACCCTCACGGGGCCAAGATAGAGGCGTTTTCCTCTCCTAGCAGAGCCACAGCCAGGGTCAGACTGGAAGCCAGGTGGGGACAGTCCCTCCGTGCCTTCTGGCCTTCAAGGGGAGGCTGGCCCAGGTTAGAGCAGGGCCTGGGACTCCCTGCCCACAGCTGGCCCGGGGTTACAGCAGGGCCTGATGACACCCCACTGCAGCCCATCGACAGACCCTGACTAGGACACCAACGGCTCTTGAGGCCCAGACGCCTATCGTGACGGAAGCACGGGGGACGCCAAGTTGGGAAGGGGAAGTGATCTCCCACCTCAGGCCAGGGGACAGAGCCAAGAGGCACCCTGGCTCACACCGCACCCAGCTGCCCGGCCCCCCAGCACCCCCGTCTCCAGTTCCCTCCCTGACCCACAAGCGGTGGCAGGCCTGCCTGTCTTCCCCCAAGCTGATGGCAGCGTCTCTCGGCGCCCCTCCACAGCCCCTCTCAGACAGGCAAGGCCTTGGGGAAGGAAAGAGGCAAGAAGGGAGGCGTCCCCCAAATCTAGGAGAGGTCCTGCTCCAAAACCCAGGGCACCCAGCCCCTACAGCGCCAGAGGATGGAAGCCCACGAGTGGCCCCTTGACCCAGACGCCCTCAGCCGTCCCCATCAGAGGCCAAGCCTGCCTCCCAATGCCAGGGTCCCCTACCTGTCCCCGCAGGGCCTGACTCTGCCTCCTGGTCAGCTTGGCAATCATATCCACCATCCTGTCCCCACACAGCCCCTGGGACGGAGCCCTGGGCAAACTTCAGGGGTGGAGCCAAGGGGTACAACCCCAGGGCTAGCACAGGGCAAGGGGGAAACAAGAAGTTACTCTGAGATGGCGGGAGGCTGAGCCTCCAGCCCATTTCCTGTCGGGGCTGCGGAAGTGCTGCCTGGGGCAGAGGCTGCCTGAGATGGGGCGGGGGCGAGGGAGTGGCGTCTCAGGCTTGGGGTATTTTTATGTGTCCGGGGATGCACTGGTCTTCCTACCCTATGCTCTGATTCCTGGCAAGTTCTGTGTCCCAGGCCCAGGTACAGCCGTGGAGCAGGACGACACTGGGGCCACAGGTGGGGGAGGGGTAGGCTGCGCGGCTGGGTGCAGGCAGAGGGGGCGTTTGGGTGCCACGGCCAGGGTCTGGGCTGGCATAGACAGGACATGGAGTGGCCACCAACTCCCCCCCGGGGCCCAGGGAGGATGTGATGGGGAAGAGGAAGCTTGTGTGTATGTATGTGTGTGTGTGTGTGTGTGTGTGTGTGTGTGTGTGTGTGTGTGTGT